>NC_141145.1:155834440-156434440 GCF_053477565.2 Lygodium microphyllum
AGGCGAGTTAATGGGTCCTTAAGTTGCTTAACATGGGCTGAAAATAGCTCATTAGGAAGCCCATCCCAACTGGGGCTTTTCCTTTGAGGCAAATGGGATAGCACCTCTTCCACTTCATCCTCCGAAATATCACCCTCCATCAAATCAACCCATTCTAGCTCAACCTAGTTACTAACCAAATTGCAAATGTATCGGTGAGCAGAGTGAACATCATCAGAAAGAATATCTTATGGACCCAACAATGATTTATAAAAGTCAACACATATCCAAATGATGGAAGTAGGATCAGTCACCATAACACCTTGCTCATCCATCAAACACACTATATTTTCTCGAGCATATTCCTAGTGCAATTGAGCAAATAATTGATGAGATTGACAATTATTGCCATGTAAAGTTTCTACTCTGGAAGCAATTTGTATTTCGCATATTCCTCTTCTTGTAGAGATTGAACTCTGTCTTTCAACCATTTAATGCATGTGAGCAAGTCATTAGTGGTATCCCCTGGCTGACACAGAGACAACAAGTGAGCCAACAAATATTGTGCATGTTACAATTCAGCTTGTAAAGAGGAAGCATGCTGAATACCATACTATCGGGATAACGATTGTGCATTATCCTCATGCTTCCATCCCTTCAGATAGGACCATGGATCGAAAAGAAGCAATCGGTGGTTGAATACATTCCAAAAACTAATTTTGTAGCAAAAAGGATTGATTGAAATGAAGAGGCAAATGGACAAGGAGAGCCTTAAAGACATGAACATGTATGTGGGTCAAATCCAAGACCAAAGCATAGCGGTTTGACAAAACATGCTATCACTCCACCCACATATCAGTGACTACAGGAAGAAAATAATAACTCTAACAAATGTAGATCCTATCCAATTTGGCCCAAGTGTTTGGATGCTGAAGAGAATGATAAGTATATCCAGACTGAGAAGGATGCATCTAAGAACACATGTCTTGTTTCAAAGGCACAACTGCTAGAGCATCCCAAGCCTGTCGCTCAGGACGACCGAGTGTGGTGAAGTCGCTTGATCCACAGATACACATGCATTCAAATCACCCATAACAAAGCCTTGACGAGCCATGGCAAGGCAATAAGTCATCCCAAAGCTGACGTTGTTTGTGAGTAGTAAAAGGAGCATACACACCCACTAGCCACAAAACCTCTCCCTCATATAGGATTTCCAGAATCAAAAATCTTCCGTAAGGGTCCTAAGAAACCAAATATGGTTGCAGGGAAGATATGATGGCCAACATAACTCCAAATTTATGTGGAACATGACCACTAAATGAATAATCCTTATATACATCAGAAGATCTTGCCAAAGCATGCTGTTTCTACTCCACAGCACAAAAAAATCCCAATTTCCAGCCACACTACTTTCCACAACCAATACTGCTTACTGCTCGAAGAAATACCTTTAACATTCCATAAAGCATTTCTCATGATAAATCACAGAAAAGAAAACTACTGAACCGCCACTTTCCCTTTCCCTTTTACATCAGTAGCTTTAGTTGCCTGAAATCTCTCCATCTCACTTCGGATCACATCTACAAGATCTGCCCTCTGCAAACTAGCAATCGAAGCACAATAAGGAAACTATTGTTGTTGAGAATGGAAAACATCTCGAGGAGGCATAAGTCTCCCATGCATGTCAAAGCACAAAGCAAAATCAAAAGCATGTTTATCATCTGCACCAACTGCAGGAACACACAAAGATTGAGGTTTCATATAGAACCCCCTACCTCTGTGTTGAAAAGTCTGAGTGATAGTATGTGGAGGTGGGTGGGCAGGAGTCGAATGAGACTCATGTCTAGAATTATGTCTACCCACAGTGACCCAAGAATTATATTGAGGAGGAAAATTTTGACTAATCGAAAGCGATGCACGCTTAATACCAACTTAGGAAGCGTCCTTTGTTCCATCATCATGTCCATGCTAGACAAGTGACATAGGATTAGCTTCTGGCTCTACTGAACCATCTGCTGGGGATGATGCTCATGCATATCCACATCAGGATCTATAGAATGTTGCAATGCCTTAGAGCTTATATCACATTCTGAAATGAAATGGCCCAATTGGCCACATCTAAAACATTGTCCACAACAAATGTGCCCCATTTCAGCTCATAAACCAACGTTTGCAACCCCAGAACCTCAAAAACGAACTTTGATTGACGAGAGAGGTTTCCTTGTATCCCAAAGCATGTAGGCCCTATTCTTATTACGGGAGGCCTACGGAGGCTCCACAAACACCTCACCAAGGATTCTCAAAAACAAAGGAAGAAGTTGCCAAAGATGTGTTGGAAAATCAACCACCTCCACCCAAATTGGGCATGCCTACCTTAGTACCTCTTGAAACTTTGCCATAGGCCTCCATGGGACCATATGTACCAACTAACCCTCCATGAACAAAGGGATACATTGCATAATGTGAGCACACACTTCCGAGGAATTAAAAAGTACCTCAAAAAACCCCCTCGATCCATCATAAATCTCTTCAACAAGAGGGGCATGCACTTGCCCTAAAGCATCATCTTGACACACCTCAACATTGACAAGCATGGACAACAACCAAGCACGAATTCTAGTGATCAAAGGAGTCCTTCCCGTAAAGTAAAAGATGGCTGCCCTCTCATGGAAAGCTGTAATCTGCTATAAAACTAGATCAATTCCCATGAACATCAACCACATGGTCCCCTTTCGGTAAAGAGCTCGCTTTATCCTCATTGGCATGAGCATAATTTGACATAAGATTGTTGGCAGTGGCCAACATAAACTAAAGAGACCCATTAGCCTATGAGCATGAAGCATGAACAACTTGCTAAGGCAGATTCGGGGCACACAAAACCGGTTCATCAACTGACATCTTACGACGTTTACCCACATCCATCAATTGCCCAGAATCTTCAATTGACGAGTCACCATCAGATTCTGCCAAATCTCCTCTCTCTCTCTCTCTCTCTCTCTCTCTCTCTCTCTCTCTCTCTCTCTCTCTCGTCGAGAAGGGGTTTTTGGAGACCCGTGTCTAGCAAAAAAAAAATCAAGTCCCCTTAGAGAGATGATGACAAAGTCACATAATCTCTCTCTCTCTCTCTCTCTCTCTTTTAATGAGGAAACTACTACAATATTCAAACGGACAACAATTTTTTCTTCTAGTTCACATAGGAAATAAAGAGAATTTCAAACCAAATAATGATATTGAGTCTTAGAAGTCATGCAAGTTAACAACAAGGAGACTTCTCTACATGCATAACTTGGTATTCTTCTATAGAAGTATATTTATAATGGCACATTATCGATGTGTTCTGTATATGTAATAGAACTACGAATGGCAAGTTCATGTATGTGCAATTGGAGAAGGGGATGTTGCAAACTTTGCCAAGGAAATGCAGGGATTAGGTGCACTTGAAGGAGGAGTAGCTCATATACAAGCATCACTAGATTGAGTAGCACTGGAATGAGGAGGTGTACCGGAAATGTCCTATCTTCCTCGACTACCTAGAGGTAAATTCTCCACTAATGAGAAGGCATTATACGAAAAATACTCGAAGAAAAAGAGGTGTAAGAGACATAAAGATCCAAATTCTTGGTGGTAAGTAATTTCATATATATTCTTTAGAATATGTCACACTTTTATGTCTTCTTCTAAAGAGACTATGGATGATCGTAGGAAAGTGATACCTCCAGTGCATTTGTTATTGTAACTCATTCTTTGGGAAGGATTCAGGGTGAAGCAATAATTTCTAAAATGTTTTGATGATATCGATTAGCCACACTTTAGCCCTACAATGATATCATTTTTGGATGATATCATAAAGAAGATGCAATGTAATCCACCTAACTCCTTTATATGTCCATCTACATTTCAAGAAAATTTCATGGACTCCATCCTCTTCAAACACATGCTTCCCTATTTGACTAAGAAAAATCCCATGAATACCATAGTCTTGGAATACATGCTTCCTTGTTTGACTCAACTAGCAAGTTTTCATAGGGGAGTCTAGGAGTTTGTTATTAAAAAACACCCATTTCACCCTCCAACAAAATGGAGTTGGATTGATATTTAATGTTTACAATAAATATGTTCATTTGCTTTGCATATAGTAATTCACTAACTTGCAAGTGCATTTGTGGATTTTTTTGGGTAGTTTTTATAGTAAATTCATGTAATATAATGTGAAATATATCACTATATTAAAATGTTTGGTTGTTGAAGTTTGGATTTTAAAATGATTTTTTTAAAGAAGGAATAATAGCTACATGTAATGAAGCAATACGAAGCTATATTTTACAAAGATTGTGAAGTAATTGCTTGCAAAGGTCTATTGTAAACAAATGCATAACTTCAATCCATATGTAAGCCTGATGAAATGAGGAAGAGAGAGAGCAAGAGAAAGAGAGAGAAGAATGTGTAAGTATAAGTGAATGTGTCTGTGATTTTCTCGTGTATGCATAATCAAAGTATTAATACATCAATATATAATTATAAAATATGTACAAAGAAGGAAGAGAGGGGGAATGCGAATATCTATGTAGTGTGATATTCCATATGTATGCATAATTGAACTATTAACATTGTGATAATATTATCAAAGATAAGCACATAAGATTAATCTAGTGATGTAAATAAGTTAAGAAGAGAGAGCTAGTAATGTATCGCTAGAGAGAGGGAGATGATGAGAGAGAGAGAGAGAGAGAGAGAGAGAGAGAGAGAGAGAGAGAGAGAGAGAGAGAGAGAGAGAGAGAGAGAGAGAGAGAGAGAGAGAGAGAGAGAGAGAGAGAGAGAGAGAGAGAGAGAGAGAGAGAGAGAGAGAGAGAGAGAGAGGAATGTGTAAGTGTAAGTCTAGTTTTGCTCATGTGTGCACAATTAACGTACTAATGCATCATGATGTAATTATAAAATTTATGCAAACAATTGAGAGATGGGAGATGTGAATGTATACATGACTGTGATATTGCTAGTGTATGTGTAATTCAAACACTAACATTGTGATAATATTATAACAATTAATCACATAATCTTAACTCAGTGATGTAAAGTAGTTAAGGAGAGAGAACAATTAATGTGTTGAGAGAGAGAGAGAGAGAGAGAGAGAGAGAGAGAGAGAGAGAGAGAGAGAGAGAGAGAGAGAGAGAGAGAGAGAGAGAGAGAGAGAGAGAGAGAGAGAGAGAGAGAGAGAGAGAGAGAGAGAGAGAGAGAGAGAGAGAGAGAGAGAGAGAGAGAGAGAGAGAGAGAGAGAGAGAGAGAGAGAGAGAGAGAGAGAGAGAGAGAGAGAGAGAGAGAGAGAGAGAGAGAGAGAGAGAGGAGAATTGGTTGTGGTTTTGATGAGGAGGGGAAGTGTAAGATGTCGTGGTGGTAGTGCCAATGCTAGTAGTAGCAATGTTATTGAGGGGAGTGAGATGTTGGTGGTTGGTCCCCAACATATGAGGAGAGAAAGGGAAGAATTGGTTGTGATTCTAATGAGGAGGGAGAGGGTAAGATGTGGCGGTGCTAGTGGTAGTGGTGGTGCAGAGATGGTGGTGCCAATGGAGGAGCAGCCATGGTGCTAGATATATGGAAGAGAACATGAAGTTGCCAAAAAAAGCTCGCTCCAAAAACTCGCTTCTCACACGTACTCAAACTTGTGTAATAACTATCTTTTGATATCAATAGCTCATTGTTTTTTATAGTTTTTATAGCACCTTCTCAACTTGAAAGCCACCATCTTGATTCTCCACATGAACCATCAATTTTCTAATGTGTTTGGGATCCATCTCGATATGACACTCTTGGAACCTCTATCTAGTGCTCGAGACACAAAATCTTGACACCCATTTGTATCATTCTCATTTCCACACAATTACCACATTACAAGAGAAAAATGACAAGTTCTATCCTTTTTAATCGATTTGTAAAGTCAAATACTTATTGCTTTGTTTTCTTTGTAATTCATAAATATCCAAAAAGTGCATTAGACTTGGGTATTAATGAGGTCATAGGTTATGGTGGATACATGCTAGTTAAAAGAAAAATAATGCTTACTTCCACTTATATGGCCCGATTGGCCACTTGTACTGAAAATCAAGTGTATCAAGGTTAGACTCACACAAAAAGGATTCATGCTTTGAATGGCAAGCTAAATCCATAAGAATAGACAACTACACTAAGCAAGATAATGTGATAATTGAAAATTTTGTAAAATGTGCATACATAGGATGAAAAGTTTGTAAAATGCGCATATATAGGATGAAAAGTTTGTTAAATGTGCATAGATGGACTAAAAATTTAGAATACACATGTTTGCATAGAAGAATCATCATATAAGGATTCTAAGACTATTTTCGTAATGTACTCAAAAAGAACTTTCACATGATATTGATATTGTGGGGTCCCTAAACTCTAGGAGCATTAGATTTGCCTAAAAATGTTAATACTTTATGTCATGACCTAAAATGGGCCTAACACTAGCTCTAGGACTCTAGTTGGTGGGCCTCCTAAGCTCACTAAACCACCCTCATGGCCTCATGGCCAAGAGAATCTGGAGGTCATACACTACTTTAAATGAATGACACGTTGGTATCAATTGTAGTCCAATGGTTTTTCCTTTTTCAACTCTACAAAGGGAGTACCCAAACATGTAGGTGATCAACACCTCAATTCACACACATAAAGAGCCCCCTCCAGTAGAATGCTTTGCCTCTTCACGGCTCTCTTGCACACCAAGGATTGGCCTAGGATGCATCATATTACACATAGAACACGAATGTAACAGAGTCCTCTCATAATATAAACATAGCAATCCATGAGATTGTATATATTCCTCACTTGATCAAAATTTCCCAAAAAATATCGCACTAACCTATAGTAAAAGGGAATCTTACACTCTCAATGTTGGTCGTCACCTAAACATACAATTGCCATGCATCCAGGAATTTATCTTTTGATATCATATTTGAATTGCACATGCAAGTGTATGGCATTTCTTGCTCAAACAACTTAACCAAAAAAACCAGCCAATGTGAAGTGCACAAATAATCTTTTCATGCTTTCTTTTCATAGCACTGGGCTAACTCGTGCTACTGAACCTCTTAAAACTTATGTGAGCCGCATCCTATATGTTAAGATATGAAAAAGAATTAGCAATTTAATCGAATATATTTCCATTATAGTCCTACAACCCCTATCATTCAGATTTAGACTAATTGCGCAAATGTAGAGAGATTTCGTGATAATTTTCTATCGAAATGAGCCCTAAAATATGCACCTTAACACATAATAAAATGCAAAACTGAGGCAAACTCTCATGCTTCACCTTCATTACTTATTCACAAACATTCTCCTAATTTGTAACTATTTTCTACACACAAAAACTATTTTTCTCTAACTTTTTTTCCTACTTTTGACTATTTTTAATTATTTTTCCATTTATTTCAACATAAATTATTAATTTATTTGAGTTTTTTTATTTTTATGAATTATGAGAAGCGTGATCCATTAGCATATTCAATTTTATGCCATATGAACATCATTTGATCCCCAAAACCGAAAAAAAACTTCATTTTTCATTAAATCCTGTGTTTTGAGTTTTGCAATTTTATTATTTTTAATATACGTGAAAAAAATGAATGGAATTTTGAAAATTTAGACATTAGTAAACATATTTCAACCATTTGCAATCATCTTTCCATCATATGCACTAAAACGATTCATGACAAAAATTAAATAAAGATTGCTTACTTGAAAATCCACATACACACATTGTATTTCAAAAACGAAAAGCCATTGATGCTTGGCACTTTCTTGATCTATTCCTTGCATTATGTAACGAATCAGTACACATTCCCCCTCATCCTCTCAGCCCTTATGAACCACATTTATGGCAAGTGAAAGAGGAGAGAGAAATATTAAAATTAAATATTTTCATACGTTAAATTGTGCGCAATCTGAGTGATTGGGTGCAAAAAATTCAAGGAATCCATGGCAAAGAGCATGGTGCTTGATTTACTTTGTCCAAAAATCCCATTTTTTGGAGGATTTGAGGAGTTGCCAAAAAAATGCCCCTCGCCCCCAATTCGTCATGTTTTTTTGGCTTAAGCTTCTTTAAGCATGATCAATCTTTAATCTTGGAAAAACCTAGCTCACCCTTTTGTGTTCACACTCTCCCATTAAGTTATTTTGGGTCAAATGGAGGGGCTTGGGGTTCTTTTGCCTCTTTTACGGGTCTTGGGGTTCTTTTGCACTTGAATCCTGACTTTAAAGTCCACTCTCATTGGCAAGACCACAGGATAGGGAGACTTAGGCCGTCGAATCCACGAACTAATTTGCACAAACAACAACCAAAAAGAGCAGCAAAAACTACAACAACACAAACTACAAAGAGGAATACACAACATAACAGCACAAACACAGCTCTCACCCTACCCTCAACAAAATCAAAGCATGAAGTCCATAAGGGGACAACTAGTTGCTAACCAATTGCTCCAGCATAGACTGACAAAAAAGAACTATCAAAGGAGTCATCCTAAGGGGTGGTTTGTCCTGTCTACGTGACCTGGGACAACTAGACTAGGAACTCCTACTAGGCGATGACTCCTCCTGTAGTCATATATTTTCCATTTTACCACATTCTTTCTCTTCAAAATTTTGTATTCGGTGTGTGTAAAAAGGAGGGAACTGAGCATGTTCTGACTGAAGGGAACATGGCATTGACCTCAGGTCATCCTGTATCGATACCCAAGAACCTACCAGGCTCTCACAAGATGACACAAAATCCTTTTCTTCCGCTTACTTTTATTTTTACTCCAACCATCCTTATTTGTTTTTTGGCTAAATGTCACCCCTAGGAAAACAAGATATTGGCCCCGAGTTGACTCATCCCTCCTTGGGAATTCATTAGGCCATTGCAAGGTAACGATCACAAGGTCTTGGAAATTTTATTTCCTTATTTTTTTAAAAAGGGGTTAGAACCCGTTTTTATACACCTCCATATTGTATATAGGTTTTTCAAATATATTAATTGTCTCTTCTCTTTCTTTTATTTGGAAGGCCTCTCGAAAGCCTCACAACTAATAGGGATCCCTAGAAATAAGTGCCTAGCAAGCTAGGAGAACATGGTCATTAGGACTACTGGCAAAAATAACTCTTAGAGTGCTCAACAATGTCTTTATAATAGGCGGATAGCCACTCAAACCTCCCCAGACACACCTAATTAAACCCTTGGACTTCATGCCTTGAATGTCGATCGCCAACAAAAGAAAAATTACCTACATATAGATACACATATAGCATAAAGAAAAAGAACTCATAAAGGAAGGACATCACGAGGACTTGGCCACAAGAAGCTTCTATGCAACAAGAGGCTCTCTCGAAGTGCTCCATTGAATTTGTTTAGTGTAACACTTTTTAAAAAAACCATTAACCATACTTGCACCAAACAAACAAATGGCCCTCTTGGCCTAACGAGAATAGGTCATTTTGATGTATCAAATACATGGTCTTCTTGGCATATGCATTGCATCTTACCAGATTAACCAAGATAAATCGAAATGCCAAAAGACGTGAGGACTAGACTCATGGTTCTTTTGATCATCGGAGTTTAATCTTGGGTTTCTGTATATCCATAAGTCCAAGCCTTCCCCCCACTGATATAACATCAACATGGGCTATCTCTTATTGGGTACTATTAACTAATTGAATGACCTCATTGGGCTCATGTGTCCCACCTTGATTGTCATTCAAATAGATTGACAATTTGAGCTTCCTAGAGAGAATCACAGATTTATGCTCATTCAAACCTTCCCTATTAGGACTATTGCATATATCATTGTTACAACCCAAACTAGGTAGGGTTTGAATCCTAGACCCACCACATAGATGCATCCTTGAGTGGTATATATTGTCTAATGTATCATTATGGGCTCTAGACTCATCCACTTGGGAGTTGGCTGTAATATCTCCGCACAATAAAAGTTAGTTGGTTGGTTCGTAAGTTAGTTAGTCAATTAATAAGTTAGTAAGATTACTAACTAAAGACTAACTAAGGTAAAAACTAACTAACATTAATTATTGATAATTTTTATTTAATTTAAAATATTTTATTTAGAAAAATCAAGAGTCGTAAATTCGATGTTTTTCTCGAATTGGCAAAGACCGTAGCTACCCTTCACGTAAATTACAACGTGAATGAGACTTATGAGTTATATTAATCACTAAGTTCATGTGTATAGTTTGAAAGGTCCAAAAATATTAGATTTTGGGCAAAGCTAGTATATTTTAGATATTATCCTTTAAAAAAAGATATGGAGATTTTTAGAACTAGATGTCATTTAAAAGAAAAGATAAGTGATTTTTTAGTTAGTTTGAAGATTTTATAAAAAGAAAAATAAAGAGAAGTGACTGGCGAAATCGCGCGCGCCGCGATCGCAGTTTACAGGTAGTAGACAGCACTTCGAACAGAGAAAAGAAGAAGGAGTGAACCGAGAGCTTTCTAACCAAGTGTCTTGGAGTTTTACCCCCCTTTCGGAGCCAATGGAACCATCAGATTTATGATCTGAGCATCAGATCACTGATCTTTCCAAGATCCCCCTCCATAAAGAGCTCTACTTCTCAACCACAAGCCCTCTTCTCTAATTCACTATAAATATGAGGCATGGGAGAGGCATAAGAAAGCATAAGGAGACCCCGAGAGGCTGTGAGAGAGAGGTAGAGAGGAGGATACCCCTCCAAGAGATTGTGAGGAAGAGCTTGAAAGAGAGCTTGAGAGAGAGAAAGAGAGAGAGAGAGAGAGAGAGAGAGAGAGAGAGAGAGAGAGAAGAGTCACCCCGAGAGGCTGCAATGAAGAGAATTAGCTCAATTCCTTCTATCTCGAGCCTTGACTTAACCATCTTCTCTTACGCTCTCCTATCTTGAATCTACTCCACCTTCTTAATCTCTTGAGTCTACCTGCGGACGATGTCCTCCAAGCAAGGAATGTCGCGTGCGGATGACAATCCCGCAACCAACAACAAGGCTTCGAGCAAAAGCATCACTGTCAATCCAACTATAGTTCCGGTTGTAAGTAATGTACTTTCAATTTGATAGATGCTTGCTTTGATTCTCGTATGAGATACGTTAAGCCCATACTATTGCACGAGTATAGGTCATGGGAAATGATAAATTTCATCTCGCTTACTCGGAAGATGGAGTTTGTGAAGTGCATATATCAAGGGAAGATAATTGCACCTAGTTACATATGACTTATTTGCTAGTAGAGCAATTACAAGGAAGAATTAGTCAAGCGTTATAAATGGCATAGTCGTCAAAAGAACGACATAAAAAAGATTGGGCATAGAAGTACTAGATTAAAGTATAGTCAAGGGTTATAACTAGCATGATTGCTAAAAGAATATGACATTAAGAATCATGAATAGAGAAGTACTAGTTTAAAGTTTAGATACTTCAAAAGTACTTAGCTTAAGAGCCCAAATATTAAGAAGAATTATATTCTAGCTCAAGGAAAGGCATGTTAAAGTCTAATTACTTGAGATAATCTCACACTTACCTTATCAAGTATTTATACGTTATGCCTATAACATGTTTGATATATGAGGATAAATTTCTATTTGCCTCATGACTTGACTAAGAGCTAGTACAAGAAATTAATCATAAGGGTTAAAACTAAGATATCTTGAGATCCGTTGGATAAGGATGACTTTTACCAATCCAAATTCAGGGTTGGGTTATCAATCAAGGTAAGTGACCTATAGAACTTACATCATGAATAGTTTTTGAACCCTTAACATATGCCCTAGCCGAAGGAAGGAAGTGTTAAGAACATGTTTGCATGGTATTGCTCTTAGATCCCAAGGGAGAGAGCAAATATACGATGGAAATGTTATATCGTCCATTCTTGCATTGTTTGGAAAGAATGCAATTGGTTTTGTTGATTGATCGAACAACATCCTAAATGTTTTCACATTCAATTGGTTGTTAGTTATTGTTTGGATGATTATTCCAAGTGCTTGTGATTTATGGTAAATGCATGGCAAGGGTCTGTGATGACAAGTCGCCATGGGATTAAAGGAATGTTTTCTTGGAAAATGATATTAGGCTGATTGCCTTGTTTGTGCTTGATTCTTAAAGGATTTTAATTAAGGAAGGATATATTGTACGGGTGGATCACCTCCATGGTCGCACCGCGTATTAACCCGAAAGGGCACTGCTCGATTCACAGGCCGAAGGTCGAGTGGTGAAAAGGCCAACCACGGGAATGATGTTTCGCTCCTAGACAGCTTGTGGGTCAGTTGGAGCTCTGGACACCCCTTGCTAGGTCAAGAATGGAGTTGAAGACCTCCGTGGCCCCCAACATCTGGGCATGTTGGGAGATCCTATTCTAGATAAAGGATTGAGTTTTGGTGCCATGTGAATTGGACCAGTTACTTATGCAGGGCAGAAGGGATACTTCTGTTGGACAGAAGGGAAACATAATTTCTCCTGTATGGGCGGGAGACAAAGATTAACTTGAAGATAAGTTAAGGAACTTGTTTGATCTTGTTTGTCAATAGATTGCTTTGCTCTGTTTTCGTGTCTGTGCTATAATTTACGCGAAGGAACCTTGTTCCCTAAAAGGCTTAATTAATGAAGCTGATTTTAAGTGTCACACATAAATGTGGTAGGACCTAATTAGAAAACTAAAGCTATTAAGGGAAGCGGGTGGGCGGAATCCCCGACGGGTCCGTCCTATGGCAGGGTGGTCCCAGAGAACTGGGAGGCTTCTCACAAGTTTTTATCGTCATTCGACCTTTAGATATTGATAGGTCAGAACCCGATTCATGCCGTTTAGGGGACCGGAATGGGACTATGCCCTATGGGCAGAGAGGTTGAGCAACGTATCCCTCTCGTTTCCCATTCTCTTTGAACCAAGTGCGGCATAGATCTGCTTCGGGTTGGATATCTCTGCATAAAGTAGGATATCCAATACCCGACGCTAGAATGCTAACAGGAGACCTTGACAACTAGGAACCCAAATTTCAGGTCGATCCTAGTGGGTTCGATCGTGAACGTTCCGTTGCGAGGCGGATTCGGGAAACCCTAGGCGACAAAACTCGGAACATTCCTTGGGAGTGCCGGGCAGCGACGCTTAGATTCGTTTCCCGATAGACCGCTAAAAGAGTGCCTGGAAAGCCGATGGGCGGGCACCTCCCAGTTGGTATCAGAGCCAAATTTTGTAATGATACATGATTGATTAATGTATGGTTTGTAGACATATCCTAAACAAAATAATCTAAGGAGTATGGCTTGATTGTGAGGCACCTTCTACACCCACGAATGTTGACATGCAAGAGAAGAAATTTCTTCTCAAGCAAATTAAGGTACCCGAGTTTGATGGAGAAGGGATAGACATTGCAGCAGAGGCAGAGATATGGATTGAGTCGATGGATGACTATTTCTTTGCTTCAGGAACTGCCTCTACCAATCAAGCAATGATAGCCAAACTTAAGTTAGTTGGCCAGGCTCGATTATGGTGGAAGCAATGGTGCAAAGATGAAGGTGTTTCTGAAGCCGCTGTTACTTGGGTTCAGCTGAAAGATGTTGTACGCAGACGATACCTTCCGCCAACCTACCAGACTATGAAGATGAATGAATTCTTCAGGCTAAAGCAACTAGAATTAACTTTGGAAGCTTACTACTCAAAGTTTGTAACCCTACTAAAATACGCACCACCTATGGATATTGCGCAGCAAGTATCTAAGTTTTGCCATGGCCTAAACACTCCTCTGAACCACTGTCTTGAAGCAATGCGTCCAACAGACTTGCAAGACGCATTACTCCGAGCGAATCCAATCGTCCAAGAATTTAAATCGGAAAATTTTAGTAAAGATGACTCCCGAGATCTGGGTAAGAGATGCCATACATGTGGAGAGATAGGGCACATCCGTAGGAGATGTCCCTACCGTCAATGTTTCCATTGCAATGAGCTAGGACATGTCCAAGTAGACTGCCCTGACTTAAGTCCAAAAGATACGGAGTCTCCAAGAAAACGAAGTTACACAAGTGCAGTCTTCGGATATATAGAGGAATCAGATGAAGACGAAGGCTTAGAACCTACTACACCACTTTAGGATTATTAGAAATCCTAGAAATTTTGTCGACATGAAATACAACTTGTATTGGAATAAACTTTACTCTTGTAACTACAGTTAACTTGAGTAATATGAGTTGCGTCTATTTTGAGCCTAGAACTTGCAAATGATTAGAGATACTCTGGCAAGGAATGATAGTCATAATGTGCAATGAAATTCTCTTAAGTCATTTCTTCTCAACTAATATAGATTGGGTCTTACCAGAATGTTGAAGCTTGGAAGTATTCTTTAGTATTACAAGCAAAGCCAATTGTCCATGGAGCTCAGTCCCGAACTAAGGACAAGACAATCTGGGAATGTAGTTTCCAAGATAAAGGATCACTCCAATCTGCTAAAAGAATCCTAGGACACTTTGGTCTAAAGAAAATCCTGCCAAGGACAACCAAGAATCTTGTAACCACAAGTGATAAAGCTCTACGATGTTTCTATTGCAGGGAGTTAGGTCATTTCAAAAGGGAATGTCCAAAGCACCCTAAACACCGATGCTCCGAGTGCCACAACATTGGACATAACTATATCAATTGTCCCAATGGAACTCGAAGAGAACTTGAGCTTACAAGAAATAAGCTGTACAAGCTCCAGTGATCTAGAATATACCAAGTGCTTAGGAAAAACCTAGAAGATATCCATGAGATGTAACTACAATAAATTTTCTATTGTAACCAAGACTCAAATATATCAAATACTATAGGTTGTTTTTTTTTTTTCAAAAAGACTGTATGTCTGTGAGAGATCAGAGTAGCACAGCAGAAGTGTGGTGTTCCATAACCCACTTATTCCAAGATGATACCCCCTGTTTCTCTCGAGATGAGGACATCTCGATTTCTCTAAGGGGAGGAGGATGTAATATCTCCGCACAATAAAAGTTAGTTGGTTGGTTCGTAAGTTAGTTAGTCAATTAATAAGTTAGTAAGATTACTAACAATAGACTAACTAAGGTAAAAACTAACTAACATTAATTATTGATAATTTTTATTTAATTTAAAATATTTTATTTAGAAAAATCAAGAGTCGTAAATTCGATGTTTTTCTCGAATTGGCAAAGACCGTAGCTACCCTTCACGTAAATTACAACGTGAATGAGACTTATGAGTTATATTAATCACTAAGTTCATGTGTATAGTTTGAAAGGTCCAAAAATATTAGATTTTGGGCAAAGCTAGTATATTTTAGATATTATCCTTTAAAAAAAGATATGGAGATTTTTAGAACTAGATGTCATTTAAAAGAAAAGATAAGTGATTTTTTAGTTAGTTTGAAGATTTTATAAAAAGAAAAATAAAGAGAAGTGACTGGCGAAATCGCGCGCGCCGCGATCGCAGTTTACAGGTAGTAGACAGCACTTCGAACAGAGAAAAGAAGAAGGAGTGAACCGAGAGCTTTCTAAGCAAGTGTCTTGGAGTTTTACCCCCCTTTCGGAGCCAATGGAACCATCAGATTTATGATCTGAGCATCAGATCACTGATCTTTCCAAGATCCCCCTCCATAAAGAGCTCTACTTCTCAACCACAAGCCCTCTTCTCTAATTCACTATAAATATGAGGCATGGGAGAGGCATAAGAAAGCATAAGGAGACCCCGAGAGGCTGTGAGAGAGAGGTAGAGAGGAGGATACCCCTCCAAGAGATTGTGAGGAAGAGCTTGAAAGAGAGCTTGAGAGAGAGAAAGAGAGAGAGAGAGAGAGAGAGAGAGAGAGAGAGAAGAGTCACCCCGAGAGGCTGCAATGAAGAGAATTAGCTCAATTCCTTCTATCTCGAGCCTTGACTTAACCATCTTCTCTTACGCTCTCCTATCTTGAATCTACTCCACCTTCTTAATCTCTTGAGTCTACCTGCGGACGATGTCCTCCAAGCAAGGAATGTCGCGTGCGGATGACAATCCCGCAACCAACAACAAGGCTTCGAGCAAAAGCATCACTGTCAATCCAACTATAGTTCCGGTTGTAAGTAATGTACTTTCAATTTGATAGATGCTTGCTTTGATTCTCGTATGAGATACGTTAAGCCCATACTATTGCACGAGTATAGGTCATGGGAAATGATAAATTTCATCTCGCTTACTCGGAAGATGGAGTTTGTGAAGTGCATATATCAAGGGAAGATAATTGCACCTAGTTACATATGACTTATTTGCTAGTAGAGCAATTACAAGGAAGAATTAGTCAAGCGTTATAAATGGCATAGTCGTCAAAAGAACGACATAAAAAAGATTGGGCATAGAAGTACTAGATTAAAGTATAGTCAAGGGTTATAACTAGCATGATTGCTAAAAGAATATGACATTAAGAATCATGAATAGAGAAGTACTAGTTTAAAGTTTAGATACTTCAAAAGTACTTAGCTTAAGAGCCCAAATATTAAGAAGAATTATATTCTAGCTCAAGGAAAGGCATGTTAAAGTCTAATTACTTGAGATAATCTCACACTTACCTTATCAAGTATTTATACGTTATGCCTATAACATGTTTGATATATGAGGATAAATTTCTATTTGCCTCATGACTTGACTAAGAGCTAGTACAAGAAATTAATCATAAGGGTTAAAACTAAGATATCTTGAGATCCGTTGGATAAGGATGACTTTTACCAATCCAAATTCAGGGTTGGGTTATCAATCAAGGTAAGTGACCTATAGAACTTACATCATGAATAGTTTTTGAACCCTTAACATATGCCCTAGCCGAAGGAAGGAAGTGTTAAGAACATGTTTGCATGGTATTGCTCTTAGATCCCAAGGGAGAGAGCAAATATACGATGGAAATGTTATATCGTCCATTCTTGCATTGTTTGGAAAGAATGCAATTGGTTTTGTTGATTGATCGAACAACATCCTAAATGTTTTCACATTCAATTGGTTGTTAGTTATTGTTTGGATGATTATTCCAAGTGCTTGTGATTTATGGTAAATGCATGGCAAGGGTCTGTGATGACAAGTCGCCATGGGATTAAAGGAATGTTTTCTTGGAAAATGATATTAGGCTGATTGCCTTGTTTGTGCTTGATTCTTAAAGGATTTTAATTAAGGAAGGATATATTGTACGGGTGGATCACCTCCATGGTCGCACCGCGTATTAACCCGAAAGGGCACTGCTCGATTCACAGGCCGAAGGTCGAGTGGTGAAAAGGCCAACCACGGGAATGATGTTTCGCTCCTAGACAGCTTGTGGGTCAGTTGGAGCTCTGGACACCCCTTGCTAGGTCAAGAATGGAGTTGAAGACCTCCGTGGCCCCCAACATCTGGGCATGTTGGGAGATCCTATTCTAGATAAAGGATTGAGTTTTGGTGCCATGTGAATTGGACCAGTTACTTATGCAGGGCAGAAGGGATACTTCTGTTGGACAGAAGGGAAACATAATTTCTCCTGTATGGGCGGGAGACAAAGATTAACTTGAAGATAAGTTAAGGAACTTGTTTGATCTTGTTTGTCAATAGATTGCTTTGCTCTGTTTTCGTGTCTGTGCTATAATTTACGCGAAGGAACCTTGTTCCCTAAAAGGCTTAATTAATGAAGCTGATTTTAAGTGTCACACATAAATGTGGTAGGACCTAATTAGAAAACTAAAGCTATTAAGGGAAGCGGGTGGGTGGAATCCCCGACGGGTCCGTCCTATGGCAGGGTGGTCCCAGAGAACTGGGAGGCTTCTCACAAGTTTTTATCGTCATTCGACCTTTAGATATTGATAGGTCAGAACCCGATTCATGCCGTTTTAGGGGACCGGAATGGGACTATGCCCTATGGGCAGAGAGGTTGAGCAACGTATCCCTCTCGTTTCCCATTCTCTTTGAACCAAGTGCGGCATAGATTTGCTTCGGGTTGGATATCTCTGCGTAAAGTAGGATATCCAATACCCGACGCTAGAATGCTAACAGGAGACCTTGACAACTAGGAACCCAAATTTCAGGTCGATCCTAGTGGGTTCGGTCGTGAACGTTCCGTTGCGAGGCGGATTCGGGAAACCCTAGGCGACAAAACTCGGAACATTCCTTGGGAGTGCCGGGCAGCGACGCTTAGATTCGTTTCCCGATAGACCGCTAAAAGAGTGCCTGGAAAGCCGATGGGCAGGCACCTCACATTGGCCATGATATGTTCATATGGAAATCTTGGATTTTCATCTAACATACTAGCCACACTTTTAGAGATTTTGGGCCTTCAAACCCATCTCATATTCCTCTTGATATTCTTGCATAGTCTCAATTTGCCACCTTGGTTTAATGGACTCAATGTGGACTTATTGCTATGACCTTTGGCATTATGCATCTTCTTCATACGGGATGCCTTTACTTGCCCGCTGCCCACATTGCGACTTCTCACTCATAGGTATCATGCTCTTACTAAGAGGAACAACATCCATTTGAAAGCATGATTCACTTATAGATGGCAAAGGTCTCTCAAGAATCTTTCTAGGAGCAAAATGAGAACCACTCATAGGACGCTCATCCACACTTGTAGTTCCAATGGTCCTATCAATTTTGCCTTCACTACCACCCCTCATGGAAGTGTTGTAAGTCCTACTAGGATTTTCTTGGCTTGGACTCTTTCCACCAAGAGGCATACTATTATTGCTCATATAATTTACATTTTTTTCTTGGAGATTTTGACTACCAAGGTTCCCCACAGAGGTTGTCTTGGTATTTGCAGAAAAAGTTGGATGCACTTGCAAGGAGTGGGGAAAACTCCAAAAGTTTTCCCAACATCTCTAAATATACTACTCATAGTTAAATGCATGCATCTTAGCCTCACTTAATGACTTAGGGTCTTGCATCCTCACTTGGATTTGCGTATTAATCAATAAGCCACTCATAAAGAGTTCACATAGCACATTGTTTGGCAACACAATGGCCTTCTTGGTCAAAGCGTAAGAATATCATCAAAGGCTCTAGCATATTATTTAATTGAGGTATATGACTCTTGCTGAATCTACATAAGTTGTTCCAAGACTTGAGTCATGGGAACCTTCTTCTCATACTCATCTAGGAATTATCACACAGCTCCTTGAAGGTTCTAATTGACCCTCTTGGGAGGCTCTAGTACCATTTCCTGGTCTCCCCCTTCAGAGTACTCAAAAACATGAGCATTTGATGTATGTCATCAAACCCACTCACAAGGCAAGTTAAGCCGCACTCTTTTAAATGTAGCATTGGATCCTTATTTGACAGCCCAAAAAATGCTAGGAGATTCCTATAAGGAGGAGGGCATTTAGTCCTCTTCTTCAATATCAACATTTGGTCCTCTAAATCTTCATATTCATCTTGATCTAATCCCAATGTCTTAGGGTCTCTAATCTCCTCTGTTTCCACCTTTACCAGTGTAGGAAGGTTAATATTTCCATTGACATCCCTTTCTACCAACTCATAGAGTGGTCTAGGGAGTCCTATGCTATGCAATAGGGAATCTACCCCATCCCCTTACTGGTGGTACCTTAGCAAGTCTATTCTCATTTACCATCATTTCCTAGATACAAAGACAAGTCCTAATTGATCCATCCTCTCTAACAATGGTTTTCCACATACATAGATATCTTCCAATGCTTTATGGATCTTAGAAACTACGCTTCGGTACCCAATTGCATCAGGCACTAGCATCAGATGTATCTTTCAATCATAGTCATGTATTACTTTGACCATTGGCATCATAGTCTTTTCCTCTCAAATGTTATTACTATCAAGGATCATAGACGACTGTGCCATTTGAGCCTCGCAACTAGGAGCTTCTCGACGTCATACACTACTCTAAATGAATAACATGTTTTCATTGACTATAGTCCAATGGTTTTGCCTTTTCCGACTCCACAGAGGAAGTACCCAAACGTGCAGGTGATCAACACCTTGATTCACACACATAAATAGGTCCCTCTAGTAGACTGTTGTTGCCCCTTCACAGCTCTCTTACATCCCAGGGATTAGCCCTAGGATGCACTGTCTTACACATAGAACACGAATGTAACAAAGTCCTCTCATAATATAAGCATAACGATCCAAGAGACTGTATATATTCCTCACTTAATCAAAATTTTTGGCAAAAAATATTGCACTAACCTACAATAAAGGGGAATCTTACACTCTCAATGTTGGTCATCACCTAAACATACAATTGCCATGCATCTAAGAATTTATCTTTTGATACCATATTTAAATTGCACATGCAAAATATGTGGCATTTTGTGCTCAAACAAAGTACATGCCATATACATTACACATGCAAAGTATATGGCATTTTTTGCTTAAACAATTTAACTAAAAAACTAGCCAACGTGGAGTGCACAAACAATATTTTCATGCTTTCTTTCTAATCGTGTCGTGCAGCATTGTTAAGGAATAACATCGACCTAACCCATGCTACTGAACCTCTTAAAACTTATATGAACGGCATTTTATACATTAAGATATGAAAAGAAATTGGCAACTTAATCAAATATTTTTCCATTATAGTCCCACAAGTCCTATCCTTTAGATTTAGATTGATTGCACAAATGTAGGGAGATTTCATGACAATTTTCCATGGAAAGGAGTCCTAAAACATGCACTTTAGTATATAAACTAAGGCAAACCCTCATGCTTCACCTTTACACATTCACAAACATTGACCTAATTTTTCATAATTTTTAAAGCACAAAAACTATTTTCTCCTACCTTTTTTCCTTATTTTAACTATTTTCCACGAATTTTTCCATTTATTTCAACATAAATTATTGATTTTTCTAAATTTTTTGATTTCTATAACTTAGGAGAAGTATGATCCATCAGCATATTCAATTTCATGCCATATGAACATCATTTGACCCCCAAAATCCAAAAATAATGCCATTTTTTATTAAATCCCATGTTTTGAATTTTATGATTTTATTATTTTTAATATGCATAAAGGAAATTAAATGGATTTCTAAAATTGTAGACATCAACAAACATATTTCAACCATTTTCAATCATATTTCCATCATATGCACTAATGATTTATCATAAAAATTAAATAAAGGTCACTTACTCAAAAATCTGCATATGCATGCATCATATTTTAAAAATAGGAAGCTGTTAATGCTTGCTTGGTGCTTTCTCGATCTATTCCTCACATTTTATCGCAAATCGGCACCCATTCCCCCTCATTCTCTCAACCCATATGAACCACGTTTATGGCGAGAGAGAAAGATTGAAATTGGGCCTTTTCATTCGATGTGTCAATTTGTGCACAATTTGGAATGATTGGGAGCAAAAATTTTGAAGAATCCTCGGCCAAGAGCATGGAGCTTGATATGCTCAGTCCAAAAATCCCATGTTTTGGAGGATTTGAGGATCGTCGAAAAAATGGCACCCCCTCCCCATTCGTCTTTTTTTTTTGGCTTAAGTTTTTTAAAGCATAATTAATCTTTAATCGTGGAAAACAATTGGTTCACCCTTTTGCGTTCACAAAATTGCAATCCAACTAAACAAGTGGCTCCCTTGCATTGAAATTTATCACCCTAGCCTTTGTCACTTTCTTTTTGGCTTTTGGATCTAGTAGTCACTTCATAATGCCAAACCAATGGGGGGTCAAATGGACTCTGTGATCAATGAACAGATACTTGGGTTGGATTCTTGATGTCGAAATGCATCTAGGAAAACTCAAGCTCCTTGATCCATAATAACCGTTTCATTTGGCACCAAAAATGCATCTTTTACTGGTCTCAAGGTTCTTTTGCACTTGAATCCCAGCTTTAGAATCCAGTCTCACTTTAAATACTTTAAAATGTGGAAACTAACATCATTTGATTCTCCAAGTTCTTATTGATGCATCCCTTTTCCCTTACTAATGATGAGGCTTCCAAGCTCATGGACACCTTTCACACCACCATTTTGGTTTATGTGGAGGCACAATGTCCAAATTCCTTGAAGCAAGCCATGCATTTGCTACTACTTATGAGAAGTGTAGGAAGATAGGTCAATCTAGCGAATCTGCTGTTATTAAAGCCAAAGAAAGGCAACTACTCACGAGCAGCAAAAAAAAGACATGTGTTTAACATGTAAGCATATGGGGTATATTGCTAAGAATTGTCCCAAGAAGACTAACTCAAAGGATGAAACATAGAAGGTGAAAGTCAAGACCATGGAGGCAGTTGCAACCTTATCTCTCATGTCTTCAATCCTTAAGTTAGCACCCTTAGGAGAGGTGGACTCTTCTTCCTCAAGGTGTCATGATCTTGTGGTTGTGCAAGCAATGGTCATGAGCCATCTTGCACTTTGCTTGGTGGATGGCTATTTGCTTGGTGGATGGTGCAACATCTAAGACGTTGATTCAAAACACCTTTGACAAGAAATATCATTTCCACATAGTACTCACCAAAGTGACATAACCTATGGAGGAGGCCTTTTGGCCTAAGACAAAGATCAAAGTTGAGAAATACCACTTAAGGAAGTAGTTAGAGGACATGGGCATCTAGATAAAAGGTTTTGAGGTTCAAGATACTCTCAACTTGGCTCCTCTCCTTAGCATCAACATGGTTTTAGGGCCACCATGGCTCTATGAACACATGGGCTTGGTGGATCATCACTCACACTACTTCCTTATTTGTGATAACACTGCTTCCTTATTCTATTTCATGATGCGATCTACTATGTCACAATCCATATATTGGAGAAGAGAGTTCATTTATAACTACTTGCATGGGATGATTCACCATGGCAAGAAGAGTTGTTGAGAAATGCTTGCTATAGTTATATGTGTGTGTGTGTGTGTGTGTGTGTGTGTAGACATATGTACACTCTCCATCATCTTTCCTCCCCATTAGATGTTGTACTGGTAATCAAACCCAAATGGTAGGGTAGAGAGAGAGAGAGAGAGAGAGAGAGAGAGAGAGAGAGAGAGAGAGAGAGAGAGAGAGAGAGAGAGAGAGAGAGAGAGAGAGAGAGAGAGAGAGAGAGAGAGAGAGAGAGAGAGAGAGAGAGAGAGAGAGAGAGAGAGAGAGAGAGAGAGAGAGAGAGAGAGAGAGAGAGAACTTATCAATTAGGTGATTGATCAAATGTAGACCAAAGCACAAAGTTTCATAGCCTAATATTTTAACACACAACATCTAGATAGAGTCTTATCTAGTAGGATCTTATCTAGATGTCTAGCCTATCACTGACTATTCATACATAGAATAAATATTATGCACAATAGCATGTTTACAGATGAGCACTACAAAACACCCAACAAACACTCCTTTAAAAGAAAAAGTCAATGCGACTTTGACAAAAAAAGGTTTAATCATCTATACCTCATATCTGATAGTGACCTCTCTTATAAGAAAAATAATGAGGTAAGAGGCCACACTCATCATCCTTCTACCTTTAAGATCTAAATCTAGATGAGTTTCCATATCAAAAACAAAGAGAATAGTGCAGTCAACATGGCGACTATTGGGCAGAGGACCCAATTCAACAAAAAATAGGAAATATAAGTATGTTAATTGGATTTTAGAAGTCCAATATGAGTCTATCTCATCAAGAGAGACTTGAAAAATACTAACACACATTCACACAAGAGCTACCAAATATCCAACAAACCCTACTTTGGACCAAATGTGGGTGAGATCCTGATGACAAAGAAGTTGTAGCAGCCTTTCACCACACCCTTTTTGTCTTGGAGTACGACTTAACCATCTACATCTCTCATGCAAGGGTGACCTCTCATTACTAGAAAAAAGAACTAGGTAAGAGGCTACACTTGTCACCTCCTACCTCTAAGCCCAAATGAGTTGGAATATTAAGAAACTAGAAATTATTACAATGATTTGGGGACTACTGGGTCGAGAACCACTCGACAAAAAATAAGAACCATAACATGTTGATTAGATTTTAGAAGGAACAATCTAAGTTTATTTCATCAAGAGAGATTTGAGAAATAGTGATAGCTTCATCTTCAATCTCTACTTCTTTCAGCAAGCTAGCAAATTGTTACTCTTGTACTTTGCCTAGCTTTTTGAAACATTAGGGTTTCTTATTCCTAATGTGACCACAATAGTGGCACTCAATCTTCTTACCATCCTTCCAATTTGATGCCTAGGTGAGTTACTGGGTCTAATGTATCCCTGATCTAAGAGCTTTTTGAGTTGTTCCTTTAGTTCTATGGCTTTCGGAATGGACATTCGATATGGTCGCTTTGGAATTAGTGTAGCTTCTGGTACTAGCTTGATTTCATAGTCGACTTCTCTCTATGGTGGAAGTTTAGTTAATTCTTCAGGAAATACATCAGCATATTCCTTAAGCCATGATGGTTCATATTCGGCTTCTTTATGCTGTTCAGTCTTATTTAATTTGATTAGGTATACAGGCGAGCCTTTTCTTAAACCTTTTAGCGATTCGAGAAGCTTTTGCTAATTGAAGCTTTGGTTTCCCTACTTCTCCTTGTGTGGTCACTTGTTGTTCTACAAGGTTCAAGAATGTGACTTGGTCCTTTTCACAATGAATATGAGTGTCATTGGGAATGAACCAGTCCATTCCTAACAGACACTCATATGTTCCCAAGTTCATCACTCTGAATTGCATGTTGGTCTGATTGCCACCCAGATTAAACTCCACCTTACTTGTTTGTTGTGTTTCTATCATGATGTATATTGTGCATGAGATTTATGGTTACATTTAGCTGTGTTTGCCTATAATTACTCCACCCATGCTAGCATTGGAGTTTCACCCTTTGAGGCTATGTATGGCTACAATGTATCCTTGCCCACAATTATTTTCAGTGAGAAGATTAACCCCCATATGGAAAGGAAGAATTGGAAAGAATGCATGCCCTTCTTCAACAATGTAAGATGAAACTTAGGAAAGCTTAAGATCAAATGAAGGTGTATCTTTATGAGAAGAGGCAATCTTTGGAGTTCTAGGAGGGAGAGTTAGTTCTCTTGAAAGTACCCAAGTCTCGATATTCTACTCTAAAGGATGGCTCTAGCAACAAACACTCACATGTTCTATGGGGCCCTACAGGATCTTGAAGCATATTGGAGACTTGGCATATCGATTGGAGCTTCCCTCTTCCACTAAGATTCATGATATATTTCATGTTAGTTAGCTCAAACCCTTTTATGGTGCCTAGGTGGAAATTGTTGACGAGCTGTCTCTTATGGATGAAGAATGACTTATTTAGTACATTCTTGAGGAGGTCATAGGTCATCATAAAAAGAAGCTTTGCTCTTGCTCTATCACTGAGTATTTGATCAAGTAGAAGGGTTTACCACTTGAGGAAGCTTCTTAGAGGCCAGATTCCATTTTTGATGATTTTCCCAATCTACAGGATGCATTGGTGGTGATTGAGACATAGTCACATGGGAGCCAATTGTACTCTAAATAGGGTCTGGACAATAGTCTATTTTAGAATAGATTTTAATTTGCCTAATTTTTAGAATTTAGCCACCTACATAGAGTCAAAGTACTCTTCAATATCTATGTTTTGATATGTGGCATACCCTATTTGGATGCTTCTTTCAAAAGTTATGACAATTTTCTTCAGCATGCCTATTTTTTTAATAGCAAGCTGTCTCTTCTTTACAGAGACTATTTCTTGAAGAGTTGAAGATTCCAATTCCTTTTAAAGACATCCAAATTATGTATATGGTAGAGGCTTTCCTTCATGTCTTCATTTCAACAAATAACTCTTCACTATTTGATTTCTATCATATCTTTTGTATAGCTAAAATCAGAGTAGTACTTTGTTTCATCCATCCTTCTTTGCCACTGTGAATTTGTTTTTGTGGGTAAAAACCTTTTAGCTTGGATGGATTGTAAGAAGCTAGGAATATATGTGTTAGTGAGTGAGAGTTATTAATAATATCTTGTCATACTAAGACACTTTTTAACTAGGACTAACTCTATTCTCCAGCTTTAACCATTTCACCTCTAAAATAGCCTATTATGGATGCACGACCTGCCATTTTGTCCAAGATGTCTCCAAATTTTCCTTCAAGTATTCCAACTAGCTTTAACTAGCTATCCTTGGTCATTGCACTTGTCCATTTTCAAAAATTGGTATCCTATCCTTGAGTAACTAGGAAGTAATAAAACTAAGAAGGAAATCCAAGAAAGAATTGTACCAAATGGATAAAAAACCAATGCTTTGAGACCACTTGTCATCGCAAGGGCTGAGAGCTGAGAGAAATAAGAGTAGAAGAGACAGAAAATAGGAGAGAGAAAAAGTGATGAGAAGAGAGAAAGACTAGAATGATAGAAAAGAAGAGAGAGAGATCATGAAAGTTGAGTGCAAGCAGGTGAGATAAGAGATAGTAATTGTATTATGGTAAAAGATGCCAAAAATTACATGTCTCACACCTTTTATACCTATGTTAGTGTAACAAGGTATTATTAGTAACTCTCTCTCACTAACACATGTATTCATAGCTTCTTATAACTACTTGAGTAGGATCCATGCATGAAAGAAGAGCAAGCCTCTACAAGTAACATTCTTGATGACAAAGTGTAAGTCTCGAACCGCTTATTAACCCTTTCTATCTGACCATCAGTTTTGCAAATGGTAGGCTGTAGAAGGAGCCACTTTACTATCCATGGAGCTGAATAATACCTACTAGAAGTTACTCATAAACTTGGTGTCCCTATCATGCACAGTCACATGTGATAATCTATGTAATCTAAAGTTCAGCTCCATGAACTTACTAGCCACTTATGAAGCATTGAACTAAGTCTTGGTAGGAATAAAATGGGTTGCCTTAGTGAGTTTTTCCACTACCACATAAATGCTACTCCAACCCTTTTAGTATAGATAGACCAATAATAAATCCATGGTAGTATTGTCCATTTGCCTTTCGGAATAGGCAATGGCTACAACAAACCACTTGGCTTACATGTATTATCCTTATTCTACTAATAAGACACACACTTTATAACATAGTCCTTAACATCTTTCCACAATCTTTTCTAGTGAAAGCTCTTGTTGATTTTATCGTAGGTCTTAAACACTTCAAAGTGTCAAGGTGGGGGCGAAGAAGTAGAGGGAATAACAATCTTGCCATTAAACCAAATGAGGACATTTGTAAGTTGATAGTGTGATTTTTCCTCCATAAGACCTTATTGTAATTTCTGAAGTACATGGCGGTTGAGCTCATCATCCAAATGATAGGCTTCTTATAACTCATCAATCCAGTCACCATGTAATTTAGTCATAGTTGAAACCTGATATACCCACATTCTACAGAATCAACTATCACATTGCCTTTGCCCGTTTTATGAGTGATGTCAAAATCATAGTTTTGCAAGGTAGCTACCACCTACACTACTTAGGGGTAAGATTTGACTATGTAAGGAAATACTTTAGGACCCTATGATCACTTTGAATGCTAAATTGACTGCCATACAAATAATGGTGCCATTTCTTTATTGCATATAAAATAGCCAAGGTCATAGACATTCATAGCCATCTCTTTATCTGTAAGCTTACAGATTTCAAAAGCAATAATTCTATGCTCCTATAGCAAAACAACCCCTATGCCATGGCCACTAGCATCACACTATATAGTAAACTCTCTAGAGAAATCCATACTAGAATAGGAGCAAAAGTAAGTAATTCCTTTAACTAGTTGAAGCTATTGTCTGCAAAAGTGTATCCCAAAAGAAAGCTTCCTGCTTCAACTTGTCACTCAAAGGAGTTGCTATAGTTGCATAATGCTTAAAGAATTTGTGATAGAATGACGATAGACCAAGAAACCCTCTAAGTGAAGTAGTGGTGGTAGGTATTGGCCACACTACATCTTCTTAGGGTCAGCTTCTATCCCTTGTTCATTGACAATATGGCCCAAGTACTCCACTTCAATCTACATGAAAGAGCACTTCTTCTTCTTAGCAAAGAGTGTGTGATGTCTCAATACGTCAAAAGCCTTCCTCATATGTGATAAATGGTCATGTAGAGTCTTACTTTAAATCAATATGTCATCAAGGAATACTAGGAAAAATTGGAAAAGGAAAGGCTACAAAATCTTATTCATCAAACTCTGAAAGGTAGCTATAGCATTAGTAAGCCCAAATGGCGTCACTAGGAAATTATTATAGCCCATAATCAATCTTAAAGATAGTTTTAACTTCATCACCCTCTTGTAAAAAGATTGGATGATATCCAGACCTCATATTCAATCTTGGTAAATAATCTAACCCCCTTGAGCTCATCAAGAAAATCATCAACTCTAGGTATTGGATATATGTTCTTCATTGTGATCTTGTTTAGATCCCTATAGTCAATACACACCACGAAGGATCCATCTTTCTTCTTCATTAACAAGATCAGAGATACATAAAGTGAAGAACTAGGCTCAATAAATCCCATTTGTAAAAGCTCCTTAATTTTCTTGCCTAATTCCTCAAGGTCACATTTTGACAATTTATGAGGTGGCTTATTGACTGGCTTTGGATGATGCCCTAAATTAATAGGGTGATCCAATGCTCTCTTAGGAGGTAATGAAGTAGGTACTTCAAACAAGTCCTTATATTCCTCAATTAGAGCTTTCAAAGTAGGATGCTCTGATGAATTCTTGGATTAATCTTCTACCTCTTTATTCAAGTGCAATACAAAATTTTGTGAGCGCTTATTGTACTCCTTGAGTTGTTTAATGGTGATAAGCTGAAATTTAGATTTACTTAGGATTCCCTATAGATGGATAGGATGCCCATCAATGGTAAACTCCATGTACAATTGTGACAAATCCATAGTAATCTTTCCTAGAGTCATTAGCCAATCATAACCAAGTATAATATCTATGGGTCCCATTTCCAAAGCAATTAGGTTCACTTGCACGTTATAATTTTAAGATAATTGTATGGGAAATTGTGGGCACATTTTAGTGTTGATTTTCTCTTCACCATTAGCTACTTGTACCCTTAAGGGTTGCTATAAATCAATGGGAAAATAGTGTAACATGTCCATAACTAACTTATTCCCAAAATTGTGTGTCCTACCACTATCTATCAGAATAAATGTATCCTTTTGATGAATGGTAACCTTCATACAATGTGTATTAGGGCTCTTTGAACCTTTCTAAGCATCCATGGAAATAGAACAAAGGGTAGTGGTAGCCCACGAGGGTCAAATGGAAATCCATCCGCAACCTCATGAGACTAATCGAGAATATGATCTTCATCATGCTCTTCAAATTCAGCTTGTACACTTATTGTTGGTTCATCAACAACCTCATTGTCCACATCCTCAAGTACTATCATGTTGCAATTCTCAGCTTTAACATTCTTGAAAGTACACTTTGATGCATGATCAACCATATGCTTTTCACCACATTCTAAGCATAAATCCTTTTCTTTTCTTTCCTTGAAAAGATCCATAGGTATAAACTTGCCATTATTTGCTGAATTATTTCAAGGTCTATTGTCACCTTGCATAGGCTCCACTTTATGGCTAATTATTGGCTTTGAAGCGCTTTTCTTTCTTTAGACATTAAAAGTAGGGCATGTAGAGACTTTGGGAGTGCTAAATGAAGTATTGGAACCTCCATAATTGCCACCAAAGTTTCCATATTTAGCAACTATGGGAGCTTTCACTCAACCGCCAAGACCCACAGACCGCTTATTGATTCAAGCGTTCCAAGCCGAGCACTAATGGCTACCTCTCACATAGCCGATGCACAATGCATACCTTACGGGTGTAGTGAGCTTACCTTGATGCCGTTCGAGTTACCTCCTCTCCCGCCCACTCTGGTAGCTCCACGATCCAAGTGCAAGCTTCAAGCAAGCTCCATCCTCAAGCTCCACGCTCCAAGCTCCATTGCCGCGAGCAAGACAAGAGAAGAGAAGAGAAGAGAAGAAGAGACGAGAAGATGGAGAGCTTCTCCTCCTCGGTCCCTCACCCTCACACACTCACTCCCTCACACTCTCACACTCCCTCTCTCAAGCACAAGCTCAAGCAAGCAAGAAGAAGGAGAAGAAGAAGAAGAGGAGAGCCGCTTTTGGCCACACACAAGAATGAGCTTCTCATTCACTTTTCAACTTTATATACAAAACCCTAAATCCCTTTTGGGCGATCATCCCCTTTTCCCCTTTTTACATGGCCAGCCATAGCCTAGGCCCTTTTTTCCATTGTCCTTCTATCTTCCTAGCTTCTTGTCCACCGCCCGTCTACATTTACAAATTGCACGGGTGAGAGCCCGGCGCTCTTTTACAAGATTTCAGGGTGCGCCTTTTTATTTTAAAATGCGCATTTCCCCTTTTGCCTTTGCCTTGGACTTTTAAGGTTGCCCTTGCGCTTTTGGCATTTTCTCCTTTTCTTTCTTCAGTCAGGCCACCTTTTTTTCGCCTTTGCCCTGCGTCTTTTCCACTTCCTTTTGCTTTCTTCGTGTTGGGGTTAACATTACCCCCCTCCTAGACGAGTGCCAGTCCCATGGCACTCACCGTCGTAGGTAGCAGGCTGTAGCATGCACCGAAGACGTGGGTGACAAGGACGCCTGTGGTTTCCGTGGAGGAGTGTTGGTGGTGGTGTGGCAGAAGGTCCTAGAGGCATGTTAGTGGCCAAGGTGGCTGGTGGAAGGTTGTTGGAGTTGGTGGTAGGGCTATGCTGTGTTGGGGATTGCATTGATGTCCAGCACAAGTGTTGGTTTGTTGGGGATTCTGCACATGACGATTCTTTGCAGGCTTGTCGGATGGTAAGGGACGAGCATTCAAAGTTGAGTGTTGATGAAGAGCGAACAACACCTTATACCTGCAATTGGAAAACCTCACATGTGGTCTCTCCTTAAGGGGTAGTGCTAGGCTTCTCATCGTGCACAAGACATAGTTTGATTGGTTTGGGAGACATGTCGAACTCTAAGCAAGCCTAGAGTATTCTCCTGCACTTGAGGACCCAAACAGTGGACATACTTCGGTGCAGATATTATGCGAGTGCTCGTGCATACTTAGATATTACATAGTTAGAAGACCGTGGGCTAGTTTCTTATAACAATGCGTAGATGAAGCAAGGTTGTCCATGTGGAGGAGTACACGTGAAGGTATATGAGACATCCTTTGCATTGTGACTGCATGATGTAGCATAATTGAATACAAGGACACCGCACTTTCAGTAGCTGGAAACTATTGGACTTGCTTGATGAGTACGGTGGACTTTTCATGGCCAATCGTGCGGTGCTTATCACCACTGATTGCAATGGTACTAAGGCAAAGTGCAAAAGAAAATTGTGCAAGTGGGTCAGGGTGACAGGTCTAACCCTAGGCGAGACAAGCTCCCCAGGTATGTCCTGCCCTTGATGTGCCCTGAACAATTGTGGGTGATTGTAAGGGGCTAGGGGACTAGGGACGAAGCCGGTCGACCAAGGTCACCAGACGTACCTAATTTGAGGACCCCTAGGTGATGTGCTGTGATCGTGGGTGCTTCTTATCTTTCTAGTCATTTCTTTAAATTTTTTTTTTTTTACATGAGTACAACCATTACAATATGTTGAGGCTATCAGCCTTTCAATGGGTTGGAAAATGTCAAGCTTCGAAGGCTCAGAAAATGGATAATGATGATTGTGCCCTAGCCTCGTTGTTAGAGAAGCAGTTGGCGAAAGGGGAAGATACACTTGAGATATTGCAACCCTCCTTGCGGCACATGCGATGTGGGTCCAATTGAGGTAACGACTGCCGCGAGCCAACTATAGAGCTTGACCCAGAAAGGGGGTGTGGCCCAGGAATGTGTTTTGGGCCATGCAATGTGGGCGGTTGGCAAGGTGATTCGTGATTTCGGCAGGGTGGCTTTGCCACGGCTCCTTGGGGGGTCGATGGTCTTGCGGTGATCGAGCATTGAACACTTTCGCCCAAAGATCTGTCCCATCCTGTATCCACTTGTCGCTTCATGAGAGTACAAGCATGGCATATGCCGCAACTATAATAAGCCAGTGCAATGCAAGGAGACATCACTGATATGAATTCTATGGTGTTGACTTAGACATTTATCACCTGCGCTTGATTATCTTTTTCTTTTGCTAAAGGTGTAAAATATATTAAACACAGATATGAAAAGTTCATACAAGTTGGGAACATGTCAACACTTAACAAGTCGAGAACACTTAACCATTTAAAAACAAAAAGTTATGGCTAGTTATCATTTGATAAGCCCTTTATGCATCATGGGCTACTCGATTTGTACGAGGCGGGGCGAGTCTGGGTGGCCGGGTGATTGGGGCTCTGCTGGCGTGGGGCTCCCATGGGGGTGAGCAGGGAACATGTCGGTCGGGACATGAATGGTGTAATCCCGGCCCGCTACCGTCTCTAGAATGTCTTTAAATAATTCATTAAATTCTTCTCTTTCCCGAGCTGCCCTTTCTGCCTTTGAGCATTTGGGGCCCGAGCGGGAGCTGGGAGTTCATGCCACTAGTGCTGCCACCCGTTGCGCGTTTTGAGTCTCGACTTTCTTGACTCGAGGATTCTTTGGCCTTCGCCCTGGGCAATGTCGCTTAGGGCCTCGCTTCTTGGCATACCTCTTGATGGTGGGCACATAGCACTCCGGTGGAGGGGCGCGTGCCACATGCTCCCGCCTTCTGCAAAGAGCGTCTTTGCATGCTAGATCTCCATGATTCTCCATGTGTTCCACTGCAAAAGGAAACCTGCAAGACGCAATCCAAGGGTTAGACCTTGATATAGGATACAATTGTTTGCATGGAAGGGATTTTAGTGTGGTTTATGAAGCACATATGACAAGAAGGGAAGGGGCATGCGGTGTTTGTTGTAGAGGAATGGCCCCCATGCTGATGTTCGCGTGGCCTCCAGTCATTAGCGGATATTAGTTTATGCTAAGTCGCATGGATTGGTTGTCGTGGAGTGGGACAGGACACATCCTCGAAAGAGTAGACCAAAAAGGGAAGCAGGTGTATTGGAAAGGACTGCACCCTGCCTACACCATCAGGGTTGTTGGTCAAGGCTTCCTATGGCGGCGATGTGGGTTGCATGCTCTCACCTGGAGGTGGGGCTGATCACACAATGTTAAATGAGTGATGAGAGGAGGACTTGAGGAGCTTAGTTTATCTGACCCCACTCTTCTCCCTGCGCCTGACTACCATTGCTTGTGTGTGTTGACGTTGTTTATACACGGTGACACAAAAAGCAGTGTTTATTTATATACATATTTATGAATCCATGTCACTTCACGAGGATAAGAACCAAGTGTAGAACTCGGGGTTGTACCGCAGCGTGGCACACGCATCTAGTATTCGTGGCAGCTTACTTAATACCGATAGAAATTTTGCCACATTGAGTAGCATGGAACCTTGTCCGAGTCTACTGGCTATATGTAACTCCTCCTCAGTGAGAACCTTATCAGACAGAGCGTTCTCTTGGCTAGTTCCAGCTAAGTCCATACCCCGAATGGCAGTCAACACTCGAAGGAAAGTTGGTGCCACGTAGGTTGGGTCTCTTTGAGACCGCCATTTGGCCAATCGCTCTTCTGAGACTGTCATGATCTGAGCCCCTAGTTCGGCCATTACAACGCGGCTTTCGCACCAACGCTGCTCAAATTGACTCTGGCCTGCTGACAGTCACTTTAGTAGCTCTATGTCTACGAGATTCGGTCAGCAAAGCACTTCATTGAATGTGATGGTTAAGCGCAGTTCATCAGCCTCCTCGTCAGGGATGAGTCGCATATGTTCATGCAGGAGCCTGTCATAGTGCCCGTTAAGATGTTCTTGTTCTTCCCATGATAGAGGAAAGGCCAAGTAACCTCCAAGCTGCTCTTTGGGGATCGTGCCCGTGTCCACAAGGACGTAGACATGCGCGACCACTTTGAGGTTAGCCTCCAACTCATTTAAGCATTCAACGACACTTCTATGTTCAACGAGGGCTTGCTCGGTTGCTATCTCATGCAAAGTTCTAAGAGTTTCCTTAGGCTTTAGCATGGCTGGGGGCTCAAGCCTAGATGAGCAAGATTGGTCAATGCTAGGATTTCTTATGCTCTTGGGGTTCTCATGTTTCTCCTGAGGTTTTGTTGCTATTTCGTCATGGTTCTTCTCGGATGTGACTGGTATAGATTTGTCACCCTGTTTTGTGACAGTGTTGTATCCACTCTTGATTGATCAATGTGAGTTCAATTGTCAATGGATAGAGTGTTGCAAGCAATTGTTGATGGCAACTGTTGCTTTGGTTTGTCAGAGCACACAGATGTGTCTGAGGTTTCACCACTATTAGGAGAGGCATCAGTGGGTTCATTGGTGGGTGGACTCGATACTTTATTCATCAGCTCTCTAGTGCCCTTCGTCTCAATGATCTTGGGGTCCACAACCACCTGCAAACAACTGATGATGTTTTCTCTGCTTTCTCCTCTTTTTCTTGGTCAATGAAGGTGCCTCTCTCAACAACTCAGGACCCTGGGCCATATCGACTGTTGATGTGCTTGGTCGGGCCTCAGCATTTCCCTTCTCTAGTGTGTCCTTATGGGGCATGGCCGTGGTTTGCTGAATAGCCTTGCCCGGTTGTGAGGGCACAACTGCCGCTCTTTTCGGAGAGTCTAGCTTTTCAACCAACTCCCTTGCGTTTAACTCCTCCGTCCTAGGCTTTAGGCACTTTGAAAGTGCTGGAGTTGTTGAGGGATTTGGCTGCGACACCTCCTCCACAGGTAAACTACTAAGGACACGTTCCACAAGGGGCATTGTCACAGCCAAGGGCTGTGACTGCTGTGGTCCCTAATTGGAAGTAGTAGCAACTAGTTTAGTGGGCTGGCTACCCTTGGTGGATTGCGGTGTCAAGTCCCTAGGGCGATTAGAAGTGGTTGTGTCTTTTGTTGGCCTTTGAGCACTCATCTGTGTAGATCGAGCATGAGTTGATCTGGTCACATTAGGTTGCTCATGCATATCCTTGGGTCGAGAGCTACAGATGGAGCCATGTCCCACCTCTTGGACATTTTGAAGCTTAGATGGAGATAGAGATTGGAATTGAGCAGTTTCCCTTGACAACCGCTGTTGTGCTTCCTGTGTCCATTTGGAAAAAAAAGGATGTAGGAGATCTAGGACTCTTAGGTGGACTTGGCACTCGCTGAATGATTTGCTCGAGGCTATTAGATGATTGTGCCATTTGCTTTGTTGAGCGATCAACCTACTTTCTTGCCTTGAGACCTAGAGTTTCTCTTAGATTTCCTCCTGTGCCATGCTTTTGAGGCACTCCGGCCTTCAGCTGATAGAGGCGGTTTAGCAGGGGATTTTGGTACCCAAATCCATTGGTTACTTGTGTAGTATCCTTGAGCACGTAGCAACGCTTTGGATATCCATCGCGGCATTGTGCTGACTCTCCACCGATGCCTTCGTCTATAAGGCTTGGGCTTCTTTTGGGGTCTTCTACGATATTTGTAAGTCCAAAGCCTGTCCTTGGCATTGTCTCTTGACCTTCTTGTTTCAGGCCTGGCCTCCCTCACTGGTCCTCGTTGTTCGACCTGTGCTTGTATTAACTCTTCCAACAAGTCCTTGCTCTCGTTAGTAGGCTTGACTATTACGTCAGTAGCTTCCTTGCCTTTCCCTTGAGGTTTGATGAGGTCACCCTTGCTAAAGGTTGTGACTATCCTCACACCTGGTAGTGTCAGGTGTATCCTCTGTGCTACATATTCGGCCTCACACTTGGTCGCCCTTTTAAAGGGTCTTCCTAGGAGGGCTTCTTTCCCGCAGCTAGCACTATTTGGAGGAACATGAAATAGGATAGGCAAGGCTTTTGTTTCAATTGTCGCAAGGATTTTGCACTTTCCTATGAGTGCTTGTGGATGTCCCCCATAAGGGCTAAGGGTTGCACTAGTCGGTGTGAGCTCTGGTTGTCCTAGTAGGGTCCATGATTCATAGGTCAAGATATTAAAATCTGCTCCTTCATCAATTAGAGCATCGATAATATGCTCTCTTTTCGCGGTGAGTTTGACCCTAAGATAAGCAGGTGGTACTATGTCTCCATCTTCTAGGTCTTGGCCTGTAAATTTAAGCCTTCTGACAGATGCCCTTGAGTTCTCGACTGCACGACCAGATGTGGATTCTCCATTGCTATCTTGGATCATCAGTGCAGTGCTATTCAAGGTACATCTCTCGTCAAGAGTGTCATGTCTAGTTACCTTCGCATTTGTAACTTGCTGAAGTTGCATTTTGCTCTGACTAGAAACAGTTTGAACACAATGTCTTTGTGTTCTCGTGGTGTGGCCTTTTTGCCATTGATGGCTAGATTGGCCCATTGATGCTCTAGGGTCTCTGTTTCTCTCTGTTCGGGTGTGGGCTTTTGGCTACTCTTTTGCAAGTGAGACTCCATGCTCGTGTAGAGCCATTACTTCACTAGGGTCCAATTTGGAAGACCTATCACGGCACGCGTTTTCTCTCCAACCTACTTGGAGGAGGTGCGGAGGGGGCAAAGCCCCCTTTGCGGGGGTCCGGGGGGGTAGTCCCCCCCGGCCCGCAAGGCCGTTATGGTAAAAGCCATACACAATTTGGAGGACCGTTTATAGCCAAATTTTGAACTACTTGCTCTAAGTTTCAGCCTAGTGATGGATCTGTGATGTGCCTTTAGCTCTACGTGGTCCTGGGTCAACTTTGGGGTTTAGATGCGTTAGAATTTGTGTTCAAGTTACCTGTCCGATTTTGACAGTTTTGGTCCGATTCTAAGATGTCCGATTTTCAGGAGTCCGATTATCAGAATCGGACGTCCGATTGTGGATTGGTCCGATCGGCCTAGTGGTCCGATTTTGGTCACGTCCAATTTTGGGAGTCGAATCAAAAAGTGGTCTGATTTTCAAAGTGGTCCGATTCTGGGAATCGGATCGGACAGGGTGGTCCGATTCTGGGAATCGGATCGGACAGGGTGGCCCGATTCTAGCAGGTCCGATTCTGAGTGGTCCGATTATGGATTGGTCCGAGTGTCCGAGTCGGACAGGTTGGTCCGAGCGTCTTCTTCTCAAAATCAGATGGGTTGGTCCGAGTGGTCCGAGTCCGAGTGGTCCGAGTGTCCGAGTCGGACGGGTTGGTCTGAATCTGAGTGGTCCGAATGCCATGTGGCACGTCCGATCAGGCTAGTCCGATTTTGGGAATCGGACCAGACTGGTCTGACTCACTCTCAGTCGGGCGGTCCGATTCTGGAAGTCGGACGGTCCGACTCCAGAACTCGGGTGGTCCGATTCTGGGAATTGGACCACTGCGAGTTGGTCCGACTGCGTCGGCGGTGGGCGCGATTCCCTCCCGTTTGACCCCTCCTTACTGTCTGCTGCACACAATCACCACAGACTTCCTAGATCTGATTAGAGCACTTATTGGGAAGCACCAGACTCACCTGGAGTAGCACGAATCGCTGTCGCCTAGAAATTGGGGTAGCACTTCCTCGTCCTATGAACCAGAATCTCTCTCTCTCTCTCTCTCACACACAATAGGCCAACCAAGGAAATGAGGTCTGTCCTGGCCTCCTAGGCCTCTTAAGGTCCTTTCCCAGTGCTGCAGAACCTTACAGCTAGTTCCCTGTCCATGTCTCACCCAGAAACTTGATTCTGGTTCCCTGTTTCCCTGTTTTAGCCTGTTATACAGCAAACAGAAAACCCTATTGTTTGCTTGTTTTTTTCTTTGTTTTTTTTTTCTATCCTAAATGCATCCAAATCACAAAATAAATACCTATACTACTCCATTCCACAACATAAATCTCAAGAAAGCAAAAAACCTACTTGCCAAGGAGATCCAATACCCTCTTCAACCCCCTCGCTTCCTACCTATCTACCTCAAGCACCGGTTCGGGAAAAACCCTACTCCAATGCTTGATTCGAAGCGCGCAAGCACTCAAGGCTTGAATCCGTTGGTCCCGGCAACGAAACCAAAATGTGGGAGCTTTCACTCAACCGCCAAGACCCACAGACCGCTTATTGATTCAAGCGTTCCAAGCCGAGCACTAATGGCTACCTCTCACATAGCTGACGTGCAATGCATACCTTACGGGTGTAGTGAGCTTACCTTGATGCTGTTTGAGTTACCTCCTCTCCCGCGCACTCCGATAGCTCCACGATCCAAGTGCAAGCTTCAAGCAAGCTCCATCCTCAAGCTCCACGCTCCAAGCTCCATTGCCGCGAGCAAGACAAGAGAAGAGAAGAGAAGAGAAGAAGAGACGAGAAGATGGAGAGCTTCTCCTCCTCGGTCCCTCACCCTCACACACTCACTCCCTCACACTCTCACACTCCCTCTCTCAAGCACAAGCTCAAGCAAGCAAGAAGAAGGAGAAGAAGAAGAAGAGGAGAGCCGCTTTTGGCCATACACAAGAATGAGCTTCTCATTCACTTTTCAACTTTATATACAAAACCCTAAATCCCTTTTGGGTGGTCATCCCCTTTTCCCCTTTTTACATGGCCGGCCATAGCCTAGGCCCTTTCTTCCATTGTCCTTCTATCTTCCTAGCTTCCTGGTGCTGTCCACCGCCCGTCTACATTTACAAATTGCACGGGTGAGAGCCCGGCGCTCTTTTACAAGATTTTAGGGCGTGCCTTTTTATTTTAAAATGCGCCTTTCCCCTTTTGCCTTTGCCTTGGACTTTTAAGGTTGCCCTTGCGCTTTTGGCCTTTTCTCATTTTCTTTCTTCACTCGGGCTACCTTTTTTCCACCTTTGCCCTGCGTCTTTTCCACTTCCTTTTTCTTTCTTCGTGTTGGGGTTAACAGCAACAATCCTTTGTTGTCTAAAAGAAGCCTGCTTGGAAATATCACTCTTATACTTACAAGCATACCTCTTTGCTAGCTCAATAGCATGGAATAGTTTGGTGGGTTTTTGGGCCAAAATATCAGCTAACAAATTAGGCTCCAGACCATACATATACTGATGCAACTTTTCTTCATCTCTCACACTCTGTACATACATGGTAAGATTCAAAAACTAATTTGTATACTCTCTAACCGATAGGCTTCTTTGGTCCAATTGATACCATCTTCTTGCTAGCTTTTCTTTCTCAATGGGACATACAAACACCTGAGGCCATCTTAGCTTTGAATTTCTCCCAACTATCAACATGTTGGTTTTCCCTCTTTATGTACCTCCACCATGTATGAGCAAAGCCCTCAAGGTGAAGAGTAGCAAATGAATCTTTGCTACACAAACAAAGCCCTCAACAAAATTCTTATAAATTAATGGAAAAGGCTACGTGTTTGTGTGTAATCTTTGTATTCTTAATCTCTTGCAATTTTTGCCATGAGAGTGGTGATAGTGGAGAGTGAGTTGAGAGCTTGTAAGAGAGTGAGGGACATGGAGTACAAAGCTCTTTGCATGATATCATCCCTTCTCTGTCCCAACATGGTTAGTACATTTGTATAGCAAGAGTGCATGAGTTGAGAGTGCAAGAGGGTGAGGAATGTAGAGTGAGAAATCTTCCTCTTCTCTTCTTCTCTTGAGCTCATTATGGGTATCGACTCTTTATCATGGTGATAAGGAAGCAACATCAAAGAGAAGGAATGTGTGCTTGGATCAAGAATGAGGCAAACTGATATACCGACTATAACAAAGAAGGTAAGTATAGGTTAGTGCATTCCCCCATCTCATATAGATCCGTTGTGTGAGTAGGCTAGGTGATAGCTCGTCATGGGTTGGAAACATCAAACTCTTGAGATAATAAGCATGTGTCCAATGGTCTCGGCATCAAGCTCATAGAGGGTGACATTTTGGTTCCATTTCTAAGACCAAATACTTAGATGATGAAGCCATTCATGTGAATCAAAGCCAAGGAATAGGATAGCATAGTTATATGCATAGTCCACAAGATGGGTAGTATATTTTGTGCTTAAAATTGATATTATTATTATGCTATTGGACAAATGATGAATTACTTAGGCAAATAACATCATTGTGATACTGACAAGCTAGAGAAAAGAATTATCAGGAATAATTAGAATGGACATTTAATCCTATATTAAAGAGATAGATAGAGAAAAAGAGAGAGAGATAGAGAGCGTGCATTTAGTCTATGTTACTTTTTACTTCTCCTTGATATAGAGAAGGGGAAAAACACCAAAACAAGGAAGTGGGAAAGTAGAAAGCATATGCATGTTTTTTGGCAAGCCTCCTCCTCCTTATCATCTAGAGAAACGAGTGCATTGCTACTATGCTAAACCTTGTTGCCCATGAATGATCCCTGGGTAGTCTTCCTCATCATCCTCTTCTTCATCAATATCCTTTGTGCAAGATTTGCAGCCCTCTTCATCAACAAGATATCGAGAAACCATCTAGGTAAGAAAGTGCTTGCTATCCATGCTATTAGAAGGTGCCATCTGATGTCCATGTTTCAAGATCTACACACCTTCATGCTCACAATTTATGCATGTGGACAATCTCAACAAATTCTATATCTTCCATAACATCTATTGCATCAAAAGAAATAGCAAATCAATCATCTACACCAACACAAAGCACCACCATGATGATCTTTAGCATGCAAAATAAGAGCATCTAAATCCCACATTGCTAGTCACACTATTAGAAGGTGCCATCTATTGCCCACGTTTTCAACCCAATACACTTTCATAGCAAGCATCATCATCTCCTCCACTTTCTTTATCAACAGAAGAAGCCGACGAGGCCTATTCAACATCAAAAGATTCATCAAAGTCATAATCAACAACCTATGTGAATGTGATTGATCTTCAAGCCATGATATCCAAAAGGTGCCTATAGACCATGATTTCAACTCGGGGGCTTATGCAAGTCAGCAAGACCCTGCTCTCCATCATCACAATCATCTTTCTAGTTTTTATCATTTGCATCAAGAGTTGAAGCTTGATGTAGTCTACCTATACATGTCCATAGATTGTGCCTAAAAATTGCAACAATAATCCCATCTTCAATTCCTTCACCTCTTGTTGAACCTTTCAATCCATCTCGAGCTAAAGCCAATTTCTTTCCATCCTTCTCTCTAACATATTGTTGCCACATCTTCCATACCTATAGCATGGATCGATCCATTGACAAACAATTACAAGAGGGAAAGAGTTGTCACTAAGGGAGGAAGCCACAAAGAGAAGGAGCTAACCACCACAAGCAAAGTAGAGGAGGAGCTTCAGCTAGCCATTTGATAGAAAGTAGGGAATTATTAAAGTTTTATGCTTTCTGTGTCCTTAATTTGAATTGGTTGCACTTGTTTGATTGGAGGGTTTTGACTGCATTAAAGAGAAGAGAGTGGAGGAGGTTTCCTAATAACTTAGCATGTCTAACACACTTACCCTATTGTAAGGGGGTGGAGAGAGAGGATTCAATGGAAAGTAGACACTCCTATCTGAAAGTGGTTGTTTCATTTGTTTTAAACCCATGACTAAAGTGGTTGAGGTTGTTGTATGGTGTGGTGCATTAAATTAAATTTGATGTCTATGATTTCACTTCAATGTACAACACTGCACATGCACATGCCCCTTGGCACATTGCACACTACCCATTACACAAGTAAGTACATATGAGATCATCTTTCCTCTTTTCTTTGAGTGCCTAACATGACCCTATTTGCAAGGGGGAACAAGGTGAAGAAGGAGAAAGGACAATCGCACCAGAAGTGTTGGACCTTGTGCACCACATTTGTACAAAATGCACACATATGCTCATAGTACACAATGCAGAGATACACCATACCTTGCACACACCTTGCATGTATCTCTTTGCACTAAGTGTACTTGTTGGGTCTCTTCTGCCTTTTTTTCTCTCTTTTGCCTAATGCTACCTTGCAACTTTTGAAATAATACAAGTTTGTCCCATGTTTGGACTATTGTGCATTTATCCCAACATTTTAGTTCCATTGTGCTGTGACAAAGGCTGGTGCAATCACTGAGGTTCTCGTACTTTTACCATGTGTTTGTTGAGTGTGAATGGGATCAATGGGAATTGATTTTCCTCCCTCATGACTTGCATACTTGAAAACACATATGGCTAGTTTAGGAATGCCAAATCAAAAGGGAATAGTTCATTGGATTGAGATTGGAAATATTGGATTTGCTAGAGTAGGAGAAAACAAAATTCAAACATAAAAACACAAGGAAACTTAAAAAACAACATAAAAAAGAGCACAAATTACAAAACTCAAACTGTAAAATTCAAAAGTGAACATTTCTTGCTTGAACAATCCATGCATCATATTGTAGTTGCATATTTCTTGTTATGGATAAGTGATTGTGCATACATTAAAGGGAAGTGAGCAAAAAATGATACAAGCATGTTGAACAAACATGACCCATTGCACTAGAATTTGGTGGTCTTGTTGCCTTTTGTTAATGAATTATATGATTTAGCAATCTTATTGTCTTAAGTGGCATCCCTATTCAAAATTCCAGCTTCTTGTGCTCATATGACAACCTTGAGAGGATTGGTAAGTAGGATCCTTGTATTGGAAGTTTGCATATGAAGCTCTTTTTTATAAATACAAGCTCCCTTTTTAGCTGATTTTTTCTCAATGCTAGATTAATTTATGTGCTCCACTTGAGATATCACAATGTTTTCCATTTGTGAATATGTGACAAGTCATGTACCCTTCCTGAATTGCACCCCTTTGTTGCTATGAGGGAAGGTGAGGAGGCATGAGGTGTAGAGGAGTAAGGCATTAAAGAGGCTAAGGTTGGTGTTGTGTAGAGGTTGAGGAGGCTCCATCTCCTCATGGCAGGTGTAAGCTACTCAAGAGAGTGTCGTGTAGGAGTTGAGGAGGCAATAGCCCATGAAGTTGCTCGAGTGGCCGAGATTACTACCATGGGGGAGGATGAGAAGGCTATAGCTTGTGAGAAGGCCACAACATGTGAGAAAGCTACAACTAAAGCTTAAGTGATAACATGCACTGACCTTATGGAGTCCTATAAGTTTGATACTTTGAAGGTATCATTTGTAATAGTTAATTTTTGGTTAAAGATTGAGGTCCAAAAGCATAAATAGAAACCATGACTAATCGAAAGGGGCAAGATGCCTAAGGGATATGGGAAAAACTTAACCCTAAAATTCTTATATAAAATGTGAATATATGGATGATGTGCAAGATATGCATATTGGACGAGATCTGATACTAGTAATGAGGAGCTTCAACATAGGGAAAATATAGGAGATGTGTACATTGAGGTAGATGCAAATACAAGTATTGTAGATATTGAACATGTGAACGATACACAATCTTGTGGTATAGAAGATACCAATTGTAGAAAAAAATGCAAATGCAAATGTGAATACAAAAGAAATTCTGGCATTTGATGTTGATACTAAAGATTCACCCATAGTGATGCTGACGAGGGCTATTGTGCCACTCCATGCAACAAAGGATAGATGTTTAGTTTTGGATGTTAGTGACGTATACTGCTAAAAAGGTATAGGATCATGTCCATTCAAGGAACACCAAGGTAAGTAGCCAATATAAGATCATCACATCCCAAAGTGTTTATATCTCAAAATAGAAGGAGTCTATGTAAGGTCATCGCACCCAAACTAGGGTTCAAGGACAAGGACATTTCTAGTACCTTGTGAAACTTGATGCACTACAATTTCTACAAGCTTATATTTAGAGTTTTTAGATAGTCCTATAATGTAGTTACAATAATCAAAATTTGAATACAACCATGTAGACATGATTTCCTTATCTAAATAGTATATTTTTCCTGGATACAATCACACAAGATAGGTGCATAATTTCCTTATCTAAATAGTAGATTTTTCCTTGATACAATCACACAAGATAGGTGCATGCAAGTAGATTTTACATTATTTGATGTTGATGGGGTTCCTTTGTTTAGTGAAAATAGAAAGCTAATACTTCTCAAGTGTTTGTCTAACTTTTAGTGCCATCTTTTAAATTTTAGTATAAACAATACAATGCTTGTAGATGACACAAGATATAAGAGTATGATAAATCCATGGCAATGCTACATATATTCTCCATCATTTGATCTTGAGGATGTCAATTAGGATGACCCACAACTTCTATCAATGACTTTATTCCCTTGCTTGTAAGATGGAGGGTATTTGTGAGTATTGGCCATTATGCATGCCAAAACATGATTTAGAATGGGAAGGACATGTTGTCTAGGATTGAGATGGAGTAGCACAATTGATTACAACAATCCAAGATTTAGAATGATTTCTAAATCTCAACTTTTTGCTACATATGTATGTATACTCATTAGAGTTATCAAAAACCCAATAATAGACATTTTATATAGCTAACATTATGCAATGTCAAATGTACTATTTTTTTACCTAATTTTTTTTCAATCTCTATGATATTTATTATTTATAGTATTTAAGTTTGAAGGTGCTTGCTAAAAACCCCAAATTAATTATGAGGGGTGAAATCATCATTTTTGGTCTAGTAACTATTTTTAATGTCCCTTGGATAGGGCACTACTATCAATTTACTCTTGTGCGAAATAGTTCCAAGTAGGTGGAATAGCACATACTGCAATATATAGCAAACTAGCTATAGTGTAAGACTAAAATATACCAATGACATATAGTATAGATTGTTGTATAGCAATGCTATATAGTATAAATTGCTATATAGTAGTGTTATATAGAACAATTATAGAGCTATGCTATATAGCGTGGACTACTATACAACACAAATTTCTATATAATGTAGACATCTCACACTATAAGGTATGCACAAAGAAAAAGAAAATAGGAGAAAGAATTTAACATTAAACTTAGAATCAAAAGTACAAAATGTGTATAATAAGTTAAGAAATGGCACCCAAGCTAGCCTTATGGGCACTAGCACAAGCCATACACCCAAAGTTTCATAAGAGATTGAGTTACAAATGACTATGTCTACTTGAGCACAGCTAAATAGAACCATGAATCCATTTCTATCATAATAGAATGTCATTCTACTTGTTGTCAAATATGTAAAAATGCATATCCTTGATTACCCCATTATTTATCCCATTGTGATATGGCTAATGAGAACTAGAATTATGCAGTGATCAATATGCCAATGCATGCTTTGTATCTCGTTTTTCTCCTTGAACGAGTAATTTTTTGGAAAAACAACAACTACCACTATTGTGTTAGTTGAAAGCACCTTGAGCAATCCTGAATTGTTGTGGCCTGGCACCTACATGGATGAATGGTCTTCTAAGACTACCATGAACTTATCAATAGCCACCTACATGGTTGAAGGAATCTTGTGCCCCCTACAACACCCCCCCCCCCCACCAACCTTTCCCCCTTTTTCAATGACCAAAACCTTGTAGACTTATAATCTTTGTAGCTTTAGATATTTCACATGGACAACCTGCATGCTTCATCTCAAAATTGCAACTATTATAGGATCCCATAAAGCAACTTTCGTCATGATATATTGAGCCTTGGCATGACTCCCCTAACTCTATCATGCAATCAAACACATGGTCGTGATATATTCAGTCCTGTTTCTTGGCATGTAAGAATGACCCCCTAACTCTATCATGCAGTCAAGCACATGGCTGTGTTTGTGACATCTTTGACTTAATTTTGAGGACCTATAGACTTCACAATAATACTGATAGAATGGTCCATGCAACCCAATAACATCAATGCACATATAATTCAAGGCATCTATGAAATGCAAGATTAGAATGTGGTAGACATAAGAACATGTTTCCTATCCTTCAATGTGCATACAACACATGGCTTAAGATTCTCCTATGAGAGTTCGCAATAACCACTTTAGAATGTTTCTATTTGAACTTGAGATACAACTAGCTTAGCATCGAAAATAAGAATATGATAGGTTTTTATATCTATGTATATATCATTATGCCAAGTATACTCTATCATAGTGTTATATAGCATACAATTATAGAGTGCTAAATAACATACAATTAAATGACATACTACTTTATAATGCTATATATCATACATTTTTGCAAAACTATATAGCATTTATCTAAATAGCAATAAGCAACAAGATGTTGAATACTCTTGTATTCCAAGATGCTCAAGAGTGTTGCAGAGCATGCTAGCTACATAGGACTGTTTCCACAACTTAATAGTGACTATATTTAGAGACTTGTGTGCTATATAACACTTTATTGCATATGAGTTGTTTTAGTATCACCATAATTGATTTCATTGGTGAGTTGATAAACAAATACATGTTAGGTCCAAAGAGTCGCAAAGTCATGCAACCCAAAACCCTAAATATAACTTGCAAGAGTTAAATCTACATAAATTACTTGGTATCTCAAATTAAATGCAAGACCAATTTGCATCTTCTAAACCAAATACATGTTTTCATTATAATGGAGAAAAGTTGTTACTAGAAAATTTGCCAAGTTGATGTTTGCAAAATGGAATTCTTGTTTTCCCTTGTAATACATCATACATTGCCTCTCTTGTTTTTAGTGCTTCTCCTTCGCTAATCTTTATCCAAATTATGTGATTTGTCATGAATAGACATGAACTACATTAACATAAGTAAATCACAAGGCACAAACAATGACAAAGACTGGTCATGGTTTAGGTGAATATCAACTTAAGATAGAATCTTCAATCAAAGAATAATGATTGACTAGTGGATGTTGAGATGGACTTGCATAATTAGGATTTGTGAAAATGCATGCTAGCTAAGAGGATGAAGCTTTGATGCTATGAATTGCACGTATGAAAGTAAGCACATGTACAAAATTCACATAGAAAACCTTTGAAAGAAATGTGTTGTAATGCATGCACCTTGTAAATGCAACATCAATCCAATTGACATGTGCCATGGTCATGGTAGACCTAAAACATTCTTATCTATTCAAGATTCAGAGGGAGAGAGAGACAAAGACATGGAGCTGTAACAGAGAGTAGTGAAATCTCATTGTTCTCTTCTTCTCATTCTTCCATAATGCTTCTTTGCTAAACTTCGTAGACTCTTTGTAGCTCGATACTTTAGGTCATATATGCATAACGTTTGGCTGAATACCCACTGTATGTCAACCTATCAACTGGTTTTCTGACCCTTTCTAGACCTCCTCGATTGCGGTACCCTCTGGGCTTGCCTCTCATGAGGCGGCACATACCTACTTTGCCTCGCACCACGCGTCATAACTGATGGAATGCCCAATTCACTATCAAGACTATCACTGCCAGGTGGCTCATATCCAAATGTAAGCAGGCTAGTCACATCACCAAACATCTTTTCTTTGCCTTTATCCAATCTCCCCCCTCATTGACATATTAGTGTCAATGGATGCAGTAGCACGACTGCGGAGTTGTTCTATCCAAGGACTAACAGTAGATGATGATCCACTCATCTGCCGGGCCACTCATAGACGTACTAGCTGAAGGATAATTTTTAGCATAGGTAGGGATGGCTGGTCCATCAAAGACCACTGCATTCGGATTACCATACCATGAGGCCATCTCATAAAAACTACATCCCTTCTGATTAGGGTTTCCCGAACCGACGGATCATAGCATTTTTAAGCCTTTCTCTCCTATGCATAGCCAAGAAAAACACTTTTGACAGCTTTCAGGTCTAACTTCTTTCTCTTTTCATCAGGCACATGTACGTAGGCAATGCAACCAAATACTTTTAGGTGACTAATGTCTGGCTTGTGCCCATGCAGTTTTTCATACGAAGTCAAATCATGAACCCCAGCTGTAGGTGTTTGGTTTAGCACATAAAGTACAGTAAACCGCTGCTTTAGCCCAATGGCAAATTCTTTTCATTAAGCATTGCCTTGGCAACTTCCATAAGCACCCGAGGCAAGGTACTTATCAAACTCTTTGGATACATATTCTCCACCTCCATCAGATCTCAAACATGAGATATAATATCCAAGTTCATTTTCAGCATGCTTCTTAAAGCCCTTAAAGACATTAAGCACCTCATCTTTGTGCTTCAGAATATAGAGCCATGTGTACTGGCTGAAATCATCAATGAAGGATACATAATACCTAGCACCACCAAAAGATGCATTATGGGTAGGACCCCATACATCCGAATGTATCAACTGCAAAGGATGGCATCCACAAAGTGACGGGCATTTCCAACATGGTAACCAATATAGACAAGATATTGTGCTATCTTGTCATATCATCCTTTCAATGCTTGTTTAATCTAATATAAGGATTTGTATAGCCTACACACATTATCGAGGTAAACTATGCTCTCATGACCCTGTGATGGGGTCCATGTGTACTTCTTCTTGTGGTTCACCATACAAGAATGCATTCTTTACATCCATTTGGTGGATGATCTAACATTTTGCTACAATCATTGTAACAAGAGCTCTAGCAATTGCCATCTTTGTCACTAGAACAAATGTATACTCATAATCAATCCTATAAATATGTGTGTAACCTTTGGAAAATCATCATTTCTATTCATATATCCATTTTCATTATGATTTACTTCGTAAACCCACTTGCAATCTACAGCTTTATTTCCCTCAAGCAACTGCACCAAATTCCAAGTTTAATTTACATCTAATGTAACCATTTTTGTTAGAAGTGGTCATATCACAAGTTCACAATGTCCACTGGCTTATTTAAGAGAACACTCTTTATTATTTATTTGGTAATTGACTAGTCTATTTTGGTAGGACAAATCTATTTTTGTCTATAAAAGGAGAGAGTGTGGCCACATTCTATTATCACACTTAAACTTGCAAATTATTGGTGTGGAGAGAGAGAGCTTGTGGATTGTGTGAGTTGGTGCTCAACCATTGTGCTCTTATCATAGTGGATTCATATTCCCAATTATAGCTTGCATATTTTCTCTTTCATTGATCTTGTATCTTTCATTATTTTGATGTGTGTTTTTCTCTTTTAACATGGTATCAAATGTTTAGGTTGTATGCAGGATATTTGGTTGATTGAATGAGCTTGCTCATGCTTGCTACTTTTGTGGATAGTTGGTGGATTGGCATTTTCACACTTTGTTGCCATTGTTTGATCTGCTACATTCACAATTGGAAGTGTTGTGTTGCCATTATGTGAGTGAACTTTCTTGTATTTATTTCTATGATCAAATTCACCATCTACATGTGAATAGGGTATAGAAACATCTAGCATACCAGTAGCTCAACCACCTTTTCTTTTTCATTTTGTGCTACATTTTCTGGACTTGTAGGAGCTATTCATATGCAACCTACCACTCCATGGTCTCTCAAGGACCTATTAGAAGAGGACTCTTGTGGCACATTCAATGTCTATGACTATGGAACCACATTTTCTACATTGATATTTTCTTTTATATCATTTGTAACAATTTGTTTTTCAATAGCATATCAATTGATCATGTCATAAAATAACACATCTATACTTACCTCTACCTTTCATTAACTAGGTTGTAACACTTATAAACATCATATTAGGGAATATGGGAGTTTCCCATAAGTTTGGGACACTTGGTCAAATCTTTGGATTTGTCATAACTTAAAAAATGGGAATTGGGAGATTCCCAAACTCACTAATATCGTGTTTATAATCATTTTGCTCAAGGGAATAGCCAAAAAATACATGCTTTTCAACCTTTAGATCTAATTTTTTTCTTAGCTTACTAAGTGCATCTACATATACAATGCATCCAAATACTTTAATATGTGACAAATTTAGTTTCTTGCCAATAAACTTCTCTAGTGTCACATCATGCATTGTAATAGTGGGAGTTTTGTTCATAATATACACAGCTATAGAGAAAAATTTAACCTGAAAATAATGGGATTTTTCTTTCCACCAAAAAGGCATGTGCAATTTCTACAATGTACCTATTCTTCCTTTCAACAATACCATTTTGTCGTGGAGTATACCTGCATATGAATTGTCTTTGAGTTCCATGCTATTTCAAAAAATTATTGAATTCATTGTAGAGGTACTCTCCCTCTCCATCTAGCCTCAAGCACTTAATCTACATGCATGTTTGTTCATAAACTAGATTCTTCAAATCTTGAAAGAGATAGAACACCTCACTTTTCTCCTTCATTAAATACATCCATAGTTTCCTTGTATGATCATCATAATACTTACATCTAACCATTGATGCAGTATATATAGGACCCTACACACCCATAATATATAATATCAAGTAAATGCCTACTTATATGTTTATCATGAGAGAATGCATATCTCCTCTCTTTTCCAAATTGGCATGCTTCATAGACTTTCTATATATCAGTCACTTTAAACTTAGGCAATCCTATCACAATTTCATTGGATTGCATTTTCATCAACCATTACACATTTATATGGCCAACATGTTTATGCCAAATGTGAATTTCAGTCACAATTGTTAAATTCATTGTAAAAGTACTTTCCCCCTCCATCTGGCCTCAATCACTTAGTCTCAACATATGTTTGTTTCTTAACTAGATTTTTAAAATCTTAAAAGTGATAGAATACCTTACTTTTCTCTTCATAAAATACACCCATAGTTTCCTTATATAATCATCCAATCATTGATGAGTACATATAGGATCATACATATCCAAATGTACAACATCAAGTAAATTCATACTATGCATGCGTTGTTGTCTCTTTTCCAAATTGGTATGCTTCACAGACTTTCTATATATCAGCAACTTTAAACTTAGGCAAGCTTATCACAATTTCACGTTATTGCATATTCATCAATCATTGCATATTTATATGGCCAATATGCTTATGCCAAATTTCACTTTCAGCCACAATTACTAAATTCATTGTAGAAGTACTCTCCCCCTCCATCTGGCCTCAAGTATTTAATCTATACACGTGTTCGTTTCTCGACTAGATTTTTTAAATCTTGAAAATGAGAGAACTCCTCACTTTTCTCCTTGATAAAATGCACCCATAGTCTCCTTGCTGATCATCACTAAAGGTTACATAATACTTACATCCAACCATTGATGCAATACATATAAGATCCTACACATCGAAATATACAAGATTAAGTAAATACCTACTCATATATTACCATGAGCAAATGGATACCTTTTCTCCTTTCCAAATTGGTATGCTTCATACAGTTTCTATACATCAACCACCTTAAACTTAGACAAACCTATCACAATTTCACATTATTGCAAAGTGAGAGAACACCTCACTTTTCTCCTTTATAAAAATACACCCATAGTTTCCTTGTCTGATCATCAATAAAGATTACATAATACTTATATCCATCCATTGATGCAATACATATAGGAACCTACACACCCAAATGTACAACATCAAGTAAATGCTTACTTATAAGTTTATCATGAGAGAATGCATACCTTGTCTCTTTTTCAAATTGACATATTTTATGGATTTTCTATATATCACCCGCTTTAAACATAGGCAAGCCTATGACAATTTCACAAATTGCATATTCATCAACCCATTGCACATTTTTATGGCTAGTATATTTATCCTAAATGTCAATATCATTCACAATTATTGAATTCATTGTAGATGTACTCTCCCCCTCCATCTAGCCTCAAGCACTTAATCTACACACATGTTTGTTTCTCAACTAGATTTTTAAAATCTTAAAAGTGAGAGAACACCTCACTTTTCTCCTTTACAAAATACACCCATAGTTTCCTTGTATGATCAAATCAATAAAGGTTATACTTATATCTAGCCATTGATGCAATATATATAGGACCTTGTACAATATCAAGTAAATGCCTATTTATACATTTATGGTAAGATAATGCATATCTTGTCTCTTTCCCAAATTTTCATGCTTAGTAGACTTTCTATATATTAGCCACAATAAACTTGGGCAAGCCTAACACCATTTCATGCGATTACATATTCATCAATCATTGCACATTTATATGGACAATATGTTTATGCCAAATGTCAAATGGCCGCAATTCCTACATCTTATGTAAACATAATAACAAATTCCTACACCTTATGCAAACATAGTAGATGTTAGCTCAAGTGGATTTACATCCAAGGTAAGCATTCTAGCCATACGTTTTTCTTTTGCAACTAGTTTACATCCATTTTTGAAATATTTTACAAAGTAACCATCCTGATTGAACTTTTCTTGTAATTCCTATTCAATAACAAAAACCAAATTCTTTGTGATGTTAGGAACAATAGCATATCTATCAAGCATTTAACTTTTCCATCCTGCAAAGACAATAAGACACTCCCAACATGAGCATTGAGGATACACTATATTGTCATTTGTTTCCATAAAACAAGGCATTTCAAGATTTTTCATTTTCTCTAAACCATTATCCTTAGGATAGCATATAGTTAGAGGGACTTAAATCCACATATCAAACATCATCACTCACTCTTCATGCATTTGTATTTACCTCTAGGACTTTGATCATGTGCCACATAAAAAATAACTTCTCATTATCAACCTAACTAGTAGATGCATAATTGTTATGATGCTTTCTTCCATTTATGTTATTTTACCTCTTTACTTTTCTAGACAATCATAAGCAATATAACTTTTCTATCCACAATTATAGCATTCTCTATTATTATAACCTACATTCTGTCTACCATGTCCTCTATGTATTCTCCATGTCCTCTACCACTTGTATAAGATTTATCCTATGATTCATGATATTTTCCCTAATTTTTTCAATAATGGCTACCACCACATTCTCTACCTCTACTTGTGTTAAAGTAGAGAAATTGTTCTGAACTGTTCTTGCTTTGTGATGAGGATGCAATAAGACCCAAGCTTTTCTCTTCTAATGTCAAAATAGATATCAGATCTCCAAAATCAGGGATGATGTCTCTTGTATTGGTAGAGATTTGGAACTACTTATACTCCTTGCCCAAACTATCCAAATGTGTAGCCACTATCTCATCGCTATCAACTTACACTTTAGTAGTTCCAAGAGCTTCAATAGTTCTCTTAATATTCCATGCATAATCATTAATAAAAATATTGCCATGCTTGATATTGTTTAACTTAGATTTCAATTGCAACTAGCTTTGGTATTTATACCAAATAACTTGATCAAATTATTCCATGTTTCTACAGGGTTGATTGCATCCTATATATGTCCAGTCATGTTATCTAAAACACTAATGGAAAGCTAATGCATAACTTTCCAAGCATCCTAGTTATATTTCTTAAATACCTTGGCTTGCTCAAGCATGGAATTTTCCTTTTGTAACTCTTGATCCTCGTCATTGTCTCCTTCAATGTAGTCCAAATAACCTTTACCCATAAGGAAATTACTCAATCTAAACCTGTAAGCATGGAAGTCATGCTTGTCAAGCTTGTCATTAACAAACTAATTAAATCCCTCAAGCATTATGTAGTAAAATCCAAATTTTTTATTTTATCAGTACCGTGCTAATTCAAGTAAATTTTCACCTATATTAAGCTTAGTACACAAGCATACCACGAAGCAACATTTATAACGTTTGATACTCTGCAAATATTGTGTGCCATACCCAATAGCTGCAATCTATTTGTGAAATGATGAGGTATTCAAAGTTCTTGAACCTTACTGAATTTGCATACAAATAGTCTCTAACTCACGAATGAGGACTAAAACGCACCCAAAACATGAATCCAGTTGTAGAGGCATATGCCAAAGGTCTATATAGTCCCTCGGGCACTCCAAGCTAGAGAAAATTGAGAAATCTCTACAAGTCTACTCCACAATATGACCAAAGGTCTATATACTCCCTTGGGCACTCCAAGCTCGCGAAAATATCTTGTCAATTGGAGACCTTACGAGAGAAAGCTCTACAAGTGTATTGCAAAACATGGCTTCCATGTAGACTTTGTGCATGTAGCTCATAACTCCTTGCTTGAACACTACTTTGATACCATGAAAAGATGGGGGGAGAGAGGGAGCTTGAGCTCTTGCAAGATACACAACATAGAGAGAGATTGCACACAAGATAGGAAACTAAAAACCTTGGACTTTCTTCTTCTTCTTCTTCTTCACCACTATAGTAGTCTACCAAGAATAAAGATAGAGTATAACATACATAATATGCAAGGGGTCCATACAATGAACACACTAACTAGAAATATGACTAGATGGATATTTGTAACTCAAGTAGGTGGTCTAACTAATGTCTAATTATAAAGTATCACTAGAATTATATGCAAATGCATTTACAAACCATGTCTTGTGTTGAGCTTGAGATCTCAACATACATACACACATATATCTCCATCTCTCTCTCTATCTCTCAATTTCTCTATTTTCTCACTATCTCTCTAATTTTTTTCTCTCTTTGTAATTTTTTCTCTCTTTTCATTATCTCTTAAAAATTTCCTCTCTCTCTCTCTCTCTCTCTCTCTCTCTATTATTCGTTAATTTTTATCTTCTCTCTCTCTCTCTCTAAATTTTATTTTCTCTACAATATTTTATCATCTCTCTCTATTTTTACTTTCTGTCTATAGTTTTTTCTCTTTTGTCTTTCTATAGATTTTTTTCTTCTTCCCCCCCTCACATTTAAGCCATTGGAGGGGGAGAGAGAGGGAGAGGGGAGGATGGCGTGTCAAACCCACACATAAGAGAGGCGGGGGGAGGTTTGGAATAGTATCAAAGTTCAGGAGGCCCTTTCAAATTTTTGGGCCTCCTTAAGTCAGTCAAAATATTGAATTCTCTTTGTCTTACCACCCTCTCTGATACATACACACACACGTCCTCTCTCTCTCTCTCTCTCTCTCTCTCTCTCTCTCTCTCTCTCTCTCTCTCTCTCTTCTCCAATGTCATGAGAGAGAGAGAGAGAGAGAGAGAGAGGAAAGCATGTCAAAGCCACACATGAGAGAGTCCCCCTAGCAATTTTGGAATATTGGGGGGATATTTTCTAGGTTCAAGAGGCCCTTTGCAGGTTCATGGCCTCCTTAAGCCACTGTCAAAATAATGAATTCTCCTCTCTCTCTCTCTCTCTCACTCTCTCTCCATCCTCTCTCTTTATTCTTTTCCTCTCTCTCTCTCTCTCTCTATTTTCTCTTAATTTTTCTCATTTCTCTATCTCTATTTTATTTCTTCTCTCTATCTTTATTTTTTATTTCCTCTCTCTATAGATTGTTTTATTCTCTCCCCCCTCATGTTTAGGGGGAGAGAGAGGAGGGCATGTTAGAGCCACACATGAGAGAGGGGCCAAGGTTTGGGATATTAGAGACATAGTTTGCCATTTCCAAGAACTATGTGCACACATGTGAACACTCCAACTATGCCAATTTTGGAACATCGAGTCCCTAACAAAGGCAAGTGTGGAAGTGCCCCTCTTAATGGTGGAATTGAGATAAGGTGTTCTATCGGAGCAGGAAAGGGGGGGGAGAGTGTGTGTGTGTGATATATATATATATATATATATATATATATATATATATATATATATATATATATATATATATATATATATATATATATATATGATTATGTATGTATGCATCTAGATTTTATCATTTCCTATCAATTTTCATTTTAGTTGTGGTCTCATTATTCCATCACCTTATAGGTTTTGAAATGTGGGAAGGTTTAGAATCACCATATGGTCATCATAGGATCATGCTAAGATAAGATAGTATAGATGAATCCACAAGCTAGCTAGCTAGGAGCTACTTAAATTAGACAAACATTTAGAAATTGTACTTAATTTTTGTTAGACTATTGAAAAATGAAAATCCAAATTTATATGGGGTTGATAGAATTATCTCAAAAACCCCAATTACTTAGATTAAAGAAAAAATTGAGAACATCAAATGTTGTTGGCAAGTACGACTAGCTATTTGCAACTGCTTTAGAAGTGAAGAAAAATATCTAGGCAAGTGGATGCTCTCTCTCTCTCTCTCTCTCTCTCTCTCTCTCTCTCTCTCTCTCTCGTGGTGAAAGTGATTCACATGTGTGAATTAGTGGCCACCAACATTTCATGCACTCAAAGTTGGATGATATTTAATATGTATCCTCAACATATTCATGTATTGAATGTGATTTACATGTGTGTAAATTATTGGAATAACATCTTATGCATTGCAAGTTGGATCAAATTTAATGAGTCAAAAGTTTAATTACCACTTTCCATACTAGTTGCTACTCTTAATCTTATCACAAGTGTTGCAATGGCTAGTGTATAATTGAAATAAAGAAAACGGTGCCAAGTATGTGGGCTCTGAACCCCATCAACAACAAAAGAAATTAAAGAGGGTGTAATGCCGCTCTTCAAATGCACCTTTAGGAAATGTGAGATAAATCTAATTAGTAAGCTTGAGTAACTTATCAACAATGGTATGCATAAACCTAGAAATAGAGGACCTCACCTTATAGGCCATTGGGTGAAATTTGAATAACTTTGGACATGTTTGCATTTAGGTTGTCCCAACTACAATGTCCCAATATCACTATTTCTTGTGCTCAATTGATCCCAATGGATAGTCCCCCACTATGAATCCATTAAAATACTAATGCTCATCAATGTAACCTTCCACCGTCTTACTTTTTGTTTGAGTTCAGAATGTTATCTATAATTTCGTATTTAACATAATGCTCAATAACACCATTTGTAAATTCACCAATACAAATTTTTACTATCCTTGAATTTATAATCATTTAATGGCTCTAGCTCATGAAGGAAATGGATGGGTTGAACTTTTTTCAATGTGCATGGATAGAATAAGACTAGTTATGATTATTATAGCAAAACTAATGGTACAAAGTCTAGACAATCCTTCCATCCATGCTAAAATAGGTAGAGTTTATGTAAAAAAAACCACTAATTGGGAGTTAGTCCCTAGACATAATAAACATGGGATTAGAGAAAACATCAAACATGATCCTTCATGTATACTCCCATATAGTCCCTAACATCATGTGTTTCCATCATATTTTCTCTCATGTAGTCCCTCATATTATGTATTTTGGTTTGAGAGCTAAACAAAACTTTGGAAGTGTGATATGATCCATAAGATCATTGAATGGGCTCTAGAAGAGCTTTTCTAGAGTCATAACAACAAGGCTACTTTCAATTGAATTGACATCATATGCCACTTTCAATGTCCAACCTTGAGATTTCCATCAAAGAATTATGTGCCTAGTTCTTCTACAATACCAATCTAACAATGTCTTGAAATGATGATCCCTTGCATCCAAGTTTCTTAAGTGCTCCCATGTATAACTCATAACTAGGTGCTCTGTGCCTAGCTTCATTCCAAGGCTGGCAACTTAAGTTTGGAGCACTACAGTTACTATTGGTTACCACATTTCATGTCTTGATGCATGTCTTACATGGAAATATGATTCATGGCTAATTGAGTCCCTAAAATCACACGTAACTATTTGTTCATGTATACGTGCATATATAAAAAACTAAACTATGCATACAAGTCAATGCATCACAATATACCTTTGGTGAAATCATTGAAAAGGATCATGGATTGTAAGGGGACGTGCAACCCTCTAATATAATACTAGATTCGGGGTGAGGTACAATCAAGTTTGCATGGCATTTACACTTTGGGAAAGCAACATGTGGACCAACCTACAATTTGAGTGGACATTGTTGATAGAAATCGATGGCTTGGAGCCAAAAGATTGAAGAAATTATGAGACCCTTGTTTGAAAGGAGAAGCATTAAGCATATGGCAACTCTCACAATTCTTGTATGCCTAGGTAACACCACAATTAGATATTGTTTCCTCACCTACATTGTGAGGTCCAAATATTCATGACTCACTAATCTACAACACCATGTGACTTATAAAACTAATCTACAATGTAAAAAGATATAGTATGATCCTTTTGCCACTATGTTTGAAGGAAACCAATTGATATTTACATGTTATTTTGGTAATTTTACAAATATGATTGCATTTGGGCAAAGGATCTTATCTTAGATGGACCCAAGTACTCTAATAAATAAGGTGCCAAATTATACATTCATGATCATGCTAAAAAGAAATAGACATGGACCAAAAGAGACATGCTAGAGATAACCTAACCCTTATAAAGGGTACATATAGTATTTGTGATCTTTGAAGAAAATATATCTATAGACATACACACATACATTTTATATGTACTATATATATTTCATGTGTGTGTATGTGTGTATATTTCACATCGATATTCTAGGTGCTCTCATGTTGCAACTTGAGTAGACTTGGCTTGTTGACATGAGAGAGAGGGAGAGAGAGAGAGAGAGAGAGAGGAGGGGTGAATCTACAATATTTATTTATTTATTTCTATTTTTATTTATTATATGTATATTCTATATGCACTATATTTATATATATATATATATATACATACATACATACATACATACATACATACATACATACATACATATATATATATATATATATATATATATATATAATTGATGCATTAACATATATATTATGTATTCATGTATATATTACATATACATTATATTATATATATTAACATATGGATTTACAGTAATATTATATACATGTTACTGATTATTCTTCGAAAAAAATATAAGGTCAAAATTTTTAACTTGCATCTCTTATGGCTGCAAATTTTCAAGTTTTTGAAGAATTTGCAATAGTTTCCAATTTCAATTTCATTGCAAGCTCAGCATAGACCTCAAGCTATCCCACCCCAACCCATCATCTTACAGGTTCCCCCCCCCCCCCCCCCCCATTTGTGACATGCCTATGGGATAGGGTGCTTGTATCCCATGCCTATGGGATAAGGCATGGGATACAAGCACCCTATCCACAGAGGACATGCATGGGTAGCCAAGATGCCAAGACATGGCATACAAGAGGAAGGCGGAGAGCGCCAACATGTGTCCCCTATCAAGATTGTGGGAGAGAAGGAAGGAGTCTCACTTGAAGCTTTCTTGCTTGCACAATGGGGGAATACACACAAGTGTGGAAGCTGAAAACAGTTTTCCTCTTCTTAGTTGTGTAAGCCAAAAGAACTCTCATACAAAGAAATAGAAGAACCCTATATATGGGTCTCAAACCAAACTCAACTAACTAAGGTGGCATACTAACTGAGCCACGAACTAGAGTAGATAAGGATAGCTATCATGTAGCTATTATTCATGGGCGGTGGACCAACCGCATCTGCAACTGACAAGTCGGTCACATAAATACACAACGGTCACCCTGGCGTATCACGAGTGGAGCTCGATATCTCAACACTCCCCCTCGAGCTCAATCCCAATTCCTGCACACCAAGCAGGTCTCTGAACTTGCGCAGCTTCTCTGCGCCCAATGCCTTCGTAAATATGTCAGCTACCTGATCCTCTGTGCTGACATAAACTAGATCAATAAGACCTAGTAAAACCCTCTCCCGCACATAGTGATAATGCACCTCAATGTGCTTTGTTCTAGCATGATAGACTGGGTTATTTGCCAAGTGTATACTACTCATGTTGTCACAATAAATGACAACTGGCCCATCTGTAGACTGATGCATATCATAAAGTAGCTTATGCAACCAAGCTACCTCACATGCAGTCATTGCTGCACCCCTGTACTCAGCCTCTGTGCTCGACAAGGCAACTGTAGGCTGTTTCTTGCTGCTCCAAGTGACTGCAGCACTCCCAAAAGAGAACACATATCCGCTGGTAGATCATCTATCAGAAATACTACCAGCCCAATCAGCATCAGTGTATCCATGCAGCTGTATCTGAACCCCAGTCTCATAAAATAGTCCATACTGCAATGTGGACTTCACATACCTGAGTATGCGTCTAGCCGCATCCAAATGCGATTTCCTTGGAGCTTGCATAAACTGACTTACCAATCCAACATCATAGCTCAAATCTGGCCTGGTAATAGTCATATAAATCAAGCTTCCTACTATGCGTTTGTACATAGTAGGGTCTTCTAGAAGCTCATCTGCATCTGTGCTCAGCTTCACATTCTGCTCCAAAGGAACTGAAATAGGCTTACAGCCTGTCATCCCATATTTGGACAGCATGTCCAATCCATACTGCCTCTGCAAGAGCTGTATCCCACTTGGTGATCTAATCACCTCAATGCCCAAGAAATAACGCAGCTCTCCCAAATCCTTCATCTCAAACTTCTACTTCAATAGCATTTTCACATGAAGGATATCTTCATCACTGTCACCTGTCATAATCAAATCATCAACATAAATGACAAGTAGCATAATACCTTTCTCTGATTTTCTCACATAAAGTGAGAGATCTGCCTTGGAAATCTGAAAGCCAATAGTGACAAGATATTGTCCTATCTTGTCAGACCATGCTCTAGGTGCTTGCTTCAAGCCATACAAGGCTTTCTTCAACCTGCAAACAAACTCAGGATAAACAGCATGCACATAACCTGGTGGCTGCTCCATATAGACCTCTTCTTGCAAATCACCATGCAAGAAGGCATTCTTTACATCCATCTAATGTAAAGACCATCCCTTTGATGCAGCCATAGCAATGACTGCTCTTACGGTTGCCATCCTTGCAACCGGACTGAATGTTTCTTCATAGTCAATGCCATATGTTTGTGCATACCCCTTGACTACTAATCTTGCCTTGTATCTATTCACAGAACCATCTGCATTGTGCTTCACCTTATAAACCCACTTACAACCAATTGCATTTTTACCTTTAGGCAAAGGTACCAATTCCCATGTAGCATTTGCTTCCAAGGAATCCATTTCTTCATCCATGGCTTTCTCCCATTTTTCTTTTCCCATGGCTTGCTCAAAAGAAATGGGTTCTGGTTCCTGTATCACCTTGACCATATATGCATAGTGAATGGCTGTAAATCCATCATATTTCAGCCTATCCACAGGATACCTAACTCTGGTAGACCTCCGCAAAGTGGGTTCAGTCCCAGGTGCTCTCAAAACATCCCTGGTCTTCCTTACTCCAGGTGTAACAATAGAAGAAATACCCAACTCATCATCAATGCTCTGTTCTGAGCCACTGGATTCACCATCCACATAAGAGTGACCTGCATTCACATCAAACATGGGCTGATCAACTTTCTCTTTTCCTTTTCGTGATACCTGCATACCACTATCTGCATTACTTTGAGAAGATTCTCCTGATCTCAATCTGCCTGTCCATGGCGAAGAATATGAACCACTACTAGAGGACGTTCCAGGTCCACTAATATTTTGTGACTGCTGCTGTGAATTCTGTGCAGCATTACCATTTTGTGCATCTACATCATCAATCACATTTACTGGTTTATACCAGCTACTCATCTCATAAAAAACAACATCTCTGCTCACTGTAAACTTACGAGTAGAAGGGTTATAGCATCTATACCCTTTTTGCTGCAGAGAATAACCAATAAAGATGCACTTCTCAGCTCTGCACAATCGGATGTGCAGTATCATCACAAGTCTCCACAAATCCTGGTTTTTCCATTTTCCTTGCATCCTCCATCCATTCTGTATGACCTGTCATGTGGTTTGATGCACCTGAGTCAACATACCACACATCGTTACTTTCTTCTGCACTTGTCACAGAATTGTTCATGTGCTGCACCATAAACAAATGCTCATTTCTGTCATCACCCTATCTACTAGAAGATGCATAATTTCCTTGTTGCAGTTTTCCATTCATGATGTCATTCTGCTTTTTATAGCAGTCTTTAGCCATATGACCCATTTTACCACAATAGTAGCATTCAACATTACTGTTTGCATTTTGGCCTCTTTGCCATCCACCACGACCTCTTTGGCTCCCCTTGCCTCTAGAGTTACCATGTCCTCCTCCATAGGACTGGTTTTCTTGAGTTTGCTGCATATTCTGATTTCTACCACAGCCTCCAAATTGGCCTCCTCTACCTCTGCCTCTACCTCTTCCAGCATTTGAGTAGAAGACAGTTTCTTTTGAAGTTCCTCCTGAAGAAGATGCACCACCATTTCTCTGCTCCTCAGAAATTAGAAGAGCAATCAACTCCTCAAAATCAAGAAATCTTTCACGAACTGAAATGGATGTCCGAAACTATGCATAATCCTTTCCTAGACCATTCAAGGTCATAGAAACTAAATCATCATCTTCCACTGGCGACCCAATGGAAGCAAGTGCATCTGCAATCTTCTTCACCTTCATGTGGTAGTCATTGATGCTCATATTTTCTCTTTGCACATTGTGCAACTCTTGTTTGAGCTGCATTTTCCTGGCTTGCGTATTTGTGCTATACATATTTGACAGAGTATCCCATGCCTCCTTTGGCGTACTTGCATCCTGAATATGCACAATCATAGAGTCTGAAATGCTGATAGACAGCCAGTACATAACTTTCTTGGCTCTCTCATGCCATGCTTTGAATGCCTGCATTTGCTGTTGATTGGGAACATCAGGAAGAACTGGTTCTTCTTCATTTCCTGCAACAAATTCCCAATATCCTTTTCCCATAAGGAAATTCGTCATTCTAAACTTCTATGCCTGGAAGTTGTTCTTGTCAAGCTTTTCAGTTACAATCTGTGAAAGAGAATCAGACGCCATTATAGAACACTGCGAAAAATTCTGTCACTGCAAAAACTCAGCTTCACCCTCACAAGGGCAAATCTGCAAAACTGGCGAAAGTGGTATTTGACCACACAGTCACTTCCTAGTGACGATTTTGCATAAACAGGAACCAAGGATGATTCTGAAACTCCCAATGTCTCTGCGCACAAGCATACGATGCAATTTCTACAATAACTTTTCACCGACTTGTAGAACAGTGGTCGCACATCATAAAACAGGGCCTTTTTAGAGTGCGTGCAAAAAACTTCCGCCTCCAAAACAGGCCCCGAAATGGCCTCAAATCAAAAAAGCAGGGTCAGCGGGAGAGAAGGAAGGAGTCTCACTTGAAGCTTTCTTGCTTGCACAATGGGGGAATACACACAAGGGTGGAGGCTGAAAACAGTTTTCCTCTTCTTAGTTGTGTAAGCCAAAAGAACTCTCATACAAAGAAATAGAAGAACCCTATATATGGGTCTCAAACCAAACTCAACTAACTAAGGTGGCATACTAACTAAGCCACGAACTAGAGTAGATAAGGATAGCTATCATGTAGCTATTATTCATGGGCGGTGTACCAACCGCATCTGCAACTGACAAGTCGGTGACATAAATACACAACGGTCACCCTGGCATATCACGAGTGGAGCTCGATATCTCAACATCCCCCTCCCCCCAACAGTATAGATCTGTACGAGCAAGTATTAGCCTCTGTGTACCCACTCACGAGCAGGTCCCGGCCACCTTCCTGTGATCTTTTTGTTACCCAAGCCATCTCTCTCTCTCTCTCTCTCTCTCTCTCTCTCTCTCTCTCTCTCTCTCTCTCTCTCTCTCTCTCTCTCTCTCTCAGTGCAATGCATCAGTCCATGGTGGCAGGGCGCGATACGGTAGGCAACGGAGAACTCTCCTCTCTCTCACATGTCAACACGGATACTTGCAGTTGATGGTGGCAGGGCGCCATACGGTAGGCAACAAAGAACTCTCCTCTCTCTCTCTCTCTCACATGTCAGCACGCATACTCGCAGTCGATGGTGGCAGAGCACCATACGGTAGGCAACAGAGAACTCTCCTCTCTCTCTCACATGTCAGCACGCATACTCACAGTCGATGGTGGTAGGGCACCATATGGTAGGCAACTCTCACACAAGGAAATTTCAATCGTTCCCCACATAGGCAATTTGGTGAAATATAGGAAATTTTCCAATATTTCCTATGTAGACAAGTACGTATTCCCCATCTATAACTAGGAAATTGCATTCTCTACATCTTATAATAGGGAATATAGAGCATTCCCTACATTCCTTTGAAAGTCCCTGCATTCCCTACATCTTATAATAGGGAATATAGAGCATTCCCCACATTCCTTTGAAAATCCCTACATGAGGAATTATAAGGATGTGATTCCCTACTTTTATGTAATAGGGAATTAAAGGTACAATGAGGATAAGATAAAGATGATGTTTATCACAATTCTCTATTTCTCAATTCAAGTTGATACTGATGGTTTCGAGAAGGTAAGGACAAAGGTGATGATGACTATCACAGTGGTGATGAGGATAAGAAAAATGAAAACGAGAGAAAGGAATTTGAGGCGGCTCCAGTTGACGAGAGAAAGGAAAGGGCTTTGTAAAGATTATTCAACCTTTATTTTAATTTCATCCACGAGTCCCCCCCTTCACACCCAAAGAGACACATGCGTGGACAAAACACAAGATATTACAATTCCACAATGCTCCATGCCAACCATTATCCCCTCCATTCCCATGCAAGCATTCAAGCTTATTTTCTTATAATCACATTTACAACATATGTCATTTCTAGAAATGCCAATTGATTAAGAGATTATTGTGCAACCATAGCATGTGCCTCTTGTGCTAGTACTCGAGCTTGTAGAAAGTGAATGTGCCTTTGCTACTACTTATACAACACTAAAATTTATAGCTTTGGGTATACAACACCTAGCCAAACTTGCTGGCCCCACACCTAGCCCACAAACTCGACTAAGGTGACTAGATTAATCTTATTTTTACTTTACTAATATTTAGTATTTTATTGATTTTATTTCTATGTTTAACTTTTATTCAGGCCCCATTCCTAGACCACATGGGTAGCTGCGAAGGGTATACAAGAAAGGCTTGGTAAACTAAAATTAATCATGAGAATTTAAATATATTATAGTTGTATTTATAACATTAACATTAACTTCTAAGGGTAACAACTTTGTGCACGCTCTCTCTCTCTCTCTCTATGTGTGTGTGTGTGTGTGTGTGTGTGTGTGTATATATATATATATGGAGCTATAATGGAATAATGTCCTAGGTGGTTTGACTTAACATACACGAACAAAGATTTTGTTGTATTATATATTTGTACAACACATATTCCCAAATAAACCTGGGAAAAATGAAGTCAAAGTGGCAAAATACCAAAAACCGCAACCTTTTTAGTTACTATTAGATTGTTTTTTACAGTACTGCAATGAAATGCCTTGTGTGTGTGTGTTTGTGTGTGTATGCATACCAATCTTGTAATGTATAACAACCTTCCGTGATGTGTTTTTGAAAGTATCTTCCAATATCATGTGACGTGCTTGAAAGGTGTATACCATGTGAGAGTGAAAAGACTGCAAGGTGTGTAATGGAAAGTGATGGCACATGCTAGTGTCGGACACACTTGCACATTGAGGACATGTAAGTCTATAGAGATTCTGATGTTGAAAAAAGACAATCAAGCAGGAGAGAACAAGAACAAACAATGGAAGCAAATCATCAAGCAAGAGGATGAGAAATGAGAAAGTATTGATGATGTAGATGCATCCAACCACATTATGTTCATATCACACTACATGCATTGGGGGTTTTATTCTCAAATGAAACTACATGAATTAGCATTTAGGTTAGTAAAATGTGTTGGATGTTGTGGATTAGAACCAAAGGAAACATTGAATTTCATCATTAAAGAGTATTAATGTTTTTGTTATATTTAGTTATGCTAGAATTGCCATGAGGCTCTATTATCATTCATTGAAGAATACAATTCCTAAGAGCATCGAAGTACTAGCCAATCTACCAATGGCTCCCAAATGCAATAATGCACTGAAATAAAATATGAGTGTTAGCTACCTAAAATTTGTGCATGTATTTCCTAGAGGGCATCAACATCCTATTGAGGAGGTGGCGTGTGAATGATCCGTGGTCTCTTGATAATGACCAACATGGTCCAAGTATAATGCACAAGCATCATATTGTAGTCCATATCATGCCCTACATAATCCAGGGCATAATCATTCCTATAAGTTGGATGACATTGGGATATGGACTAGCCCTGGAGTAGGTGTTTGAAGTATCATACCAACCATATAGAGAATTCTCATCCCAATCTATAGTAGCATAAATGATGGAATAGGAAGAAATATATGTGATGCCTCTATTATCCCTATTGTCTAGAAATATGCTTTCCAAATGTGTCCAAGTATTGTTGATCCACAAAAGTCTCCCAAAAGCAATAGCACGGTGAAATAAATTTTTGAGTGATAGCTACCTAAATTTCTTGCATGTATACATGTAATATATCATCGTCCTCTTTGCAACAGTAATACCATGGGAGAGGTCAATTGTAAACAAAATTGGTATGCTTTCATGTAGACTTATGCAAGTTACCTCTTGCTTAAGCGTGATGCACCTCAATTCAATGACACCAAAGGGAATCCCCACGTTCTCTCAAAATTCTTGACATGAGAGAATGTAAAAATGTTAGCTCTTGAGCTTGGAGGGAGCCTAAAGAAATCGAGTCAACGTTCGTGGACTTGGGGCAAATGAAAAGAAACCAAGCCAAATGTGCTTCATGAATTGGACCGAGACTTGTATGCCTCTATGACCATAAACAAGTGAGGGCTCATAGAGGCCGACGAGCGTGTAAAGAAGCGGGCAAAGCCATGTTATGATCTCTTTGTGTTTAGACCGTCTAAAACTCGTAGGTGCCAGCGAGGACAAAGAAATTGGAGCTCGTGGATGCTAGCGAGTGATACAAATAAGTGGGCAAAGCCAGGTCGTGTCTCCAAAGTCGAGCTACTATGTTGGTATGGCTAGAACGGCGGAGCAGGTACCAAAGGAAATGCAACTGCCTAAGGTCGAGTGGTTATGTGGTCCACTATAAAATAACACTTACCCTGTGTGGGGACCCTTTCGGATGCCTGGCTACTGGGATTGTAAACGCCCCGAACAACGTAGTATGCTTAACAATTATGATATTCGCTTGTTTTCGAGATTTAATATAAAAGAGAATGAACACTTAAAGCTGAAAATGAAAATTACTCACAAAATTATAGCCATGAAAATGTAAAAGTAATGGAGACAAGATTGAGGGTTGAAGATGGGCAACCTCCCCCCCCTCTGAAGGAATGAATTTCTGCGCAACCCAAGTCCCTTAGGGAAGAGCTCAGTTACAATTAGCCTAAGAGTGAGAAGAAGTAATTCTCACTCTCACAAGATCATGCAAAGATGTACAAACACACATGCATTATCTATTATGCAATGATAAGAACTGATTTCTTTACAGTATGAGAGAAGAAAAAGGAAAAATCAGCCTTTCTCCATCGTTGATCAGCAGTACATGGATAGGGCTTGCTTCTTCTTGCTAAAATGGAAGAAAGAGATTGAGAAGGAGGTGCTGTAATGAATTTACAGGCTTGCTGTCCTGTAAAATAGCAGTGAGATAGAAGAGGGAATATGGAGGAATTTGATAATGGAGAAGTGGGGGATGATGATGGGGATGGATGGGGCCAATTTCTGGCTATCTGTGGGTGCTGTACATGAGTTTACAGCAAAGAAAAATGATGTTGAATGAAGAAAAACGAACTCTTATTTATAGGAGAGGGGAGAGCTAGTACAAAAGCGGAAAGTGGAGTAGCACAAGACAAGTGTCCAGCCACATGTCATGAGATGTGACAAGTGGTGGGACACTTGGAAACTTGTGTGACAAGTGTCTTGACACTTGTCTCTTCTCTATGGCCTTCCTTTTTGGGTTGAATACTGTCAAGAATAGAAACAACCAAATTTAGTAAGCGCAGTCAGAGTACAAAACTTACTATTTTTAGAATGACATCCCTGTTTTTTAGGACTAGCACTTTTAGGCTAATTCGAGGCTCCTAAAATTTAGGGACCTCCTAAAATTTAGGGATCTCCTAAAATTTAGGGACCCCCCCCCCCCCCAATATGGGTGTCATATGAAAGCTTTTTCCGTGTACATCGCAAAAATGGTATCCGAATCTTCATATGACTTTCCTATGCAAAGAAATGTGCATTTCAAGCTTTCAGCCCACACATGCACATTATACAAGCATTTCATGATCATGTCATCTTGTTGATGTAACTGTCTGTTTTGGTGGATCTAGCCCACACTTCAAGGCATCAATCCTTTCTATGTGCGAGTCTAACCCTGATATGTGTGAGTTCTAGTCATAGGTGCCCAATCGGGCCATATAGGTGGAAGTGTGAACTATCTTTTCTCTAACCCACCGCGTGGGTCCACCATAACCTGTGACCACTCATCGGTGGCCAGCTCCAATGCACTTTTCTTTATATCTAATTAGTGCAAAGGAAATAAATTTAATAAATCATTATATAGACAAATTAATGAAAAAGGATACAAATTTTGTTTCTATAGAGTTATGATAGGGATGTATGGATCATGATGGTGGATGTGTGTAATGCTTGAAAACCTGGAGCGAGCTAAAAGAAGTCGGGCCCGTGGATCACTCGCTCTCCCTCCATCTTGACCAAGCCGCACACGGAGCCATAAGTGAGGAGTCAAGTGGACTGGATCGAGTAGTGGGGGCCCCCTCACAACACCAAGCCATGTAGTACATCACGAGCAACTACACCAAAATCTGACGCTCAGGCTACGATAGCATCTCCGTTGTGTTCTTAGTGAACATGATTGTGCATCAATGATGATGTGGATATGCATTAACATGTATTTTTGTGCATGTGGTAATTTGATGTGTCTATGTATGTTTATGGATTTGGTTACCTTGTGATTTTGAGTTTAATTTTATACATGAATGAAGAAGTGCTATGAAAACACACGCTTTCTATGTGTGTGTGTGTGTGTGTGTGTGTGTGTGTGTGTGTGTGTGTGTGTGTGTGTGTGTGTGTGTGTGTGTGTGTACTAGGCGCTCCACGCCTAGCTCCCAGTGCTTCGCGCCGGGAGAGAGAGAGAGGGGGATGACACGTGGTGATAAGGGGGGTGCACAACAAACTCTAGACCACTTACTATATATAAAGTTCACACTATAACTAGGAAGAATAGCAACCAAACTAGGAAGAATGTAGAATTTTCTAGTTATAACTAGATAATTTTGTCATCACAAATCTCTTCTAACTAGTAAATCCCTTTTTCTAGATAGTATCTAGAAAGTTGAAGCCTTATCTAGTAACATTATCTAGTAAGTTATTGTATATCTAGTAAGAATATCAACATAACTAGAAAAAAAAAATCACTAGTCATAACTAACAAGTACTATCATCTAACTAGGAAATTATGGATAGTCTTTCAAGTTAACTTAGACTCACGATTTTGCTAGGTAAAACTAGTAAATAAATATTAGTTTATTTGAAATTTACATTTGTATATTACTCACTTATGAGCTAAGCTTTCGATTCCACACTTATAGCTATACTCACTAGTTTGTGTAGCCTATGCTTAGTCTAGCCTATCCATAGCTTATATATAGCCTAGCTTATACATTAGGCATAGGATAAGCACATGCTAGGTTAGGCGTTGGCTTGATAATATAAAGTAGGAACATTATACGCTATGCATAAGAATACAACTTATATCTAGCATTTTCTCGGCACAAGGTAACCATAGAATAGGATAGGGTTGTGTTAGGCGTTGGCTCCTAGCATATGCTTACCCTATGTCTAAACTCTTCCTAAAATATGCTTAGCCTATGTATACACATAGGATTGGCTTATAGTATGCCTAGTATTTTCCTAACTTGCCATACGTGTACCCTATGCCTACCCCTTGTGTATTTATGTTAGACATACCTATGTCTAGCCACTCTATAGCCTCTATCAGTTTATCTGTATGAGGAGCCTATGCATATACCTTGCCTACATAACTAATCCAATCTAAACCTAAGCCTAAGCTTAAGCTCTACCTTACTACGAGCCTAGCCCTAACACCAACCTTTAATGTAGTATAAGCCTAGTATATATTGAGTCTAATCCTTTGAAATTAAGGTAAAGAATATAGAGAGTAAGATAGGCTTATACATCATGTGTTACTTCTATAAAAATAAGTTGTATTTAGTCATTTTGTGGATTCTCATTAATTTTGACCTATTTTTAGTACAATTCTAACTTTTTATATGTGTGATGATGATCATATTGTGCTAAACAGACGATAGTAGGCAATTAATTTGTTTTACTTTTGGTGAGCAAATAAGTAGACAAGTATAGAGATGTAATGATTGTAATATTGATCACTAGTGGAGTGCAATGTGAAATTATTACTATTATGGAGACTGTTATCACATAAAGCTATTTATATGCTTTAGCTTTAAAGCGATTGTACTCATCTATTTAGAGTGCATTGTTGTCTCTATTTTCTTTTATTTTATTCATATTCATTAATTTTTTCATTAATTAACTGTAATTATAATATTAAAAATAAAATATTAGAGCTAAGTTGAGGCTTATGTTAGAACTAATCATTTTGAGTGCGATTGAGTCATCCTCATTTACACTGTTTGCTAGTTATAATATGCTTTTGTAATTAATTTGGCTCAATTTTCCATTGCAATCATCACTCTAATACCATGGAGTTGATTCTTACATATGGTTTATGATCATAGTAGCAAAGTAATGGTTGAAGTATTGGTGTAGTGAACCACTAAAATATTACACCACATACTTCATAGATTATCTTAAGGGACTGAGAATTAGCAAGATTAGTTGAAGAAGTTGATCTCTCACTTGTGCACAAGTAACTAGCTTATTGACGAGTGGAGTGTTGTTCCCATTGCATCGAGTAGCATTTTTCTCACTTGGCTATAGGTTGAGGTGTACATGGCATCTCCCCTATATCATAAGTACCTACATGAGTCTCATCTTGCAACATATCTACAAGCTATCAATATTGTATGGGTATATATTTGCATCAACCATGGCTATGCATGAGCATTCACCACATTGGTTAGTACCCTTGAACCACATTGTCTTTTCCCTCTTCATCATGCGGACCACACATTGCCTTTTTCACCCAAGCACTTAAGCACCTTAGTCCACTCAACTACTATGTAGATAGGCCACATGATTGTTTAGCCACACATGTGGATGGTCTTGGGAATGGGAATAGGAATGGGGATGTGGGCTCTTATAAGTGGATGGGATTGGGATGTGGGTTGGTTTGAGGATAAGCTAGGTCTAGGATGGCAAGCTAGAAAATGGCCATCTCATGTCATTATGGCTCATAGCATTTTACTAAAAGAACACCTTATCCACTCGATTACTTAGACATATTGAAGCAGATGATTACCTTATGCACTTAGGTAATATATAAGGCCAAATTTGCATGATTCTTGGACAAGAGTGCAAATATTTTCACACATTGTAGATGCATTTGTACACACACTTTCAAGTACCTTAGGATAAGAACTAGGATACAAGGTCTTTGGGGCAATTTGTACATGTGTGAGAGTAAGATGCAATACATTAGTCCACATGTACATATCGTGTCTGGAGAAATTGAAGTGCGACTCTGGACACACAAGTACATTTGTATAGAACATCTAGTATGCATTGTGTAGAACATATTTTTATTTTATTTGAATTCTTCCTCAAGCTTCTATGTGGTTCTTTGAATATGAATTAGCTCTCTTATAGATTAGGAACCCTTCACATTAGCAAATCTTATAGGAAAAAGGATAGCATGCAATCTATTGATTTTAGTGGGGATTAGAAGAATAAGGATATGTAGCACATGAAAGATAGTGTGGAAGAAGAGGTTTTAGTAATGGCTAGTAGGGGTTTGCATGTTTTCTACCTAATTAGCTATGAAGCCAAAGAAGCTTTGTAAGACCTCCATTGAGGCAGCATGATGAATATAGATATCATCAAGATAAGGTTTCTTAAAAAGGACATCTGTGTTGGTGTTGCCTAGCTCTATGTGTATATAGATACTTGCATTTAGTTAGCTTACTAACCAAGCCAATGAAAGCCAAAGTTGGAGGCTTTGATCATATATTACACAACTCTTTACATATTGGAGGGATCTCGGAGCACTAAATATTGGAGGGATTTCAAAGCACTAATTAATGGTGCCAGGTTACCATCATCGATCTAGACAAGGTGGCTCAAAAAGATCATTCGCTGTGGAGGTTGGGGCATAAACATGAGTCAACACTTGGTCACTCAATTCTCACCAATTGTTGAACTCCATTGCTAGCCCCTTTTTCTCTATATATGCTTCTTCAACAATACATCTATAATATTTTTACTTGACAAATGTCACAGAGCATATCAGGCTCTAATACCATGAAGAAATTGTAAGCAAGAAGGGAATAGAGATAGCTCTAATAACTCACTTGACTATAGAATAGAGGGGTTAATATCCACCACTCTAAAGGTATTCTTGTTATTCAAAAATTCATGCCATCTTGGTCTTTCATCTCTTGCACTCAAGCTCTAACATACTCGTTCAAGCAATGGTTGCTTGCTAACTACAAATACTTTATCCACATCTACCACCACAATCTATTCAAAAGGAAAACCCTTTGTTGGCATGAATGATAATGACAATTCATAGATAAGGCAAACATAAACTCATGATTTACAACTTCAACAATTATGCAGTCTCTCTTTTCCATTGAGCTCTTTTCATCATAATTGACCCCAATTCAAGTAATGAAAATAGTTCTCGTGTTAGAAGTAGCTCAAAGGGGTAAACAAATCCATATGAAATCCAAAAGGAGAGTAAGGGAGGGAGTACATATATGACAACCAAAAAAGCCAATTCAAGGTAGATTAGTAGGCTGCGTATTCACCATCATGCTAGATGACACTACAAGAAATAAGGAGTCGCATTGCATCAGAAATGACTTGATCCTTATTTGAAAGTAAGATGTACTAGAGCAACATATATGATAGCTATAAAAACAAAGATGTTGTCTACACATAGATTCATTACACCTATCACCACATTTGTTTACATTATTCATAGATTCGTTAGACCTACCACCACGTTTGCTTAGTACACTATACATAGATTCATTAGACGTGTCACCACATTTTCTTACACTCAAATAGGGAATAGTTGATGAAATGAAGGGCAATTGTTTAATATAGTGGATATACATTTAACACGTACATGCTTACGAGTAGGCCTCATGTTCTTCAAAGAAATTAAACTATGCCAAATGTGTGCCTCATGTTCTTCAAAGAAATTAAACCTTGGGATAGTTAAACTATGCCAAATATGTGCCCATGTTGGAACTACCAAGTTAATTGGTTATGCTTATTGTGACTACCATCTTATGTGTGCGGCTCACCTCTCAAGGCTATATAATATAAGTACAACAAGGGTAAGTAAAGTTTACCGATTTGGTAGTGAGAGGAGGGAATATCTCTTAAGTTAGGATTCGAATGCAATTTGATGGTGAAAACATTGATTCAACATTGCAACTTTAAAATTAAACCTTAAGCCTTAGAAGCTATGCGTTGATTCAATATTAATGCAGCTTTAGCAAGCATTCACATCACCACGAGTGCCTTGGTTCAGCTCATCCTGGCATTGATCATCAGCTGCTACCAACCTCTTCTTGTGGCCAAAGCCGTGGTCAAAGAAGAAGGAGAGCTCCTCGAGGGTGATCTTTTCCTTAGTCTAGGGGATGAAGAAGTAGAAGAAGAGGATGGTGGATTCCCTACCTACCCCCTAATTCCCTACCTACCCTCTAATTCCCGCCAACGGATCTCCCTTCTTTCCTTCAATGCCGCTTTAATTACTGAGCAAAGTGGAGCAGTTTCTGTACCTCAACTACTACAAATCTAGTATTGTGGCTGTTAACGCTGCGGCTAGTTCTCAGGAGGGTCCTAATATCAACAATGGTAGGTCGCAGCCGTCCGTGGCTTATAACGTTAGTATCTCTAATTATGATCGCGATGAGGAGATACTGGCAATAGTCGGGGCGGGCTGCTCCCATCTGTGCAAACACACTCCCTATAATTTTCTGTCGCCAAGCTACAGCTGTTCTTAAAAATCTTAAGGAAAAGCCTTCATTATTTTTCTTTGTTTGATGTCAATGATTATGCATTGTTGTGCTACCGTCATCATGTGCAGGGCTTTGTGATGCACTGTAACGAATTGGTGGAACACATCGCCACCACTAACTAGTAGATCATCATACATCCCTGCTTGTCAAATCTCTACTTCTTGCATCACCAGAATCAAATCAAATGCTGGTAAGAATTCCACTTAATGCGTGACTAGCAAAACCGTCTTGTCCTTCAGAGCTCCCATGTCACAACCATGGAATAGAGTAGCAATTTTTTGTGTCCACAGCATTGAATTAAAGGATCGTCCAACAAGTAGATATCGCCATCATTGTAGACTATAGCAGCGAGGTGAACAAGCAGATCCTATTGATTTGGGAGGATGTGCGTTGCGCCAGCCTGCTTTGGATTCCTGACATGCTGGCTGTGAGCAAGTTGCTCGATCTAGTCCCATACTGCTGCCTCGTCAAGTGCATGGTCGGCTTAGAGCTGGCTCGGGTGGCTGATGAAGCTTCTTGATCTTCTTCTTGCTTCGCTGCCATCAAATCACGTCTGCACGGATTCCTGTGCTAATTCCTGCAGTTCCCGACGGGCTCCTTGAACCCACCGCATATGCACCTGTGCGCCATGGAGCTCCTGTACTTCGTGCTAGACGGCACCCTGCTGGTGGGCCTGGTGGACACCACAGCTACATCAACACAGCATCCCCGTCACAGCGCCCCCCAGCCCTGTCACAACGCCATCACTGCCCCTAGCCCCGTCATAGCGCCCAGCCCCGTCGACACAACTTGCCCAGCCCTGTCAACATGTCAGCTACATTAATATTCAGCTCGTCACATTAAGCGCTCAGCCCCGTCGACACGTCAACTACATTAATATTCAGCTCGTCAGTACAGCACCTACATATTTCAGCGGCGGCCAACCTTAATCGACAGTCAGCGGCCCCCCTTTGACAGTGAGAGCACTCTCTTATCTTAATTAGCAATGTGATAGATGCCTTTTTTTAATTTACATTCAATTAGAAATGCTAATATTTATATAAAGACATGTTGATTTACAGCTTTATATAACAAGGAGTTTCTCAACATTTGCACACCATGCATTTGTTAGAAATCCCATGTCTAAAAGTATAAATGAGTATATCTTTGTGGAAACGTGACACCCGCAATTGTTTAGCATAAAATGAACCATGAAGCTTATTTTTATCGACAGTCAGCGGCCCCCCTTTGACAGTGAGAGCACTCTCTTATCTTAATTAGCAATGTGATAGATGCCTTTTTTTTATTTACATTCAATTAGAAATGCTAATATTTATATAAAGACATGTTGATTTACAGCTTTATATAACAAGGAGTTTCTCAACATTTGCACACCATGCATTTGTTAGAAATCCCATGTCTAAAAGTATAAATGAGTATATCTTTGTGGAAACGTGACACCCGCAATTGTTTAGCATAAAATGAACCCTGAAGCTTCTTTTTTTAATTTATGTTTTTGCTAAACCAAGTCTTATGCATCTTTGGAAGATTTTGATGTAAAGGTATTCTATAAGGGAGTGTGATTGTTACCTAAAGTGTATTCTCACAAGGCATACTTTGCAAGAATAGGTATTCTACATAGGATTGCCATGTATTTCCCAGAGTGTCCTTATAGGTGACACTGTTCACTTGAAAGGTTGTGATTTACTTTTTACACTAAAATATAAGAACTTATACTTTCATGACTTAGGCTACAAAAATAACACTAAAATAGGTATCACTTGTTTGAGGAGATGTTTAACTATGCTTGGGAAATGATAATTGTTGTGATTAGCCGTATTAGCCCTAGAGACACGATATTTATATCCAAGTAGGGTTTTATAATCTCTCCTTTGCTTGTTTGAGGAGATGCTTAACCATGCTTGGGAAAGGATAACTGTTGTGATGGGCCTTATTTATAGCCCTAGGGACACGATCTTCCTATCCTAGCAGGGTTTTGTAATCTCTCCTTTGCTTGTTTTGAGGAGATGTCTAACCATGCTTGGGAAATGATAACTGTTGTGATGGGCCTTATTAGCCCTAGGGACACGATCTTCCTATCCAAGCTGGGTTTTGTTATCTCTTGTTTGCTTTTTATGATAGGTTTTCTCGAGCATAAGTTTATTATAGTAAGCTCCAAGTATCACTTGTTTGAGGAGATGTTTAACCATACTATGGAAATAATAAGTGATGTGATGGGTCTTTTTGGCCCTAGCGACACGATCTTCCTTTCCAAGTAGGGTTTCGTAGTCTCTCTCTCTATAGCCTACTCATGTTTGTAGACTCATTGTTAGCCTGAATTCCCCTTCAATTCACATGAACCAAGTGACACCTTTGCACCACTTCATAATGTACATCTAGCTATACTTTACTGGAAGATCTAGTTTATGTATGTGCCCATAATAAATATAGAACTTTGAGATAACAATATCAAGTGAACATACTTTTCTTTCACCCTATGAATATGCTTATAAACCATATAGCACTATCGTATCCTTGCTCTACCCTTAGAAATAATAGACATATGTTTTTGCTAAACTAAGTCTTATGCATCTTTGGAAGATTTTGATGCAAAGGTATTCTATAAGGGAGTGTGCTTGTTACCTAAAGTGTATTTTCACAAGGCATACTTTGCAAGAATAGGTATTCTACATAAACAATAGATTGTACGTGCTTATTTCAATGCTTGACATGATAACTCACTTGGGATGTAGCAAGATACTACATATACCCTTGACATGATAACTCACTTGGGATGCTTATTTCAATACTTATTTCAATTTTCATGATGTATAACCTTTCCTAAGTGCTTAGAATTCTTGAGAATCTTTATTTTTCTTAAGCCTAAATCACATATTCAATGTGCCTTCATATATGAATAAGTTCGCACACTTATGTGCTTTAAGTTCATACACTTTCTACTCTTTGCAGCTTTCTAATTAAATCTCATTGACTATGCTTATGGTTCTTGAATATAATTTATTTCCACCATAGATAAAAGTCTACTTCCCTTTGAGTAATGCTTTTTTTTTTCCCGTTTGATGTATAACCTTTCCTATGTGCTTATAGTTCTTGAGAATCTTTATTTTTCTTAAGCCTAAATCACATATTCAATGTGCCTTCATATATGAATCAGTTCGTACACTTATGTGCTTTAAGTTCATACACTTATTGAGAAATATTTATATTTTCTAAAGTATAAATCAACTTTTCTATATGCTTTAGCATATCAATCTTCCACCTTTAATATGTAACTTTAATATATAGATTGATTATTTTTTATTTATGTCTATGTTTCAGGAAGCCATAATGAATAATTTAAGGAGATGTCAGTGCAATTATAAGTGTAGGCATTCAACCCTTGGTTATCAAAATGTTACTAGACAAACTTACTATGCACACAGTCGCAAGGATATGAATGGGATAAAAAAATTCATCAGTTGTGGCTCATCAAGAAGGTCAAAATTCTACTAACAATGATGTTCCTATGAGTTAAGATAACCCTCCTGTGGATCAACCATTGTCTCACTCTTTGCCTAGACGCGGGCATTTGTGGTGTACATGCAGAACATATTGTGGAGGTGGACCTATGGTTCCTCACTCAACATATGCAAGACACATGAAAATTGAGGAAAGATTTAAGAGTCTCACTACTAATCTTGGTTTACGTGACTCTTAAGGACTACCACAAGACGACATTCTAATAGAGCATAATGACATGGGAGATGAGGTCCACAATGACCCATCAGATGAGATTGACAATTTAGACGAAAGGGAGGATAATGAGGTGGAACCACAACATGAAGCGTTCGAGATGGATGATGTTGAACCATCTTTATTTAACAAAATCGTTCAAAGAATAATTCAATTGCAAGCACTTTGGGATGAGCATCAAGCTTCAATTGAGTTTCAAGATAAAATGCTTAAAATTCTTTTTGGTGATATGGTCAGTTCTAATCCCCCCCAAGCACATATGGACAATTTATATATGCCAAGCTTGGCCAAACTACTAGTGCAAATGCCTAACACATGGGATGGAGACTTGAATGGTATAAATATTCCTACTTGTTGGGAGAAACTTGGTATCATGTTCACACGGCTAGGTATGGTTAACTCCCAACGTTACAGGGTATGCCAAGGAAGTGAGAGCTCTATTCATGCACCATTGCTTTATCATCCAAGCAAGGAGGATAACTACATTAGAGACACAATTGAATTCTTGTGTAACACCAGAAAAGGAGGAAGGAAGAAGTTAAAGCGTGATTGTTCACAACGTTGTGAAAAGTGTTCCAAGTGTTCTCTACCGAGAAAAGATATGCTCTCTTTTGACTATGTCTCCATTAGAGAACAATTGTGTCTACTAACTAGAAGTAGAACTCTATGCCATGAATTGTTGAAAATGTGGCGAAATAAAAACAAATGGTTAATACAGGAGAATACACTTTGTGATTCTACAATAAATGAGTTTTGGGATGGTACAAAATGCAAAAGTGTAAATCATTTTTGGAATCCTGAATCATACTTTGAGCTTCCATTGATATGTAATAATATGCATTGCAAACAAGTCTATACAGCTTGGCCTTCTGCCCAAAGGTCACCACTGCTTGATCATTCATGGGATGATATTGAGAGTGCCTACAAGTTTATCTGCAAATCATGTCGAACTCACATACATGGGTACAAAAGGATTTGTAAGGTACACTTTATTATCGTGCTCATCTTTTTAATTAATATAAATGAAATTTGATATAGGTTAGTAAAATGTGGTGTGTTTTGTGATAAATAGGGTGATCCACGCAATTTTGACTTGTTATTACATTGGGATGGATTCCAAGCCTCAAAGACAACCCAGAAGAATTGTCGAGTTGTTGAAATTAAAATTCTCAATGTTGGAAAGAGCTCCTTTATTGGAGTTATACCGGTTTTATTTATTCCATTCAGTTGCAAAAAAGTTATTGGAAGCTCTAGTAAACTCTTTCACATATTCATGTAGCCATTGATAGATGAATTAGAAAGTCTATTTGTTGATGGATTTGAAGTAGACTTCAATTATCCAGTCACACAGATTGTTGAGCATGAAAATTCTCTTAGTCAAAGATTCATTGCAGGTGCTATGCTAATGATGGTAACTGGAGACCATCCAGCTCAGTGCAAGATTGGATCTTTCAAAGATGGTGGTCAATCGTTTTGTCGTAGAGACAAAGCAATAGCCACTTTGGAGGGTGAGGGCTCAGGACGTTACTTGTATGATCGAAATAGATTCCAATTGAGATATAGACCAATTAAAAGATCAACCAATGAAATGCTTAGTTCTTTGACTATGGCAGAGCGAGCCCTCACCCAAGCAGAAAGAGAAGAGATTTTGAAAGATGCAGGACTTTCTGGTAGATCATGCTTGTGGAGACTATATGAACTATATGGCTTTGATTTATCCCTGGACCTTGTGTATGATTGAATGCATATTTTGGCTCTAAATTTGTTCTCAAAATATATATGTGCTCTAATAAGGACTGTGGATAACAGGATGAAAGTAAAAATTGATGAGACAACACATCGTGTCACTAAAGTGACACCATACTCTATTCGTTATGGTCCCTGGCCAAGATATCCTAGTAAGTATTGTGAGAGCTACAAGGCTGAGGAAAATCAAAAGTGGATTCAATAGTGTTTGCCTTATGTACTATGTGAGATTGAAGGTATTCCAAAGGTATTCTATGACCTAGGATTGATTCTGATAGACATTGCTCATGCTTTTTACAACTACACTCGTGACCATGGTTGGTCTAGAGAAAATATAGACACTTTGAGAGAATTGCTTGGTTCATGGAGAGTAAGCTCTGAGGAGCTCTTAGGATCAAACTCGACTCCTTTGGAACATATTGCAGGTATAAGTATTTTTTATTTTCTTAGTTTCTTCATTTATATAGCAATTATATTTCACTTTAATCGTATATATTTTCTTGCCTTACTAAATGTAGGTTTTGGAGAATTCTTGGATGACATTATTCGACATGGTAGTCATGATGCTTTCTGGTGTTATATTTATGAGCGTATGGTCTCAGTATATGTCAATATCAAAACAAATAACAAAGATAATGAGATTTCTTATGCAAACTACCAAAGACGAAGATTCTTTACATGGATATTTATGCATATTACAAAAGACCAACATGACAGACTTATGCCGTATCAAAGGATGACAAGAGAACTCCACAAAGCTTTACTACCACCTGATGGATACTTAGTGGATTCTAATAGGTATGATGAATGTCCAAAATGGCATGCATCAGGTCTCATGCATGTATCATGTGTGGAGAAAGCAAAAGAAATATGGAGTTTTTTAGAAAAGGCTAATGATTGTGCATGCAAAAGAGTAGCTCTAACAAAGGGAATAACCATAGGAGCAAAGAAGTTAAGACGCAGGGATGCAACTAATGAAGAAAAGAGATATGTTCATCATAGCTTCAACATAGAGGTGGAAACAGACAGAATATAAAAAGTTTTTTCTAAAGGGAGAAGTTTATAAAGTGGGAGATAAAGTGGTGGTAAGATGCGATGAAGACTCTAGAGTGGACATAGATGTTGGCCATTGGAAAGCATGCATATCATCATTTTTTTCATTTGAATGCAATGGTGAAGTGAAACTATTTTTTGGAGCTTATTACTACAGACAATGTATTGTGGTTGAAAGTGGCCATGAAAGTCTAGTTGTGGATACCACTACAGGTATGAGTGTCTTGCAAAATGGTTTTGTTCCATTTTCATGGGATTGTATTAGACCAATACAATCATTGTTACACAAATTTATTCCACTTCAACATGGAAACAATATCATCGCATATGAGACAAAAGATTTGAGACCAAGGTCACGTTTGATTAAGATAGGTTGCATCGGTTGCATTCCTCCTTGGCTAGAGGAAAATGATATTGTCTATATGAAGTCTCATCTATATGCTTTATGTGAGCCAAATGACCTCAAATGTGCCGTAATAAGAGCGGTACACTATGAAATGAAGCAAGTAAAAGTGGGTTGGCTAACTAATGTACACTTGCAAGAAAATATTTGGAAAGTGAGAATAGAGGATCAAGATTGGAAGGATTGGTGGCTATGTGTATCCACGAAAAAGCAATGGCAAGTACTCAAAACAAAAGCAATTGCAATTGACAATAAAAAAAAGATTGTACCTACTATATGGCGTTCGCATGAGCATGAGGCAACAATGTTATGACGGTATGTTTATTGAAGTCTTTTGTTTTGTATTGCTTAATGTAATTTACATTTTCAAACATGCATTGCAAACACTTTCTTATTGTTACCATGCCTATGTAGGTTTGCCATGTCGACTTCTAATCTAGAGGTGATGGCTCTTTTGAAAAAAATGATGAGTGAGGATCCCAAACTACTTGGGCTTGTGGATTCAGTTGTGGAAGAAGTCAAAGGTAACTAACTCTAATAACTAAATTTATACCTAATTTTATTACTAATTCATGTGTTCTAATCCAAGTGCTAAGAAATTAAGTGATTTAGTTTGATATAGCACTTCTTTTTTAAAAATATAAGTCTCTTATGTTTCTACACTTTGGTTTATTATGTGTACATAAAGGTAACAAAATTACAAATGATGGTACAAGAGATAATGGAACAATGAAAGCTAAGGAGGTCATTGGCCCTAATGTCTCTTCAAATCATGATATAGGTATATGTCTTTATTTCTACTAGACTTTGAAAATTAAAATTTGTACATATATTACATCTTGCTTTATTAGGTGATTCATTTTGAGATTAACTAGCTTTAATTAGTCTCTTTGCCTAATTTAAAATGTTCATAGTTATTCATATTTTTAAACTTTGAGTAATTGTGTGTATATATATAAACATAGATAAAAGAACAACAAAAGGTGGGAAAAGAGGTAATGTAAGAAAGGGAGATCAGGAGGTTACTTGTGATAATGTTTCTTCAAGTCAAGATGCAGGTACCAACTTTAAGAATCAAAAACTTGTACAAATTTGGTGACCCAAATTGATACAAAATATCTAATTAATTTCTTTTGTGTTATTGAAAATTTTCATAACCTTGTATTATCATGAGCTTTGGTTAACTCTATGTATATATAGGTAAACAAGTTACTAAAGATGACAGAAGAGACAATGCAAGAAAGGAAGACATTGAGATTGCTTGCCTTAACACTTCTTCAAGCCAAGAATCAGGTATTACTAGCTTTCTTATGTTGATAATGAGTTATTTTTTGAAATGGTTATACTAACTAATGATATTTGATCACTTGAGTATCAATAGGAGTGATACGCATACCATCATATGATTATATCTATCGGCCACCCATGATGAAATTTAGAGAAGAGGGTAGACTTTATGGAAAAAAGCTCTTGGCTGAATACTTTAAAAGTCAACACAATGTCATGCTCGAAAATTATCATCGAGTACATAGGTGGTTTGAATCCTTAAACCCAAATGATCTACGTTATAAAAATGCGGATAAAGAGTATATCATGAAAATCATATCAGAGAATCACCATGAGATTTTACCATTGAAGTTTACTGGATGTGAATACATATGGAGAGAGAATGACATATATGACTGGTGGAAGGGTACAAAGCAAGATGAAAGAAAGTATTTGAAGAAAAAAGATCTTTTAAAGAAGGTAAGTTGATTGTTACTTTTTTTTATTGGCTTTCCTAATATTTGAGAAGTAGATTCTTAGTTATTGAACTATTAATCTTATGACATATAGAGATAACTATCTGCATCTCTTGGAGTGGATGATATAGATAAGCTTCAAAATGTATCAAATGGCATAACATCATCAATGGTAAGATGATATGATTTATGAGTTTGATATCATAAGTGTAGGATTGGTTCTTTTTCTCCCATACTCATTTAGGGGTGTCTATTGATGGCAAAGTGAACCATATGTTGCTACTATTGATTCTAATCAACTTGATGTATACATTCCTAGCATGGATGATATTTCGAATGAACAAGGTTTGGAAAAGGTATCTTATAATCTTATATGTTTATCATTTTTGTACTTGATTCCATATATTTTGGAGACATTTGATGTATACACATGATCTTATTTTGTTGATGTAACCTCTTGAAGAAAGTAGCTCCTTTGAAGGACAACAATACAAGCAAACAGAATTATCATCGCAGGTAATGCTTTTAAGCTCATATCTAATAACTTTCTTTGAGAATATCTCTTATACAGATACTTATACATTAACTTTCATTTCCCATAGATGAATATGTTCATGGAGGAAGAAAAGAGCTTTGAAGAATTTCAATGTTATACATCCGATGAGGTTCTTTGCTTTATATTAAATTTAAGATTCACCATATGATTCATGTTCTTAACGGTATCTTATCCTTTACATGCTTAAAATGTAGGATGTTGAAAATGAAGATGAGACACTTGATATGGAAAATTGTGCCAGCTTTTCAAAGTTATTATCACATGGTTTAGACAAAATAATGTACTCAACTAAAAGTCAAGAAACTCTGGAACAAAGTATCCATAGTTCAAGCAATGATAAGGTATGTAACTTTTTTTCCTATATAAATGTTTTTAATGTGATTACTAATTTTAGTTTTGAATGTAGGCTAATCCAGATGATGACATTAATGAAACATCTCGAAAAAGTCAAAGAAAGAGGAAGGTATTTGATATATGTTTGTGAGAGAACAATAGCATCATAGTTTAGTGAATAACTAAAGATATGATTTATTACATAACTATTTATTTTACGTGTTGACTAGCCAAGTGAAAAGATGAAGGATCTTTTGCAACAAAGGAGCATGAAACGAGGTACCAATATCAACAAAAAAGAACCAAATGTGCTAGATGTAAATGTTTATATTTTTGTTTATGTCATACATGAAAAGCATAAGCTAATTTTTTTTATTTTATTTGAATTAGAAATTTAAAGATCTCCTAAACCAAGGCATTGAGATTAACATTTCAAATGATACTCAAAGGGTAACTTTATTGTTAATTTATATTTTAATTAGATATATATAATTGTAGTCATGTAGTTCAATTTGTAGCTTTGAGATTAACATTTCAAATGATGCTTAAAGGGTAGCTTTATAGTTGATATATATATATATATATATATATATATATATAATAGTCATGTAGTTAAATTTATGACTTTTCATATTATAATTCGTGTCATTTAATTATCTATACATAGTATAATAAGTTACTTATTCTCTTTTTGTTATTCGATGCAGGTTAATATGACAAAAGAGAACATGGAAAAAATACTTTTGAAGTATCTTGGTGTGCCTACAATTCATGATATGTACTTTTCTTTAAAGAGTACATACATGAATCTCAAAAAGATTGAAGCTAGCTTTCGAGTCTTGATTAAAGATACGAAGAAACCAACAAGTGATGATATGATTAAGGAGATTATTTATTGGCTACTAGGAAATGGCAAAGTTGTATTAAACAAAAATAGTAATGTGCTTAGTCTAGATGATGTGGAAGTTTTAGCATAACTTCTACTTTGAGTTAAGAATTTATTGCTTTTCAACATATTGGAGATTTGAGGGATTACTCAAACATTTATTACTTTGCAACATATTGGAGATTTAAGGGATAAAACAATCAAGACACACATGTTGCTTAATTAGTTTTTAGTTCTATGCTCCTTTAAAAGTATTTTTATTTTTCTTTTGGTTGCTAGAAGTAGATGTTGATGTCTTAATTTGTTTAATCTATTTTGATCATTAGATGTATGTTATTGATCCTTACTTCGAAATGATGACATTCTCTATATAATTTTCTAGTTAAAAATTTATTGTGTAATTTCTTGTTTGATATTAGCATGTCTAAGAGTAAGGGCAAAGTAGATAAAGTGATAAGGAAAAAAGAGAATTCCCACGGAATTCCCTAGTTGAAAGTACATATAAGTAGGGAATGTAAAAAATAGGAAAAATGAGAGATTTCCTAGTGAGAGTACCTAGGGAATCACCTCTAGAATTTTTTTCCTATATATGGAATATTTCCTATATAGGAATTATTCCCTACATAGAAAATTTTGTATTTTCCTATGTAGGAAATATTTCCTACATAGGAAATGTCTTATCTGATTCTCTACTTATTCTCACTAGGAAATGTCCCATTTTCCCTAGTTTTTACTTTCCCCACTTATATGTATTTTCAACTAAGGAATTCCATGGGGAATTCTCTTTTTTTCCTATATGGGAATCGATTGAAAGTTCCTTGTGATCACATGTCAGCACACATACTTGTAGTCAATGGTGGCAGGGTGCCATACGGTATGCAATGGAGAACTCTCCTCTCTCTAACATGTCAGCACGGATACTCACAGTCGATGGTGGTAGGGCGCCATACGATAGGCAACGAAGAACTATCCTCTCTCTCTCACATGTTAGCATGCATACTCGCAATCGATGGTGGCAGGGCGCCATACATGTCAGCACGCATACTCGCAGTCGATGGTGGCAGAGCGCCATACGATAGGCAACTCTCACATGTCAGCATGCATACTCGCAGTCGATGGTGGCAAGGTGCCATACAATAGGCAACAGAGAACTCTCCTCTCTCACACATGTCAACACGCATACTCGCAATCGATGGTGGGAGGGCGCCATACGATAGGCAATGGAGAACTCTCCTCTCTCTCTCACATGTCAACACACATAGTCACAGTCAATTGTGGTAGGGCGCCATACGGTAGGCAATGGAGAACTCCCCTCTCTCTCTCTCTCACATGTCATCACACATACTCGCATGGCAGGTGGTGCAATAGTCCCCCGATTGGCAGGCAAACGTGATGCAGCAGGTGATGTGACTATCAAATGAGTAACCAATGTGGCAATTTGCACCCTAGGCATGGCGGTAGGGTGACAAAGATATTAATTATCGAAGATATTAACATTATTTACATATATTAACTTTTATTTTTATTTATTTATTTATTTCAATATAATTATAAATTACAAGATTAAAAATATTATGTATGATATAATGTTAAATATATTATTATAAAGTGGTGATTATTATATAATGTTAATGCATTATTTTATGTGTGTGTGTGTGTGTGTGTGTGCGTGTGTCATGAAGAGGACAAGAGAGGGAGAAGAAGAGGAGAGAGAGAGAATGCAGAAGAGAGAGGACTATAGAAAGAGAGAGAAAAAGAGTGACGAGGAGAGAGAAAGACTAGGAGAGGAGAGAGAAAGAAGCCATGAAAGTTGGGAGAGAGAGAGATGAAGATGAAAGGAGACTTGTATTATAATCTGATGGTCAAAAATCAAGTCTCTAACACCTTATATACCAACCAGTGTAGCTAGTATTTTTCCATTATTAAATCCCCCTCTCTTACATTCCATCCCCACTCGAAAGTTTTTTCCCTCAAAAACAATTTGGGTAGTTATGATAACCGGGCAGGAGTAAATCAGAGTACTACTCTGCTGCATTATTACAGGGGTATACAAATGAATAAAGAGCTATTATTGCGTATGATAGGTCATTGGGGTATGTACGATACATGGGTCTTATTAGGAAATTATAAAAATGAATTTTGACCCATGTATCTTGAGGAAATGCAAGCTGCAGATAGTGGACATCAAGCTATTTACTACAAGGCCCTGCTATAGTAAATATATCATAACTTTCTGTAGGAGGCTCCAATCGGGGTGTGCCTTATATCAAAATGGAGCTCTTGAGTAGTACTTTCAGCCCATTATGATGTCCATTGTTTTCCATAATGCAGAATAAAATCTGCTTTGAAACAGAGAGCTTTCTGCAGTCAATCTGAGAGAAAATAGGGCCATAGTTAGCTAGATTTCAGCCAAATCTACTTCTAATAGGTATGGAAACTCTTCCAAAACTAAAGCTAGACTCCAAGAAGCTTCCTCAAGTGGTAAAGCTTGCCTCTTAATCAAGTATTCCATGATGGAGCAAGAGCAAAGCTTCTTTTCCCTTTGTCTTATGACTTGCTTGGGTATGTATTGAATGATGCCTTCTTCATCGATCGGTGGTAACTCCTCAACATAATCCACTGATGATCCAATGCAAGGCTTGAATTGACTCACATGGAAGACATTATGAATCTTCGTGGATGGGGGCAATGCTAACCGATATGCCAAGTCTCCCACTCTTTTGACAATCTAGTATGGTCCATAGAACATGTGAGCTAATTTATTGTTGGACCCATCCTTAAGGGTGGCATATCTGGACTTGGGCACCTTCAAAAGCACCAAATCCCCTTCTTGGAACTCAACATCCCTTCTTTTGTCATCAGCATAAAGCTTCATTTGATCGTGATCTTTCTTCAAGTTGACTTTACACTACTGAAGTAAGGCTTGCATTCTATCCATCTTTGTGGGTTTATTTTATCATTGAAGATAACCATGGGAAGGGGCACCTTATAGCCGTACAATGCCTCAAAGGGTGAAACTCCAATGCTAGAGTGTGTAGAGTTATTATAGGCAAACTCAGTCAAATGCAACCACGAGTCCCAAGCATTCTGTACATCATGACAGAAATGCCTCAAGTAACTTTCCAGCCACTTGTTAACCCTCTCTGTCTGGCCATCGGTCTGTGGATGGTAAGCAGTGGAAGGGGCTAACTGAGTGCCCATAGAGCTGAAAACTGCCTGCCAAAAGTTGCTCATGAACTTAGCATCCTGATCATGCACAATGATCTGTGGTAAGCCATGTAATCTGAAAACATGTTCCATGAATTGGTTGGCTACTTGAGAAGCATTATATTGAGTCTTTGTAGCAATGAAATGGGCTGCCTTGGTAAGTCTGTCCACAACTACATAGATGTTGTTCCATCCCTTCTTGGTCACCAATAGGCCAGTTATGAAGTCCATAGTAATGTGTGTCGATTTGCCTTTGGGCATAGGCAATGGCTGTAGTAAACCAGCTGGTTTTAAGGTGTTGTCCTTGCTTTGTTGACATGGCATGCAGCTCAAGACAAAATCTTTTACATCCTTCCAAAGTCCCTTCCGACAAAAGCTTTTAGCAATCTTGTAATAGCTTTTAAATATGCTTAAGTGACCAGCTGTAGGTGAGGAAGGCATCTCTTGCATGATCTTTTTCTTGAATGGAGAAGTGTATGGGATGGCAATCCTACCCTGGAACCATAAGAGACCGTTCTTAAGCTGATATGGAGAGTTTTCTTCAACATGCCCTTGCTATAATTTCTAGAAAATGTGACTGAAATCAACATCTAACAAATAGGCCTCCTAAAGCTCTTCTATCCAATCATTATGAAGTTCCATGATGGCCGAAACTTTACAAGCCCACATTCTAGATAATGAATCAGCAACTACATTATCTTTTCCTCTCATATGTGTAATGTCAAAGTCATAGTTCTACAATGTAGCTACCCATCTACGTTGTTTGGGGGTAAGATTAGACGAAGAGATAAAATACTTGAGGACCCTATAGTTGCTCTTGACCCTAAATATGCTGCCATACAAGTAGTGGTGTCATTTCTTAATGGCATGAAGGATGGCCAGCATTTCTTGGTCATATGCATTCATGGTCATCTCATTTTTAGCAAGTTTGCGGCTCTCAAATGCTATAACCCATGTTCCTGTAACAATATAGCCCCTATGCCTCTACCACTGGCATCACACTAAATGGTGAATTCTTTCAAAAAATTTGGGCAAACCAAAATGGGCGCTGAGGTAAACAATTCCTTGAGCTAATTAAAGCTCTTATTAGCTATGGCATCCCAGAAAAATGCCTCTTTCTTAAGCCTATCTATCAAGGGAGCTGCAATAGTGGCATAATGCCTAATGAATCTGCGATAGAATTATTAGAGACCAAAAAATCCTCTAAGTGAAGTGGTATTTGCAAGTGTGGGCCTGTCTTTTATACACTGCACTTTCTTAGGATCAGCCCTAATTCCATCTTCACTAGCAATGTGCCCCAAGTATTCCACTTCCATCTACATGAAAGAACATTTTGTCTCCTTGGCAAAAAGTTTATGCTGCCTCAATACATGAAAAACCTGCCTCATATGCCAAAGGTGATCCTTCAGTGATCTACTATAGATGAGCATGTCATCGAAGAAAACCAACACAAATATAAAAAGAAAGGGTTGAAGTATTTTGTTCATTAAGCTCTAAAAGGTGGCCGATGCATTAGTTAACTCGAAAGGCATAACCCAGAAATAATAAAGCCCTTGATCAGTCTGAAATGTTGTTTTGACCTCATCCCCTGCCCTCATACGGATCTGTTGATAGCCTAATCTCAAATCTATCTTTGTAAAGTACTTAGCCCCCTTGAGTTCATCCACCAAGTCATCTATGCGTGGAATGGGGTACCTATTCTTCACAATGATCTTATTAAGATCCCCGTAGTCTATGCACATCCTGAAAGATCCATCCTTCTTTTTGACCAATAACACAAGAGAAGCATATGGTGAAGAACTAGGTTCAATAAATCCGATGTCCAGTAATTTTTTGACTTGTTTGGCAACTTCTTCTCTTTCACATCTAGACAATCTGTAAGGTGGCTTGTTCATAGACTTTGACTGAGGCTCCAGATCTATGGGATGATCAACCGCCCTATTAGGGGTAAGTACTACTGTAGGTACTTGGAAGAGGTCCTTGTACTCTTCTAAAAGAGTTCTCAATGCTGAATTCTTTATTGTTTTAGTGGACTGATCTGAATTTTCTTTAGTTAACTGCAATACAAAGATTTGGGACTATTTCTTGAACTCTTTCTTGAGTTGTTTTCTAGTAATGAGCTGAAATTCATTGTTATTTTGAATTCCCTACAAGTGAATGAGCTATCTCACACTGACAAACTCCACATTTCCATAGTTATAGTTCCCAAAGTTTTCAGTCAATCACAGCACAAGACAACATCTATAGGCCCCATTTCCAATGCAATTAAATCCAATTGCTATCCAAAATTTTCAGCAAGCTGAATATAAACAGCAGGGCATACTTATGTGCTAATTTCTTCATCCCCATTGGCAACTTGCACCTTCAATGGCTGTTGTGAATCAATGGAAAAACACTTCAGCTTGTCCATGACTGCTCTATTAATGAAACTATGAGTGCTACCACTGTCTATAAGTATAAACACATCCTTCCCATGAATTTGGCCCTTAATACGCAATGTATTGGGGCTTTTGGATCCTGTCCAAGCATCCATAGATGTAGTATAAACAATGGCAGCATGTATTTCAGCATGTGGTTCATTGTTTCTACCCGTATCTCGTGATACATGACCATCGGGGTCAAAAGGAAAAGAGTCAACAGGGTCAAAGAACTCTTCTTGACCAAACTCTTCATCAGTATCATCTGTTTCAGTAGTCATCATGAAAACATGTGTATCCTCAGGGTCCTCCTCTGAGTCCTCAAATACCAACATGCTGTGAACCCATGCCTTAGCATTTCTAAAAGCACATTTTGAGGCATGATCAACTATATACTTCTCGCCACACTTGAAACAATGCCTTTTTCCTTTCTTTCTTTATACAAATCCATGGGAATGGACTTTGGACAAGCTGAAGCATTTTTATTTTTGTTGTCCCCTTGCCTATTATCCATTCTTGGGTTGTTTGTTATCCTTAAATTACTTTGTGTTCTTGAGGCATTAAAAGTGGGATATGTAGGGATCTTCGGAGTGCTGAATGGCATATTATCACCACCATAACTTGCCCCAAACTATCCTGGCCTTGCAACACCTCTTTGATGTCCAAAATATGACTGCATAGGTCTTCTTTGTTGCCCAAACACTAGTTGAGATGCCCCTCTTTGTTGTCCATGTTGAAATGAAGCATCACGATGATACTTGCAAGAGTACCTCTCAGCCAATTCAATAGCTTTGAACAAATCTAAAGGATTTTGAGCTAAAACATCAGCCGAGAGTGTGGGATCCAGCCGGTACACATACTTTTGTAACTTGGCATCATCACTAATCGACTCAACATACATGGTAAGGTTGAGAAACTGATTTGTGTATTCTCTAATAGCAACACCACATTATTCAAGGCAATAGCATTGGCGGGAAAGCTTTTCTTTCTCCACCTGCGAGACAAATACTTGCACCATGAGTGCCTTGAACGCTTCCCACAAGTTCACTTGCTGATTTTCTCTTTTAATGTACCTCCACCATATGTATGTGCAAATCCTTCCAAGTGGATTGCCAAGTGGATTGTTGCAAAATGGATCTTTTGGTCATCACTACGGGGCAAAATATCTGTTAACCGTTAACCGTCAGATGAACAAGGTGGAAAATCTGGAAAAGCTAAAGCAGAAGACAAATTCCAAGGCAAAGTGGAACGGAAGACGAAGGCATGCTAAGAAAAATCTGGAAACACAAGAAGCACAGAAAAGTCCTAAATAAGGGAAAAAGGCACACAAGGAGAAGCGCAAATCAATACTTTTGTAAAAGAGCGCAAGCACATCATGATTTAATTTAAGGAGCGTCAGGCTCTCAATCGTGCAATTTGTAAATGTAGACGGGCGGTAGGAAGGAAGCTAGGAAGATAGAAGGACAATGGGAAAAAGGGCCTAGGCCATGGTCGGCCATGTAAAAAGGGGGATAAGGGGATGACCGCCCAAAAGGGATTTAGGGTTTTGTATATAAAGTTTAAAAGTGAATGAGAAGCTCATTCTTGTGTGTGGCCAAAAGTGGGTCTCCTCTTCTTCTTTTTCTTCCTCTTCTTCTTCTTGCTTGCTTGAGCTTGTGCTTGAGAGAGGGAGTGTGAGAGTGTGAGGGAGTGAGTGTGTAAGGGTGAGGGACCGGGGAGGAGAAGCTCTCCATCTTCTCCTCTCTTCTTCTCTTCTCTTGTCTTGCTCGCGGCTATGGAGCTTGGAGCGTGGAGCTTGAGGATGGAGCGAAGCTTGCACTTGGATCATGGAGCTGTCGGAGTGCGCGGGAGAGGAGGTAACTTGATCGGCATGAAGGTAAGCTCACTACACCCGTAGATATGGATGGTGTGTCGGCTATGTGAGAGGTAGCCATTAGTGCTCGGCTTGGAACACTTGAACAGTAAGCAGTTCCTGGGTCTTGGCGATTGAGTGAAAGCTCCCACAATGTCAAAATAATCCTCAAGCTTGGAGAGCCACTCTTCGAGTTCAGCTGGAGATGACGACTAATCATTGAATTTTGAGAAAATAATCTTGTCTCTCAGCTCTCTTTCATGATTAGGTGGCTGTTCCATATATCCAAACTGAGGCTGATCCATGTGGCTACCCAAAAATGAATCATTGCTAGAGAAATTTCTGCCAAAAGATGGTTGAACTCGCATAGATGGCATGGGCCCTTGTGATGACTGAAAATTGCCCCTCATTGCATTGTTCATGGGCTCCTCTTGTCCATGTGAAGGCTCTCCCTATTCAAAAGTCATGTTAGGGATGCCCACTCTCCCCAAAATGCCTTGGGAGTTCATATTTGCTACATTCACTAATGGGCCCGTCACTCATTCAGCATGCATACCCGATCTATCCTCATGTTCCTTCCCTTTCATTTGGAATTCCATCCACTTACTGAGTTGGGCAGCAAGGGTATCCATAGTGGTCTTCATTTGATAATGCCTTCCATTAATTCTCTATGCCTCTCAGCATGCATTGTCTCATGCAAACTGAGGGTGTTAATGAGCGCGCTAAGGCTCCCCACTTCATGAGAGTAATCTTCATCTTCCACCTCAGGGTTATTTTCAGCCCTCGAGGCATGTGCATCCCTTATTTGTTGCTGGAGGTCATTATTTGCCTTAGTTTTTCCCTTATTCCCTGCCATGGTTAGATGTAGTACCATTAGACCACCTGTCACTATTTTGCCTATAACTTGAGCTAGGAAGCTCCGATTAACCTAATTTTTTATTCAATTTGGAGCCAAGGATGCCCTCTTCGAACTGAGCATAAGCACACTACTACATGTCCAATATAGAAAATTCAGTAATAGCAAATCTATGCCTGCTTTATGCAGTCCTACACCCTGTTTGAGAGCAGTAGGGGACTGTTTTGGCCTATAAGGGATGGGTAGTGCCCAACTAAAGTGTCAAACCGATAGGGGGGGTGTGCTGAGGTGTGCAAACACTCTTTGGGGTCTGCTCTTCAGTGCTGGTACTCACTCTTTACCTCTATAACTGACTAAAAATGCCTACAGCACCCTATAGGAATTCAAGAGAGCTGAAATATGGTCCCCTCGTCTATTGTATGTCTGCAACCGCTTCTCCCATGGCACCATACATTGCTTCAACATACATATACATGGTCTGCACCATAATATCACTTCTGAGCATGAAAATGAGCATTCCCATGACGGTGTCACTCACATATGAGCATCATACATGCACTCTTTGTTGCATTCACTGTCATAACTGCATACATGACTGCATGTGGCATTGATTCTCAGTCATACATCATTGCAAGTACATCAGTGGTACATCAATATTCCATATACATATGTGGCATAATCCCAAGTACATCAATATGTCATAGACATCAATGGCATTATCATGACATGCCAATTCTCACTATCCCCAAAATATATATGCACCTGAAGACAAGTTCGGGATCCGGATCACCAGGAGGTGGACAAAGTGCCCCCCAGGCCGGGTTGTGCACCCCTTCAAGGTCTTTGATGTCAAGGGAGGGTCACCCCTCTTTTTCTTGCCACCCCCCCTGGCATCGGTCTTTTTCCTCACTCGGAGTATACATGGCAAACATTTATTAATTAAACAATCAGCATGCTATGCATGGGAGCTTGGAAGTAATTCTTTTCATGAAGTGCATGGGATTGAGTTGGGAATAAGTAGAGGGCTTACTGAGTAGTGACTCACTGCTATCTCACCTCATTTACAATGGATTTCAGATATTAGTTTATGCTCAAACAATCATCACAAGTCAAGAGATTAGGGTGAGGCAATCGGTAAACAGTAGTGAGAATTTCTAGCATAGAATGGACCATTTTCAATGCAAGGAAACTTGAGAGAGGACTGAAATTAAATTGGTAGCATATAAGCATTGAAACCTTCAATAAAATGCCGATTGACTACTTGAATCTCTTCCAACAATAGGCTTTTAGGCTCAGCAAGAGGATGGAATTAAAAGAGAGTTCAAGAGTCAATAACCTCTTTGACTGGTGCAGACGGTGTCAAGATTGTGGGAGAGAAGGAAGGAGTCTCACTTGAAGCTTTCTTGCTTGCACAATGGGGAAATACACACAAGGGTGGAGGCTAAAAATAGTTTTCCTCTTCTTAGTTGTGTAAGCCAAAAGAACTCAAGTACAAAGAAATAGAAGAACCCTATATATGGGTCTCAAACCAAACTCAACTAACTAAGGTGGCATACTAACTGAGCCAAGAACTAGAGTAGATAAGGATAGCTATCATGTAACTATTATTCATGGGTGGTGTACCAACCGCGTCTGCAATTGACAAGTCGGTGACATAAATACACAACGGTCATCCTGGCGTATCACGAGTGGAGCTCGATATCTCAACACTCCCCCTCGAGCTCAATCCCAATTCATGCACACCAAGCAGGTCTCTGAACTTGCGCAGCTTCTCTGCGCCCAATGCCTTTGTGAATATGTCAGCTACATGATCCTCTGTGCTGACATAAACTAGATCAATAAGACCTAGTAAAACCCTCTCTCGCACATAGTGTTAATGCACCTCAATGTGCTTTGTTCTAGCATGATAGACTGGGTTATTTGCCAAGTGTATACTACTCATGTTGTCACAATAAATGACAACTGGCCCATCTGTAGACTGACGCATATCATAAAGTAGCTTATGCAACCAAGCTACCTCACATGCAGCCATTGCTGCACCCCTGTACTCAGCCTCTGTGCTCGACAAGGCAACTGTAGGCTGTTTCTTGCTGCTCCAAGTGACTGCAGCACTCCCAAAAGAGAACACATATCCACTGGTAGATCGTCTATCAGAAATACTACCAGCCCAATCAGCATCAGTGTATCCATGCAGCTGTATCTGAATCCCAGTCTCATAAAATAGTCCATACTGCAATGTGGACTTCACATACCTGAGTATGCGTCTAGCTGCATCCAAATGTGGTTTCCTTGGAGCCTGCATAAACTGACTTACCAATCCAACAGCATAGCTCAAATCTGGCCTGGTAATAGTCATATAAATCAAACTTCCTACTATGCATCTGTACATAGTAGGGTCTTCTAGAAGCTCACCTGTATCTGTGCTCAGCTTCACATTCTGCTCCAAAGGAACTGAAATAGGCTTACAGCCTGTCATCCCATATTTGGACAGCATGTCCAATCCATACTGCCTCTGCAAGAGCTGTATCCCACTTGGTGATCTAATCACCTCAATGCCCAAGAAATATCGCAGCTCTCCCAAATCCTTCATCTCAAACTTCTACTTCAATAGCATTTTCACATGAAGGATATCTTCATCACTGTCACCTGTCATAATCAAATCATCAACATAAATGACAAGTAGCATAATACCTTTCTCTGTTTTTCTCAGATAAAGTGAGAAATCTTCCTTGGAAATCTAAAAGCCAATAGTGACAAGATACTGTCCTATCTTGTCAGACCATGCTCTAGGTGCTTGCTTCAAGCCATACAAGGCTTTCTTCAACCTGCAAACAAACTCAGGATGAACAGCATGCACATAACCTGGTGGCTGCTCCATATAGACCTCTTCTTGCAAATCACCATGCAAGAAGGCATTCTTTACATCCATCTGATGCAAAGACCATCCCTTTGATGCAGCCATAGCAATGACTGCTCTTACGGTTGCCATCCTTGCAACCGGACTGAATGTTTCTTCATAGTCAATACCATATGTTTGTGCATACCCCTTGACTACTAATCTTGCCTTGTATCTATTCACAGAACCATCTACATTGTGCTTCACCTTATAAACCCACTTACAGCCAATTGCATTTTTACCTTTAGGCAAAGGTACCAATTCCCATGTAGCATTTACTTCCAAGGCATCCATTTCTTCATCCATGGCTTTCTCCCATTTTTCTTTTCCCATGGCTTCCTCAAAAGAAGTGGGTTCTAGTTCCTATATCACTTTAACCATATATGCATAGTGAATGGCTGTAAATCCATCATATTTCAGCCTATCCACAGGATACCTAGCTCTCGTAGACCTGCGCAAAGTAGGTTCACTCCCAGGTGCTCTCAAAACATCCCTGGTCTTCCTTACTCCAGGTGTAACAATAGAAGGAATACCCAACTCATCATCAATGCTCTGTTCTGAGCCACTGGATTCACCATCCACATAAGAGTGACCTGCATTTACATCAAACATGGGCTGATCAACCTTCTCTTTTCCTTTTCGTGATACCTACATACCACTATCTGTATTGCTTTGAGAAGATTCTCCTGATCTCAATCTGCTTGTCCATGGCGAAGAATGTGAACCACTGCTAGAGGATGCTCCAGGTCCACTAATATTTTGTGACTGCTGCTGTGAATTTTGTGCAGCATTACCATTTTGTGCATCTACATCATCAATCACATTTACTGGTTTATACCAGCTACTCATCTCATCAAAAACAACATCTCTGCTCACTGTAAACTTACGAGTAGAAGGGTTATAGCATCTATACCCTTTTTGCTGCAGAGAGTAACCAATAAAGATGCACTTCTCAGCTTTTGGATCCAACTTGGATCTCAACTCATCTGGCACATGTACATAGGCAATGCAACCAAAAAATTTCAAATGAGAAATATCTAGTTTCCTACCAGTATACCTCTCCTCTGGAGTCATTCCATGTATTGCTACAGTGGGAGTCCTGTTCATTATGTAGACTGCTGTAGCAACTGCTTCAGCCCAATAAAAATCTGGCAAGTCTTTTTCATTGAGCATGGCACGAGATACCTCTCCAATATGCCTGTTTTTTCTTTCTGCAATTCCATTTTGTTGTGGGGTATGACTGCATGAATATTGCTGCTTTATGCCATGCTCCTGCAGGAACCTTGCAAACTCATTTGAGAGGTACTCTCCCCCTCCATCTGACCTTAGGCATTTTATCTGCAAGCCTGTTTCTTTTTCAACCATAGCTTTAAGAGTTTTGAAATGCTTTGTGATGGATGCTTTGTTGAGGATATGAAAAATAAAGGTTGAAAAAGAAACAGGCTTGCAGATATTTCATGCCCTGCTCAACCATTTGACTGACAGAAACCAGATTCTTGGTGATATTCGGGACATGAAATACATCGGACATGTATTTCTTTTTCCCATCCTGCATAGACAAAGGAATTTTTCCAATCTGCACAATAGGATGTGCAGTATCATCACCAGTCTCCACAAATCCTGGTTTTTCCATTTTTCTTGCATTCTCCATCCATTCTACATGACCTGTCATGTGGTTTGATGCACCTGAGTCAACATACCATACATCATTGCTTTCTTCTGTACTTGTCACAGAATTGTTCATGTGCTGCACCATAAACAAGTTCTCATTTCTGTCATCACCTGTCTACTAGAAGATGTATAATTCCCTTGTTGCAGTTTTCCATTCATGATGTCATTCTGCTTTTTATAGCAGTCTTTAGCCATATGACCCATTTTACCACAGTAGTAGCATTCAACATTACTGTTTGCATTTTGGCCTCTTTGCCATCCACCACGACCTCCTTGGCTCCCCTTGCCTCTAGAGTTACCACATCCTCCTCCATAGGACTGGTTTTCTTGAGTTTGCTGCATATTCTGATTTCTACCACGGCCTCCAAATCGGCCTCCTCTACCTCTGCCTCTACCTCTGCCTCTACCTCTTCCAGCATTTGAGTAGAAGACAGCTTCTTTTGAAGTTCCTCCTGAAGAAGATGCACCACCATTTCTCTGTTCCTCAGAAATTAGAAGAGCAATCAACTCCTCAAAATCAGGAAATCTTTCACGAACTGAAATGGATGTCCGAAACTGTGCATAATCCTTTCCTAGACCATTCAAGGTCATAGAAACTAAATCATCATCTTCCACTGGTGACCCAATGGAAGCAAGTGCATCTGCAATCTTCTTCACCTTCATGTGGTAGTCGTTGATGCTCATATTTTCTCTTTGCACATTGTGCAACTCTTGCTTGAGCTGCATTTTCCTGGCTTGCGTATTTGTGCTATACATTTTTGACAAAGTATCCCATGCCTCCTTTGGCGTACTTGCATCCTGAATATGCACAATCATAGAGTCTGAAATGCTAATAGACAGCCAATACATAACTTTCCTGGCTCTCTCATGCCATGCTTTAAATGCCTGCATTTGCTGTTGATTGGGAACATCAGGAAGAACTGGTTCTTCTTCATTTCCTGCAACAAATTCCCAATATCCTTTTCCCATAAGGAAATTCGTCATTCTAAACTTCCATGCTTGGAAGTTGTTCTTGTCAAGCTTTTCAGTGACAATCTGTGAAAGAGAATAAGATGCCATTTCAGAAGACTGCAAAAAATTCTGTCACTGCAAAAACCACAGCTTCACCCTCACAAGGGAAAATCTGCAAAACTGGCGAAAGTGGTATTTGACCACACAGTCACTTCCTAGTGACGATTTTGCATCAACAGGCAACAGGGATGATTCTGAAACTCCCAATGTCTCTGCGCACAAGCATACAATGCAATTTTTACAGTAACTATTCACCGACCTGTAGAATAGTGGCTACACAGCATAAAACTGGGCCTTTTCCTGAGTGCGTGCAGAAAACTTCCGCCTCCAAAACAGGCCCCGAAATGGCCTCAAATCAAAAAAACAAGGTCGCCAAGGGCTAAAGCCCTTTCCCCGCAGCATATACTGCCCTCTTGCTTCACCGCGAAGGGCGTCTCAACCTGAGACAATGCACTCCTGCACTTTCCGGCTGTGCTACCTGCAGAGATCTGCTCCCAAAACAGAAAATGAAAGCAACACTGCTCCTCTTACCAGACCACCGCGAGCTTGGCTTGCTTTCTTGAGCTCCTTACCACGAACAAGGCTCTGATACCATGTCAAGATTGTGGGAGAGAAGGAAGGAGTCTCACTTGAAGCTTTCTTGCTTGCACAATGGGGAAATACACACAAGGGTGGAGGCTGAAAACAGTTTTCCTCTTCTTAGTTATGTAAGCCAAAAGAACTCAAGTACAAAGAAATAGAAGAACCCTATATATGGGTCTCAAACCAAACTCAACTAACTAAGGTGGCATACTAACTGAGCCACGAACTAGAGTAGATAAGGATAGCTATCATGTAGCTATTATTCATGGGCGGTGTACCAACCGTGTCTGCAACTGACAAGTCGGTGACATAAATACACAACGGTCACCCTGGCGTATCACGAGTGGAGCTCGATATCTCAACAGACGGGTTGAGAATCAATGGCCAATGTCCCATGGTTGCTCTCCAATGCTCCCCTTAGCTCCATGATGACAACTTCAACCAAGAATTGAGTCTTCAAGCTTGATTCTTAAATGGGAAAAGGAGGGGTTGAACTTCAGTAGCTCTATGCATGCCTTGAAGGCCATAGGGAAGAATGCCCCAAAATCTCACCCCATAATGCCTTCCTGTGCTCCAAAGCTCTTCCAAATGGGTAGGCAATCTCTATTGATGGCAAGGAGTCCAATCTTGAAGCCCTGGGACCCAATCTTGAAGAGAACTTGAAGAAATTGAAGGTTCTTGATCTATGGCTATGGCTGCCCCAAATGTCAAGTTTGCATTCTTGCCTCCATCTTCAAATACGGGCTCCTTGATGCTTGCTTCTTCAAAGATTCTTGTAGGCACAAGTTCTTGGCACCAAGAAAGGAAAAATCCCTCAAGAATCCGTGAGTTTTGAAGAAGAATCCATGGCTGCACTTGTTAGGGTTTCAGAGGTTGAAGAAAGTCCAAGAAGATAAGAAGGAGGCTTCAGACTTGCAAGAACCAAATGCTAGATGCTGGGGAAGAAGGCCAAGATGAAGAAGAAGCTTGATGTGCTATTGATTTTTGAAAGGTGAGAAGGATTGAAGTTTGCACTCGAGAGCTATGGCGGAAGAGCAAGAGTAAGAAAGAGAGAGACAAGAAATGGGAACTCCAATAGTCACAATGTGTGATCGGGCCTTCCTTTATTCAAACTGTCACTAAAAGAATAAAGAATAAAGTAACAGTAACGGGTGCCCACCACCTACAGTGTGCAGTGGCGGTGACTGTCAGTGTGGTAATACACGGGCGGCTAGGCAGAGACACCTTTACCCCCAACAACCTCCCATTTAAAGGTAAATCTGCCCTAGTGAGGAGTGAAAAGAAAAAAGAAAAAAGACAGTACAATATGTACACATGTACAACAACAGGATGAGGAAAGACGTCATCTCATCCCATGCCCATCAACCTCCTTAGGAAGGCAAAGTGCTCTCTAGAGAGGCTTTTCATGAGCAGATCTGTAGGATTCTGGTCAGTCAAGATCTTGACAAGGTCAACAGACTTGTCCTCAATGACCCCACGTATGAAGTGATACCTCACCTCAATGTGTTTCGTCTTCGCATGGAAGACCGGATTCTTGGCTAATTGAATAGCACTCATAGAATTCGAATGCAGTGTAGGGATAGCATCAATACCAAGGTCAACAACCAAACAACCCAACCAAATGGCCTCCTTGCAAGCCTCAGTCTGCAACATACTCGGCCTCTGTAGTAGAAAGGGCCATGCATTTCTGCACCCTAGACATCCAAGAAACAGCACCTCCAGCATACGTGAATACTTAGCCAGAAGTGGACTTTCTACTATCTGCATGTCCTCCATAATCAGAGTCAGTGTACCCCACAACTCCTATATCCTGGGGGTGGCTACCATAGCATATGCACCTCATACCCTTCACAGCATCCCAATGCTTCTTGACAGGTATAGCCATATAGCGTGCCACAACACCAACTGCAAAGGCAATATCTGGACGAGTGACGATCATGGCATACATAAGACTGCCCACTGCGGATGCATAGGGAATCTTGGCCATCTCGGCCCTCTGCTCATTTGTTTGCTCCTTCTTAAAACCCTTTGCTACCAATCTATCCTTGTATGCCAGCTTGGGGTGTCCAGGGGTACTTTTTAGCTTGTACACCCACTTGCATGGCAAAGCCTTCTTGCCCATAGGCAAGGAAACCAAATCCCAAGTGTCATTCTTATTCAAGGAGTCTATCTCAGACTGCATAGCCCTCTCTTAGGAGGAGTGATTGTCACCCCTGCGCATAGCCTCATCATAAGTGAAAGGCTCTCCTGCATCTGTAACCAAGACATAATGCATCAAGGGCTGAAATCTATCAGGTGGATGTCTGTCTCTAGTATACCATCTCACGGCAGGCTCTGCTACCTGTCCAACACCCTGATCATGAGCATCTGCTACAATTGTAGGCTGTCCAACTGGCTATGCGGGAGCCCTCGGCTCCTTCTAAAATATGACCCTGTGGATCTCAACAACTCGCTCAAGCTGCCTATGCATCTTGTCTTCATGGAAGACTACATCATGATTGCGGATGGCTTTCCGCGGCTGCAGATCCCAGAGACGGTAACCCATCTCGCTTGCATCCCCATAACCAAGGAAAATGCATTTGACACTCTTAGGATCCAACTTACTTCTCTTCTCCCTGGGCACATGGCAAAATGCCTCACATCCAAAGACATGGAGATGCGCATAGAGGGAGGTTTTTGAGTCCATACCTCCTCTGCAACTTGGAAATCCAAACCACTAGAAGGTGATCTGTTTATGACATGCACATCTGTACTAACTACCTCAACCCAAAAGCTCTATGGTAGGCTTGCATGGCTAAGCATACTGCGTACACGCTCTTGGATGGTTCAATTCATCCACTCAACCAAACCATTCTGGGGGGGGTATAGGGGGCAGTCAACTGACGCTTAATACCCCTCTCATCACATAACTACTCAAAAGCACGTGAGACATACTCACCCCCATTATCTGTCCTTAGACATTTTAGTCGATACCTAGACTGGTTCTCAACCAATGCAAGCCATCTCTGAAACATAGCCAAGACATCGGATTTCAGCTTAATGGTATAAGCCCAAACTTTCCGTGAAAAATCATCTATGAAAGTAACAAAATACTTTGCACCACCCATAGACTGACAAGGCATGGGCCCACAGACATCCAAATGTATCAATGCCAAGGGCTCACTCATGCCTGGCCTACCAAACTTCTTATGTGTAGAGCTAGTCTGCCTACCATAAAGACAATGCTCACATGCATCAAAACATGCATAATCAAGGGGCAGTAAGTACTGCAAACCAAAAAGCATTTTGTTCAGCTGACATGAGACTACATGTCAAAGTAGGTACATGATGTACATCTTGCATAACAAAACTGCTGCTAGAAGGAAACTGCAACCTAACATCACCAATGCCCACAATATCAAGAGAGTTGTCATCACCCAAGCGTACAGAACCCAAAACAGTACAGTATGAATGAAACCACTCTTGGCAAGGTGTCACATGAAAGGACACACTTGAGTCCAAGAGCCAACACTGTGCATACATAGAGTGTATCTCTGTCGTCTGCGAAGCACTAGAAGAAGTTGCAAGGATATAATCATCATCAATATCCTCAGGCTGCATAACATTGATCTCTTCAATTTTAACATTGGACTTTGCAGGCACTATGCTACGATTAGAAGACTTATCCTGCACTTTGTCTTTCTCCTTATCTTTACGCCTTTCATTGCGCAGTTCATGGCATTCTAGCCTAATATGGCCCTTTTTTCCACAATGGTGACAAGTAACATCTGCATTCCTGCCACAGGATTTGCTACATGACTTCCCACGAGACTTGGACCGAGATTTCTGAGAATCCCATCCACGGCCACTACCACTGCCATGCTTTCCATATCCATCATTCATGCCTCCAACTGTCATAGCATGCAACACACGAGAGGCATCCAAATTCTTACGGTTAACCTCTTCCTGTAGAAGAGCACTCTCAACATCAGGTAATTTCAAGGTAGTAGTAGAGGCACATAATGTAGTGTGGAATACATCCCATGACTCAGTAAGAGTACCAAGCAAGAAAAGAGGAGTGACATCCTCTGCAAAAGTGATGTCTTGCGAAGTCAAGTTCTTGAGTATAGCATGGAACTGTCTCAAGTGAGTAGACATAGTCACATTCTCCTTCATGCACAGATCCATAAGCTGTTTCAGCTAATACATCCGACTTGCTGGACTTTTCTTGTCATAGAGATTCTTGATTTTATCCCACAACTGCCATGCACTCTGTTCTTCCTCATATACATTGTAATGAACCTGTTCTGTGAGAGATAATACAATAGTGGACTTGTATAACTCATCAAGCTCAAGCCATTCCTCATCTGGCATAGTTATAGGCGGATGCTCGCTCAACCTCAATGGTTTGATCTGCGATTTTTGCACCAACACCTACCAAATCTAGCTCTTCCAATAAGACTAATTCGTACCATCAAGCTTAGTGATGTTGAAAATAGCATGATCAGTGGACGAACTCGCCATAGTGCAGGCTGGAAGACTACAGGCAGTTCAAAACTACTTGCTGTTTACTGCAAAAAATGACCAAAAAATCACCAAAATTGAGAGGAAATGGCAAGAAAAATGGAACCAAAGCTATTGTCCACCAAGTATTAGTGAAAGTACATCATTTCAGAATATTTCAGCATGAAAAATCCATGTCAATCCTCCAGAGTTATATGCTTTCTGTAATAAATGATAGCAGGGTACTGTGAGAGTCAATTTCTGACCAAATCACTGCAGCAAGTCAATAAATGACAACCAAGACATGACCAGCCACCATAAACAAGCATAAATCAGCACCAAACAATTATCAAGACCCTGAGCAAACACCCAAACATATCACCAAAGCATCCGTTAGTGAGTAGGCATACCCCTTGGACAATAGGGCAAAGTATATATAACACTGGCAAGACCTAACACCAGTAGGTGTATGCTCACAAGAGTGCAAAGCCCAAGCTCAAGTCAAAAGCAATTCCAAGATATCAGTGCATGAACCATGCAACATGTAAGCGTAAGAGATCCCAAAGCCTCAAGTATGTGCAAAATGCTCAAATAGCATAAACCTCTTGCTCAATGTCGGTCAAGCATACAAGATGCTCCCACTGGCTCAAAAGGCGGATAAACGAGCTCAACAGCTCAAGCAAACAAAGTCAAAGTACCAAAGACAGGTAACCAAGACAATGCCTCAAAGCATCCAAGGTCGTAATGGAAAAAGCCAAGTCATAACGGAAAAATTCAAGTCAATGTTCAACTGCTCAAGGGAATACTCAAATAAGTGTCGAGACGAGCTCAAACAACTGTCATCCACAGCCAAAGCATAAAGCATTCACCAAGACATCATAACCCGTACTGAGTAGCCTAGGCATAAACCGTGTCATAGATGAAATGCTAGCTGCAAAGAAGTGGCAGTCAAACCCAAATCGAGCTCTAATCTCAGCTCAAAAGCATTCCGGGGCATAAACAAGACATGTGACATAGTCCAAATACATCATGACATCATATTGAGTAGCCAGGAGCACCCTGTGAGCAATAAGCATAACCCAACTGTAGCATAAATAGCTTCAGACCTAAAGTCTCCATCATCATATAACCTCTATAAACTAAGCAAATCAGTGCTCAATCCAAACTCAAATCCATAGCATACATTCTCGTATGTATAGGCACCAACCGGGCATAATCGGACATCAAATGCCAAGACCTGTAAGCATAAAATTGAAGTAACAAGTGGCTGCCCTGTTTTGGACAAATATGGGATTGTTCAAAACAGTCAATGGCTGAGCTAAATCAGCTCCAAATTCGTCTCACATAAGAGGCATAACATCCACAAGTAATCCGGTATCAATAGCCATCAGTAGAAGCATCACATAAGCCATAGGCATACAAATACATGCTGTCTCAGACCTAAAATCTGTTACAAAATATTTTGTCATTAGAATTTGGCAAATTTGATATCACCATCGCGTTTGGAGCATGCCAAAACCCCAACTTAGACTCTTACCTTGCCTGAATCGGGTTCCAAATGCCCGAGATATGACAAAAAGAGTGATTTTTGGGCCAAATTTTGAAACAAGCGCAAAACAAAGTGAGCTGGTTGGGGGGGTCTGCTATCCCACGTGTCAACAATGGGGCCCAAAGGGGACACAAATGGGGGCCAAAGAAGACCTACACCAAGCCTCAACAAGCCTTGATAGGTTGGAAACAAGATCTAGGTGAAGGAAGCTCCAAGAGGTGTGAGCTATGGCTACCCACAACTTGTGAAAACCCTGTTTACCTAGACCTGTGGACTAAAGTAAAACTCTGAAATAATGAAGCAATACCTCAATGTCAATGCCCTGATGGTGCCTTAATAGGCCAAGAAGAAGCTCCAGAAGCCGGGGAGTGACGGGAGCTCAAGAGTGAGCTATGGCTGCCGGGAAGGAGACCCAATGCGAGTGGGGAGTTAATGGGAAGTTGAGAATGCCATGAGCCGAGAGAGAGAGAGAGAGAGAGAGAGAGAGAGAGAGAGAGAGAGAGAGAGAGAGAGAGAGAGAGAGAGAGAGAGAAAGTTGGTGAGAGGTGAAGGTTCAAGGAGCCACACTCAAGCCACCCCCTCATCGGCGAAGGACCCCGTCCCATGACTTTTCTTTCCTGGGCGGTCATCTTGAAGGCCGTTAAGGTCTGGACTATCTAGACTCCGCATACAAATGGCTCCCAAAAAGAAAGTCATGGGAAGCGTAGGTGCCAAAGCTACCATTGGTATCGGTAATGTGGAAGAGGTGAGCGGAGCGACCAACGCCACCAATGCCCCTACGATCACGAATCAAACCCATGTTCTTTAAGCTTTATAATTAATTACGTATTATTTATCATAGAAGAAATGAAGGGGTTAGCTACATCCATGGAACAAGGACGAGTCTTAGAATCTTTGTTTACTCTAAGCGCTAGGTTGCATGCATGAAATGATAGAGTATGGAGTTCACATAAGTTTATATGCATGAAATGATAGCTTTTACTGATGCCAGGAGGCATATTTCACGGTGGATTCCGTGCCACGATGGATTCCGTGAGGTTCTATGGTGGATTCCGTAAACTTTGATGACCGGGGCTCATACACAAAGTGGATTCTTTGTGCGAGAAGTTGATGGGGATGCCTATCCTTTTCGGGCGTTTCATTAATTTAGTGTGTACATGGGTGATTCTATAGCGGGTGATTCCGCAAAATGCATATTAAATTAATAAACATTTATGAGTTTAGAGTGCGCACTCGTAATAAATTAAGGTTAGGATTGATTTCTAACCAGTTGATTTATTTATGTAGCTGAAGACTGCTAGGTATTCACTTTTGTCGATTTAATTGTATTATTTTACTAACGATTGTGAATGCTTCAGTTGATGTGTAGAGATAGCAGCAGTGGCAGAGGAAAGCATTGGAGGATAGCGAGTATTCGATTTATTACTTATATTTTGATGGGCGCATACCTTAGGCATGGCGCCTATATTTTGTCGCACCTATTTATTGAGGCGTTGGATATTTGTTTATTATTTTGTATGCGCATGGGCGCACGATTATGTTATTTGTACTTGGACATTGTATTGGGCATGCCAGACTCTTTGGGCACCGCCCGTTAGCTTTATTTCTATTTTGTGCTAAAGCAAACTCAAAAGCTAAAAGCTTGCTATTTTGTAATTTGGGCTATTTTTTGAGCTTAAAGATGATTAATACATAAAATACATGCTTTGTGGAGCGCTCACACAAGGCATGGGGGGAGATTGCACCCAATTGGTCTCTTATTCATGTCGTTCATGCTTTTTACCTGAGAGAGAATATTAAATACAAAATCTTAACATATAAATAAATAAGTATATGTTTATTTTTTATATTTCATATTTAAATACTAATATTTTAATATTGAAATATAGATGTTCATCTTTTAATCTTCTTTTTTACATATTAAGTATAGGTCGAGGGTTGATGCATGACCCACCCGCTTAAAAGGAACCCCCCCCCCCTGAAAGAGAGCCCTTGCACCATCGAAAAAGGGCCAAGTTTTCAAGGCTTTCAAAGTTTGAATTATATTCCATATAGCTTAAATAACCTCCTATTAACCCTTTTGCCACATGAAACATGCCTTTGAACATTGGTGCAAAGCACTAGGAGAACACTGGCATGGAGCACCTAATAACACACTATGCAACACAAGCACCCCCCCCAAAGAGTGCTTTGTCCTCAAAAAGATAAAAGGATCATTATATTTGAAGTAGACTCATTCTTATAATTCAAGTAACTATAAACATTTTGATTTTTCAATGAATTTACTTACAAGGTCAAGAATTTTTAGTGCTTTTCAAAATGCATAATGAGTCAACAAATTCATCTATTAAGTATAGCAATCCATAAGGGTTAACTTTACTCCTTAATCATTTAGTGTAGCATTGTTATAGCTCTGTGTCCCCTACATCATGATCCCACTACATGCAACTTGAGTGGCTTAGATTTAATGGTTTAGCCTTTTCGATGTACATGTCAAGCAATCATCTAGTTTAGCATATATAAATTCACTTTAAACCAAAAATCAATGTTGAAATATAATACTTTTTCATTTCCTAGAGTGAGTAAAGAATATGTGAGCATAGATCTATTCTCCACCTACTAGCCCATATAGATCCAAGCCTAGTATTCTTAGAGCACACTTTACCTTGGAGGGATTTGCCCACCCTTAAGAGATGCTCATCTTGAAGTCACAATGATTCCCCTAAACTTAATTCACACATGGTCTAGATCACTCATCTAAATGTACATTCAATGACCATCTTGCCTACAATAAGGTCACATTTTTGTGCATCTCTACTATCATCCATGCATAACATAATACAAACTATGTGAGACTTTTCTCATTAAAATATGCATTTGTTATTCAAAACATAGTGGGATTACTATAGTTGAATTAGGATCACAATTTCAATTGACTATAAATATTTAACTCAACTAAGTAGATATAAGGCTAATAGTACTTGGAGCTCTACCCTTTATAAACCATGCTAGGACATTCCTATATAACAATACCAAAAGGGCCTCCATCAAAAGAGCATCACATCATAGTTCTCTTGATTCTATGCTTAGCCATAATTAGTTATAAGTTACTAATCCCAACTTATTGTGCACAAAATCATTATGATGGCCTAGGTCGTCCCACAGCCCCCAACTCAATTAGAGCCCCATGATCTACATGTCGTGTGTTGGATGCTTTAGTTTTACACATAGGTACTTACAATTTACACAAGAATAAGCCCAACACTTCAATTTTATAGTGATTATTTTCTACATATTGTGGGTGTTTTACAAATGATTGTAAAATATCTCAACTTGTCTTGAATGTGTGAAAATGAGTAGAAATAAAATTTTAAGAGACGTTGAGACCTTCAATATCATTGAAAACTAATTTTCCACCTTCCTAGGCCTTGCCTTGATCTCTTCTTTATATTTCTAGCTATCATATGTCACCTATTATTTTTTGAAAACCTTATCCACAATGGTGCCAAAATCATCTATTATTAATACCTTGGTTGATTGGTAGGTCTCGCTACCTATCCAACTAATCCTTTTGCATTAGAGACAAATTTGTGTCTTTTGTGAACGTCTTCTCAATGTGTTTTCCATTCTCTATTAATTATTTGACTATTGCAACATAACCATATAGAAAGTGATTTCAATTTCAACTTTTCATCCTTAATAGCTATTACTTGCATGCCATCTTAATTCAACATAGGTAGGTGTCCCAACCTCAAGGTAGTTTCCACTTTCTTATGGTTCTTATTATATGGCTTAGTCTTATGCTTAATCTTAGCACTTTTACTAGTCATCCTACTCAAGTGATTGGCTGCTCGACCATTCGTAGTAATCAACTACATCAAGAAGATAATCAGTTTGCTTATGGAATTCTAGAGATAGAGGAAAAGACAAAGTTAGAGGTTATCACAACTCAATTCGATGTCATCATTGTTCAAAATATGGACATTTTGAGAAGGATTACAAGAAGAAGCATGTAGATTAGAAGGGAAGATTAGCTAGTGTTGTTTGATAAAGAAGTAAGCTCTCAATACTTCTCTCAAGTCAACTCTCTACTCTCTATTAAGGAGACTACACAAGCCGATAGTGTAGTTTTTGGAATCAAAGAAGAACCATGGTGGATTGTTATTGAGGCAAGCTCCCACATGACTTCTCATGTTGAATAATTCTCTAAATTGGATTCTCCTTACAATGGTAATATATGTACTACAAATAGTACTCCTAATCCTATTGCAGGTGAAGGAGACGTGCCTATCCTATAGGGCTAAAAAGTACACTTAGAGATGTTCTCTTGGTACCCGCATTGACCAAGAACCTACTATCATTTAGAACCCTAGGACTGAAGCTTCAAAGTAGATTTTTGAAGGCCACCAATGCCTCATTAAAGACACAAAGGATCACTAGAAAGTAGTGCCTAAAGGAAAAAAAGCATGGAAAACTCTTTAAATTTGATGGATCACCCTTAGCATTTGCAACTATACATGATGAAAGAAAAACCCTTCTTTCTCTTACTACATTATGGCATAAAAGGTATGTACATATGTATGTTGAAGTCTCAAGATATTGTTTAGGCTTACCATCACTACAAAGGATTGGAAAATTTTGTGAAGCACGTTACATTGGGAAGTAGTCAAGAACTAGATTCTCAAGAAGTACAGATAGTTCAAAAGGAGTCTTCGATCTCATTCAAACATGTTAGTTTTATTGATGATCTTTCCATGTATACTTTGATATTTTTTATAAAATCCAAGGTCAAAATATTTGACATCTTCAAGCACTTTCATATTATGGTTGAGACTATGACAAGGAGAAGAATCAATTTTTTTAGATCAGATAATGGAGAAGAACTCTTATCCGATGAATTCTGTCAATATCTCCTAAAACATGGGATAAGAAGGTAGTTTACTTGCATCTGTATACCTCTATGGAATGGTGCTATAGAGAGAAAGAATATAACCCTATTTGAGGTAGCTAGATGCATACTAAAAGACAAGCAACTTGCAAATTTGGCAATACTCTCTATTATAAGATTAAAGCAAATTGCATTATGCTTGTCTTGCTTTATGTAGCATATCTAAGTTTGACATGAAGAAATCATGCTTTGGTGGAGGATGTAAAGTCCAAACTCTCCCATGATTTTGAAATGAAAGTCCTTGGATATTTGCATTATATTCACTTAGTATTGATGTTTGTAGGAGGAGGTCAAAATACCTTTTTAATATTTCAATAGAAATATAATCAATCCATCCTTGAAATATTTAGTATGGCTAGCTCAAGCTATATCTATAGCCATGGAATCAACCCTTAAGCTAGCTAAGAATGAAAATAGTGCTTGTTGTGATGCTACTACATATAGGCAACTCATTGGTTTCCTTATCTATTTGACTACCATAAGGCTTGATATTTACTATACAGTCAATTCATTTGCTCAATTTATACAAAGTCCAAGGATGCCTCATTGGGTGGCACTCATCTACAGAGGTCGAATATAAGGCCTTAACTATAGTAGCTTGTGAAGCTATATCTAAAATATTTGCTTACAAGAACTTGGGTTCCATGGAACCTTTGATCTCACTCATATCCTTTGTGGTAACATCTCGATTGAACCTTCAAAGGATTCATTCCTGCATGATACTTTAACAATTTTATATTGTATTTATAGATGCTTTCAAACTTTACAAAAGGTATTAAATTATACAAGCTCACACTATCTCTTCACTAAGCTGTGAATAATGCTTTTGGGATAGCAAAGATCAAGATGACTTACAATGGTAATATGATGTAAAAATATATTCCTAAGGTCATAAAATTGACTATGGATGCACTTGTTAGTAGTAGCAACATGTGGGCATGAACTATGGAAAAGTCTCCTTCAATTAAGGTGGAATTTTGTTACTATCTTCATAGGAAACAAATTTGATTTCTACATTATTTTATATGGCCACGAGTCAAATTCAAGACTGTACCTACCTACCTACCTATAGAACTAAATATCTACATCTATAGCCATGAAGTTGTGTTGGAATATGAAGAAGAGTTCTTTTCCACTTTATAGAGCATCCACCTACTAAAGGGCAGCTTGAGATTTACTCATAATTAAATAAGCTATTCTAAGCAACCAAATTGTAGTCACAACATAGCCCCAACTCTTTTCTAGACCATGAGAGTGATAACAAACAATAAGCACCATGGAGATGTATTATTGAGAGAAAGAATGTTGCTTAGTGTAGCCCACACTCTCTACATTGTGAGTTCATTGTATCTGAGTTTATTGAGATCCTCTATATTAGGTTTGGGTTTGTGAGTTATCCCATTACTTGTCCTTGGCAGCCATAGCTATCCTTATGTTTTGCGAATAAAGATTTCAATGCTATTATCAATCTTGCATTCTCTATAACTTCTATAATTGATCAAGACTTGTATTAGTATCTTACTCTCACTCAACAAATTTCATTATCATTCTTAACAACCAATGATAGTGTCAAAAGTGCTTCTATATTGTGAAAACCACTTATGTCTCTATGTAAAACCATTTTTCTCTCTGTGAAAAAAGTACTTTTATCTATATAGAAAGTACTATCTCGCAATATATTATCACTATTTTACTAATTGATTGAACCTCATCTCTTCTCCTATTCCTCATCTCCCTTTTTCATAAGAGAATAATAATCTATTGTATCGACCCAAACTTCAACATCTTTTTCAATCTTAGAATCTTTAGCATTGAAAGATGGTTGTTGCATATTTCTAAGCAATTTCTTTCTTTCTTAGATGGCATTATATGTAAATAACTTGAGCATATCATTTTTATGAGGAAAAATTTAACCTTGTTTCATAGTTTCCATAAAGTCTAAGTGGGAAATTCTATTTTTTGAAATGCAATATGAATTCCAATATACTTACATTTATTTGAAAAACTTATATAATATTTTTTTAAAAATTCAAAGAGAGTGCATACAAAAAGCTTATGTATGACACTAGGAAAGACTATATATTTGTGTATCATAGGAAAAATAATATATTATAAAAGATGTTATACATACAAGGCTTCCTAGAATGAAGGCATAAGTCTATGGCTTGGGAGATGGAATCAAGTGCATCACAACAAGAGGTAGTAATCGAGCTAGTGGTGGATCCTCAATGACAAGATAATAAATCTCAAAAACATCACATATATTTGAGAAACCTCTATAAAATGGTCCCTAATATTAAAACAAGCACTAATCACATGTGTGCTAGTCTAATGAACTAATCAATCCCTATAAGTGGTTGTTTGATAAATATCAAAATTACTATAAGATATTTATATAGGAGTGATATTCAGCTACTTTACCAGGTGTAAAAGCATGAAGTTGTGAAACAAATGACCTATAAAGGAAGCATGGATACTTTAACAGTGTTCACGTCTAGTAAATTCCCAAAAAATAGTGATATCTAGATATGCCAAGATGCTTTTCCATAATACAAAATGAAGGATGGTAGAAAATAAATGTTGTCATAAAGCTAAGGACTACATACACAGAAAAAGAAAGAAAAAATTCAATCTTGATCAACGAAATTGATTTCCTTTAGGTTCTTAAATTCATCATCAAAAACATAAATTACATGTTTTGTCATAATATGCTATTAGAAATAGCATGGTGGATACATAAATACAACTGGTCATTGGAACATAACAAGATTCATTATCTAGGAGAATGAAGTTAAGTAGATGCTCATAACCTACCCTCAATTGAGGACTTGTCATTATGACTTAGAATCACTTAAAATACTAATAATATTATTAATCTCTTTTTAAGAATTCTAATCTATTTTTCAAAAATGGTTTATGCCTAAAATCTCAAGAGATTAAAATCTCTTAAAATTAGTGAGAATTTTCTAAAAATGTAAACTCAAATTTTATCACTCGTACGTAGTTTAGGATGGTAGATAAACTCAAATTGGTTGGCCGATACACTAGTTTAGGATTTTAGAACCCTAATGCATTCAAGATATTGTAAGGGTCTACTCTAACAATATGAGCTCTAATTCCAGGTGCAACAAATCCCCTAGCTACTCTACCCCAATATCATCTTGAGAAGCAAAGATGTTGTCAATGACTAATGGCCCTAGCTACTCTACCCCACTATCATCTTGAGAAACAAAGATGTTGTCAGCAACTAATGGCCCTAGCTACTCTACCCCAATATCATCTTGAGAAGAAGAGATGTCATCAACAACTAGAGGCCCTAGCTACTCTACCCTGATATCATCTTGAGAAGCAAAGTTGTTGTCAATGACTAGAAGTCCTTAGTTGAGGATGAATCTAAATGGTTACAAACTAGTGTTAAAGGGGCCTTTACCATTTAGAGAGAAGCCTCCATCAAAATCAAGGTTGAAATTAACAATGCCTCTATTGAACATTTGTTAATTACATAGTCAACACCTTGCAACTCAGGTCCACACTTATTCCTTCAAGAAAAGCAAAGCATTCCCAAAGAAGCCACATGCTAACCTAGTGAAAGTCTACTTATACATGGTTTACATACAGTACAAGTAGCAGGTTTCCCTTTCATCTAATAACATGCTCCTTGGTTATAGGAACCAACATGCATAGCAAATTAGAATGCATATTTAAACCATTTTCATTCACTGTCTTAAGTGAGTAGAAAATTATTGTTTAATGCATATTGCAACCACCACCTAATCAAAATCCTTCACCATTGAGGCTTTCATGTTTATAACATCAATGCATGACACATTAGCCCTTCCTCCAACTTACATGTAACTAGACCACCACCTAATCAAAATCCTTCACCATTGAGGCTTTCATGTTTATAACATCAATGCATGACACATTATTTATTTAATGCATATTGCAACCACCACCTAATCAAAATCCTTCACCATTGAGGCTTTCATGTTTATAACATCAATGCATGACACATTAGCCCTTCCTCCAACTTACATGTAACTAGACCATGTGTAGCCTAGAAGGATTTGCAATTGAATTCACCCCAAAAAAACTACCAAATTGGAATAATCTAATAGCCCAAAATATAGACTATTTGTAGTATTGACTATCCTCATTTTTGCTTCCCCTTTACAAAAATCCAATGGATTTCTAGAATACCACCAATAATTCATATTGTTATGAATAAATTTAATTGCCCATCTTATGGGTCTTGAGGTCTTTTATGACTATTTTGTGAAACTATTGATATAAAGTTATGTGATTTCTCTTTATAATGGGATTTCCTCCCAACATATTGCCAATATTATCATTAGGGGGAATATGGACTCAAAAAGGGCTCTTTAGCTTAAGAGCTAGTGACTCTCCTAATGACAAGATTTGAGATGGACCAATGGGAAAGGGGGTGGTGTTCACATTTTATCCACTCCCTTTCCCCCCTTGTCCCTACCACTTATAGACTTATCTCCCTATGTCCCCCTTTTACCCCCCCTCCCCCCCCCTTTTACCACCCATGTCAGGTGGGTCCTATTGGGTGTCTAAAAAGGTGATCCAAAATTTTAAAATCCCCCCCCCCCCTTTTCTAAAAATGGCTTTCCCCCCCCCCCACCCCAAAACCTCTTCTCATGACATGTGTAGTCAAAAAATACATTTTTTTGTCTTTCTATACAAGACATTCTTCCAATTTGGTCATTCTCTTACCTCCATTCCACAAATCTTGTCATCTTTCTATGCTCCTAGCTTTTCTCAGTGATAGCCACATAGCCCAAGCTTCTCTCACACATAGCAACAAAGCACCCTTTTCTCTTTCTTCCATGGTCATTATCTTACCTCCAATCCACAAATCTTTTCATCTTTCTATCCTCACATAGCTATAGCTACACAACCCCTAACCTCTCCTAGCCATAGCCACATAGCATTCAACCTCTCTCTTTCTTCTAAGTATATCCATAGCCACAAAACCTCGATATTCTCACATCCTTAGCCACCAAGTACCCAACTTCTCTCTTTCTTCCATGGTAGTTTTCTTCCTTTCATTCTATAATATTTCTCATCTTTCTCTACTCACACAACCATAGCCACATAACCCTCCTTACTTCCATTACCATTCCAATGGCATCTACATGTAAGCAAAGGTGACTCCGTGATTCCATATATGTTGTCTATATACAAAATACGAAGGATGAACATGGAAAATGGGAAGAAGCATTGTTCAAGGAACGATTCATGGGTCTACATGCAGCCTTCAACAATAGGGCCTCATTGAGTTCTTCATCATGGTGTACTACAAAATCATTGGAAAGGAAAATTTATTTTCTTAGTTCCATGTTTATTTGTAAGGAAATAATTGAGGATTTTCTTAGTTCCAATTTTGAAGAAGGATGGAATGAGGTATACGGGATGTACAAAGGTGATATCTTTTCATATGCAGAGTAATGGTCTCTAGTGTTACTTTTCATTACTTGATTGCACGTTCATCATTGTACATGTATTTCTATTACTAACATTGGATGAAGAAAATAGACCAATGGATTTCCTTAGAGTCCATTGAAGACATGGGATAAGCATTTGATATTCAGATTCATATGCCAAGTGGAATGATCGAGCCAATCATAGTGAGCAATTGTTGAAGTAGGGATTCTATTTTTTAATCCATTATATGTGTTTTAGATTCTCTAACATTCTATATTTTAGATTATTTTGTGATTTTTTTTAACTCTATTTAAAAATTTTAACAAACTTTTTAAAACTTAAACTTTAAGTCCATGGCCTACAAAAACCATTCACTTGGCCTCGTTTTCATTTTTTGACTCTCCAACCACTTCTCCTCTCCCAAGCACCCTTGCACTTGCCTCCCACACCGCTTCTTCCATGCTAAATCGCACTCTTGATAGCTTCATGCAATTCTTTAAGGGTATAGAAAATTCATTGGGAGATCAAATCTTTACAAGATCTTTTGTCCCAATATCAAGTACTATGATACGGTATTATGGCATGGTCCAAGCCTACAATATCACGAGAGCATACCATCGACTTCGAGAATCCCAACAAGGAATGGGTGCCATGCAATCCCCTAAAGTACATCAATGGCATAGCGGCATTTCGCAAATGACTAGGTCATTTCTATGCAAATCTTATGCCCACATACTTCAAGCACCTCACTCCTCGATAAGCTAGGGAATACATCTTTGATCAACATGGCACTTACTACCTCTCATAGACTACCATTTTCATTCTGTTACTCAATGAAGGTGAGGATCCCCTTACAGTCATAGTGGATACTAAAGAGCATGTGTGAGGCTTATTGAACAATATCTCTTATCCAAAGCCTTCACCAGGGTCAATGCTAGAGAGGAAGCAGAGGTTGTAGAAGAGATAAAATCTCTACACCTTAAGGTCGATATAGAGCTATAGTTGTTGTGGATAGCATGTTACGAGCTGGCTCTATGTGCTAGCGCCAAAAACTGAAAATCCCCAAATTTATTGCACCAATGTCAAAGAAATTGTGCAATGTTGGTAATTTTGGTGAAGATTCAAGAAAAAGCCCCAACTTTTCTCAAAAAAAATTTGAGAAATTTTAAAAATTGAAATAGTCAATTGAAAATTCCATAATTCCTTAGCATAGATTGTGAGAAATTGAAAATTTCTTCGAAATTACCCTCTACAGCATGAATGAAGTCTTCATCGTGATAATAAAGAATTCATGTTTCTCCATGATATGGAGAATTTTTTTGGAGTGAGAGAGGATGAGGCGTTGTCGATGCTAGTAAGTGCCACTGACTTTCTCCTCGTATCTAATGATCTACCCCGCAAAGTATAGTAACCTAAAGCTAGAAGATATAGATGGCACATTCATAGCTCTTAAAGATGTTGTGGACTTGGCAAAGCATGCCATAGTTGGCATGCAAGATTTTGAGGTAGTGCAAGCCAACTTAGTGGCAAGATAGGTGCCCTTTGGAAGAGTAGCAAGCCCCCCTAGTCGACAAGTTCAAGTCAAGTGTGGACTTGACCAATCCCTTGGAGGTTGCCACCAATGCTTAGTAAGAAATAAGTATATCAATAGTCCATCTAGACACTTTATTTTACTATGCATAGTCTTTTGAGCTAAGTTCATATCAATGTAGGTCGTGTTCGAGTCAAGGATTTTGTAAGTCGCTAGAAGGGTCAGGGAGCATTCAGCAAGGATGCTTTAATAGGGCATTACATTAGTTGGATCCCCATTAATAACATAGCCATTTCCCATACCTCATTCGCCCCAGAGGGTCGGGCTTAGCTCTTTATCTTGAAGGCCCTATCAAAAGTATTGTGTGCATCCACCGTCACCTCAAATGCGCATAAGATTATTCTTATTAGAAAGGAGTTGGTGAAGCACATTTTTGGTACACGCCTATGTGGAAGGATAATATAGGCCATGGGGATTAGCAAAGCCATAGGAGCTAGCCAGGCTACCGTGCAAGAGAGCGCCAAGGTTGGGTTGTTGAGACAGAGGCCAAGAAGAGATGGAAGCAAGCCCGCCATGAGAAAATCAAGCCCCTCAAAATGGCCTAAATCTTGTATTGGGCCTTAAGATTCTAAGAATAGTCATGTAAAGAAAAAGCCCTTTGTAGTTTACACTATAATACAAATATATTTTTCTTACAATCTATCTCTCGAGCACATCTTCTATTTTGTATTCAATTGTGAGAAGATTGAATTATGTTACAACCCGATGTCGGGTGATATCAATGTTGATATTTTTAGAGTACAATAGATGTAAAAAATAGAATTAAAATTTTATTGATTAAAAATTTATGATTTGACACATCAAAGTTCTTAGTTTTAGTTCAAAAAGTCTAAAAATTTCAAAATTTTGATTATCTAAATAGTGTAAGATGCCCTAGACACCACGACAAGTGAATGGGTGAGATGAACTACAATAAATTTTTACAATTTTCCTATACTTCGTCACTTATATGACGTATGCCTACTAGTCATTTAGCAAATCTAAAAGGTTAACTAGACCATTGCCTCACAATAATCGAATGCAAATTTAAATCATTACACCGTCAATTGAGGCAATGGTCTAGTTAACCTTTTAGCTTTGCCAAATGTGACTAGTTTCAATTGACATTGCAAATTTAATCATTACACTGTCATGCACAAATACAATATAAGACATCCAAGGCACAATAAAAAGTAAAGGTTTCTCATTACATGTCAAAGTTCACAAAGTACATTTCATTGCAATGGATTATAAAAACTTTAGGCCCTTGGCAGCTCTAATCTCTTCCCTCTTATCCATCTAGCTAATTGCATGTCTCTGTACATGATGGTCATCCACTTGGCATGAATCATGCAAAAATATGCATCCTCAAAAAGAGCAAGAAGGTATGCTTCTACGGCTTCCTGGATAGCCTTCACTACAATCCCTTACATGTAGAATTAACATTCATACGAGTGAAAGATTGCTTTTACTAAGAGCATACAAAGGGCACTTTTCTAATTAGCAGGTCTATGCTCTTTCAGTACTTTGCAGATCTCCCTAAGAGCTACTAAGTGATAGTTCTTCCTTCTCATTAGCCTTTTCCCTAGGACCTCATCGCGGTTACACTCCTTGTGCTTGTTGGGCTTGCAATTGGGACACAGGTGCAGGTTGCTCAACAAAGGCTAGTTCTGAGGGAGGAGGGGTACTAGAGAAGGAGGAGAAAGTTGTCTTGCTCGCTTCATTTTTAGGTAGGGGCATTGCATGGGGCCCTTATCACCTATTGAGTACCCCTCGTTTTCATCTCCACTAACCTTGGGCCATTCTATCCTCTTCTAAGGCCTATTGATGTTGTCATCAATGTTGCTCTTGTTATCATTTTTTCCACCTTCCTCATCTATAGAGACATCATCTCATTGTTATCCAGATCATTTTTGTTAGCTTCCACATCCTCGCTTGCTTCTTCCTCTTCAAAAGAGTCTTCTAGCTTGCAAGATCTTTTCAAACTCTCCAAGGCCGACTGAAGGAGGGTCTTCGAGCCTTTGGATGGATCGAGGGGGGGAGGGGGATATGGAGATGATGAGGTTGTGCTACTATTGGACCATTCGAGCTTAAGGGAGATTCACACATGATTTTACATACATGCTCACTTTGACCCTTCCCTTCACCTTGTCATGCACCATGCTGCATTGTATTCATTGCATATATGTTTTGTCACTTTTCCTTATTGCACACAGATTTGTTTCCTGGGAGTTTTAGCCAATGCAGTAGTCTTAACGCAACCACCTCCATGACAAGTGTTCTTGAAATATGCACCACAAACCTAGTAAATGAGACTTTTCCATACCTTGGGTGCTGCACAGTTTGAAAGACCCATACTTCTCCAAAAAATGCACGTGTTCTTGAAATATGCACCACAAACCTATGGTAAATGATACTTTTCCATACCTTGGGTGTTGCACATTTTCAAAGGCCCATATTTCTCCAAAAAATATGATCCATGAGCATATAATATATGTGCTACAAAGGTATGGATCATTGACATTAGATTTGGAATGTCAATGTATCCAAATATTAAAGAACATGCAAATAGTAAAGTTGAAGGTCTGCCATGTAGTGGGTGATGTTGGTTTCTCCTTTCTTAAAGTTGAAAGAAAATATATCAATGAATGGAACTAAGGTGAAGAGATTATTAATCAATATGATTGGTAAACCATCAAAGTTAAAGTGGGAGGTGTGGAAATATTTATGCAAATGTACTATAGATTTGAAAAGAGACCCTAGTTTTAAGAATGCTCAATTGGAATTCTTTAAATAAGCTAGTGTGTACAATTCTAAAACCATCAACAGATCATTTCACTCAAGTTGAATTTTATGCAGTGGTCAATTACTTTACAGTTGTTGTCAATGCATGGTACACATCAATGATTTTATTGGCATGCCATTCTAGGGGTATTCTTGTCAACATGAAAATTTCATAGTAGAGGTCTCTCTAATGGCCAATGTAGATATGGGGAACCTAGAGATAGCCAATGTAAATGTGGGAAACCAAAGTCCATAAAACACATTTTCTAAGACGACTACATTGCTACAAAAGTTTGCGAGACTAGGAAATCCTCATATACTTCTTTGTATTTCTAGTCTGGGGAGCCCTAGGAGTTCTTTTGAGAATCTTGTAATCAATTCCATTAGAATATCGGTACTTAGGGAACTATCTGAGGCTAGAAACATTTTATGTTTTTAGGGGACTAGGGAACACATTAGCTAGAAGTGTATCAAAGTACAAAGTGCTAAGTTATTAGGGAGTTGCCCACGCTATGGGTGCTTTTTACAAAGAGGGCTTTAGCCAAGCTTGAATCTCTTTAAATGCACTAACAGACACTCTCTCTATATTTAAGTAATTTTTTTGAAGTCAATAATTATATTGATGGTTGACCAAGCAAGGAGCCTGCCATCATTAGTCACATGAGCCTGATGATGAGGTCTCTCTCATGATCTACTCCACTCGTGGGGGCCCTTTCTCCCTAATTATATTATTGATGCATTTAACAATGTTTTGACAGTGGGTCTTGCAGTGAGCACTAATAATCATATCACTAGAAAACTAGTCCTATGGATTGTTATTCGAGCATATTTGGTAATGATGGCACCATCCCTGGAGTATGGTGCCTTGATCAAGAAGATTGATGGTCATATTCATCCAAAATCCCATGATCTGGTGCCCATGCATGTTACTTGTGATCATCATCATGATCAGTACTATATAAGTTGAAGGTGTACCATACAATTAGCTTTATAAAATCATTGGCCACTGTATGAAATTCAACTTGAGTGGAATGATATGTTGATGGTTTTGGCATTATACACACTAGCTTATCAAAAGAATGCCAAAATTTCACTCAAATATTCTTAAAACTAGATCTCTTTCCAAATCTGTACTACATTTGCATAAAGCTTTCCACACATCCCACTTTAACTTTGATGGCTCTATCGATCATATTGCTCAGGAATCTCTTCACCTTCGTTCCACTCATTGATAGTTTCTATGCTATGTCATAAGTTAGGCCTATGTTTTTTGTCCTTTTTCATATTTATCTTGTGTCCAAGTCCACCTAATGAATTTAATAGCTCCTCAACTTTCTCAATAGCTACTTCACATATGGAGAGAGGCTTCATTGTATATACATGATTGATATGCAACTTTAATAACTTGTCAAATATGTACATGAGACAGTGCAAAGTGCAAAAATGGACATTCTCAATATTAGTTGCAAATATATATTTCCAATTCTTGTCAAGAAGTGACCTATTTGGTGTTACCTTTTTATTGTAGGCCAGTGCTCCTCCCTTCCACGTAACATTATGTACGGCCTTAAAAGAATGGCTTGTTTTCATGCAAAATGGACAATGTAATGATGTTGATGCCTTAGTGTCACAATTGAATATATACTCTATAGCCTTGATATCATCGTCCAAGTGTTAATTAACATTGAATTCTCTGACTCCTTCCACATAGAGCTTCTTGCCACTTGTTTACTTGAAAATTATATTTGTGTATGGAGTACATTGGAAGGTCCAAGAGAGAACATTAATGGTCTCCTTGGACACTTTGATTGTCATTATACCCACCAAATATTCTTTCTGACTAAATACTAAATGGTCGGACAAGTATGCTATCTAATGCATAAACCATGGAATAATTCATCAATCTAAGGCCCACCCACTCTCTCCAACTTGCATTCCTTTAAAATTTGACATTGGTCAAGCTTGATAACAAACTCCAAGGTTGAAACAAAACTTGGCAATCATAGTTGATATGAACTTAGGAAAAACAAGTTCACTATATTGAATCCATAATCTTAGATTAGGACAAGTCAATACCTTCCAAGCATCGCACCTCATAGAAACAAGCCATGGCACATTGCAACTTAACCAAGTTAATAAAAATATTGTTGAAGTTATCATAGTCATAAGAAATATTTCCAGCTTTAGTTACCTCCACTTCCATTTTGCCAATGATAAAAGAATACTCTCCAATTGAATCAACAATGGATATCTTTTGTGCTCGTCTTATAGTTCTCGATCGCCAAAATGGACAATGCAAAATCATGTGCATTGTTTTGCTACAAACCAATGTAGTTGCTATCATACCATATATGACCTCATAGCCTTGTCAATTAACCCCGAATGTATCACATGCTATTTGAACTTCTTCCACAGGTAAACAACTATTTTTTGTTTAAAATTTTTAAAATTCATTTTTTGAGACAGAAATAAATCCAAGTTATTGATGTGGTATTTTTGGAAGAGTGATGGTCCCTTATTGGAGAATGAACTACTTTAGAGGGCCTTTAATACAAAAAAGTATACAGAAAATGAGTATTTCAAATTGCAATATGATTGGCTACCTTTTAAGGGGAACATCATATTAGAGAATTTGGGAATTTCCCAAGTCTCAATTTCAAATAAGTGATAAATATTTGACAACATAGCTAAATCTTGATCCATATTTGAAAGTTAAATTTGGGAAGGTAACTTATATGGTAACACCATATAAATGTATACTAGTAGTTAAGGTTATTATACTTTTTATTTCATAAAATAACCAAGTTTTTATTTGAATCTAACGGATTACAAAAAGTATTTACATGAGAAGTTTTTGAATATTAGTTTTAAACACATATTGCAACAAAACACATCTTCTTGTAGTTCAATATGTAAATATTTATCCTAATATATCTAGAAAATAATATCTCAAAGGACCAAATAGGTACATTTTAGAGAATATCTTATCTATAGGTCTAAGGTCTTGAGTGTGTGCACACAATTATGTTGTTTGAGCATCTAAAGAAATGAGTTGAGAATGAAAACAAAGGATTTACAAAGGGGATCCAATATAGGAGAAGAATAGTTGTGTTGGCCTTGAAAAGTGTGCACCTTTTTGAAAAAGTAGTCTTTTTTTTAAATCAAGGGCTATTGACCACCTTTTGAGAGGTCCTATATAAAAGAGCTCTCTATTTCAAACAAGATATTTACAAGGACATAGCTCCTTGCATTTCAAATATACTTTTTATCGGAAGAAGTCTAGTTTTAGCAAGTGTATACCCCTTAGAAGATATCAACCACTGAACAAGTCAAAATCTCTCGGTCTAATCTTCCATCTCCCAATCTTTTATGGAACTTTGATGTTGAATATTGATAAATAAATTGCTACCCACGGTTTCAATTCTTAAGCCTTACCTTCTAAAACAATGGGTAGCTACCAGTGAGACTGATAGTTAGTCAACTAATTGTCTTGATTGACAAACAAAATTTTTGGATATCTATCCATGCTATGGGCTACAAAACATGTTTTTAAAACCAAGAGCTAATGTATATAATCTTGTGTTCTTCTTTACCATTGTCTTATTGTGTCTTATTGAAATGTGAATATGATGGCTTGTGCTACTTTTTCTTATTAGTACTTCACTTTTCATAAGACACTATAGGATTGAAGAATCTAATTTTGTATCTCTCTTCACCATTATCTTCTAATTTTGTGTCATTTTTCACCATTGTCTTATGAAATGCAAATATGATAGCTTATACTACTTCTTTTTCTTAGTATTTCACTTTTCATTACACACTATAAGATTGAAGCATCTAATTTTGTGTCATTCTCTAATGTCTTATGAAATGCAAATAAAATTATATATATATATATATAACTTTTTCTTCTCAGTATTTTACTTTTCATAAGACACAATTATCCTTCTTCAATCACCATTATCTTATGAAATATGAATATGATAGCTTATACCACTTTTGTTTCTTCTTTAGTATTTCGCTTTTCATAAGTCACAATAAAGAATTGCAGCCTTGAAACTTCATCCAAAGCTCAAATAGGTCATGTTTATAGTTGTTTTTAAGGTTTATGGGCCTTTTGTGCTCAAATTTGGGGTCAAAATCACCGAATTTTTAAGTCTCGAGTATTTTCTACAAGGACTTAAATTTCTAAACTAGTAATGGGATACTATAGATCCAAATTATTTTTGCTATCATTAGCATTGGATTTTCTACACATCAATCAATGAAAATGAATCCAATAAGGCCTTGTAACTATTTTTAATTGTTTTATAAATCATTATTAGTATGGTAAGGACAAAATCAACCACTAGAAGATAAAGTATAATCCTAGACAACTATCTTATAAGATTCATTAGGCCTTAAAGCCAACCAAAATTTCTAGGCCAAGCAATATTGTTTTATTAATTATTTAAAGAAATCCCATGGAAATGGTAATGTACAAGTGTAATGGTTCAAGGCTTCTCTCATCATTTGAGCTTTTGCTACCTATAAAATAATTTAGATTTTTTTATTCTTTATATTAAAGCATATAGTTATCAATTGTATCCAACCACAACAAGAGAAAGATAATCGAGGTAAGAATAAAAATTTTAAAAATATATTAAAAAGGATGTTGACCAAAGAGACAAGGAGACCATGGAGAGTGTGAAAATGGACAAGGAAGAATATCTTTCCAAAAGCATAACAAACTGAAGATATATTCTCAACATTTGTGGCAACTAAAGTATCAAAGAAAGCCTAAAGACTCCTAAAAAGGATGTCTCTTCTAGGAAAAGTCATTATAAAAAGCAATAGCTTTTTATTACCTTACAAATATTTTTGTATGTAATTATGATGAAGTAAAGAGAATAGCTTCAACATTAATACTTAAAAATGTATTGAAAGTAAAGAGAGATTTACTTTAATATCTTTATATTGTATACTCTTCTTCTCTCTTTGATATATGTAATACTTTTTAACACAAAAATTTGTCATTAAAGAAGTTGAAACAAATATAAACCTATTTTTTATCATTTTAAAATTCATTAAATGCTAGTATGAATGTGGTCTAAGAGCTTGAGCACCTTATTGAGCATTGAATTTCTCCATCCATGGTTGAGATATATATATATACACATGTGTGTGTGTGTGTGTGTGTGTGTGTGTGTGTGTGTGTGTGTGTGTGTGTGTGTGTGTGTGTGTGTGTGTGTGTGTGTGTGTGTGTGTGTGTGTGTGTGTGTGTGTGTGTGTGTGTGTGTGTGTGTGTGTGTGTGTGTGTGTGTGTGTGTGTGTGTGTGTGTGTGTGTGTGTGTGTGTGTGTGTGTGTGTGTGTGTGTGTGTGTGTGTGTGTGTTATTGAATGCAAGTTTTCATATACATGGCTGAGAGAGAGAGAGAGGGGTGGGGGGGGGGGGGGGGGGGAAGAGAGGGGGGAGAATAAGTCAAACAAGAAGGGAAAAAGACCAACGAGAAGTTTGAAGTACACAACTTTTTGTGATTCAAATTTAGATTTAATGTATGATTATCATGCAATCATGATCATGTTAGTAATGTGAAGTGAAAGAGACCCTATGTCATTAATATAAAGGATACCATAATTACAATACGAGTAAAAACTAGTTATTCAAAGAAAAAAATTGTAATTATAAATCTATATATCTTTTAGAAAAAAAATCTACTTTTTTAACATTAGAAGTTCAGTTACAAAGGCTTTACTCCTATGGGTCTAGAGCACTCTCTCTCTACATCTTGAAATGCATTTTTGAGACTTCAAAACTCCCCAAATGGACAGATAAACTTCAAGAATATCAAAACAATTTTCTCCCCATCTATAGTGGCATGAAGGCTAAATTCAAAGATTGTGAGAAAGAAGAAGTTAAAGAAATGTTAGCAAGAGAATCCTCAAACGGCCTAAATTAGGCTTTCCTCACCAAGTTCAACGTGAAGTTTTTGAAGAGAGGATGACACCTAAGTTGGTTGGAAAATGAGTCGAACTCTACATCTTTAGAATGGAGTCAATGTTGAAGAGCTTGTCCAACCACAACCTAGATGAGGGAACTTAGAGGGAAAGTTTATTCACGGACTACAACCAGAGGTTCCCCTCAATCTAGACCCCTTGATCTCTAAGCCAATGGGCCTCTTAATTGAATCACAGTACTGGTTTTCCTTCAAATCAAATGAGAGGTAAAAGATGCAACAATGCATGATCTATTCTACACACCTCACAATAAGGCTACCACCTTTTATCCTTTGAGAGTCATGCTTACATACATACTATTGGTGTGACAAGATGGCTTAGGTCGTGGCTAGAGTAGAGCTCTTGTTTTTTGTAGGCTAGTCACCAAATGTTAAGACATATCAATTCTTAATTTTTATAGACTCTCGATTTTTGTAGGCTAGTCATCCAATGCTAAAACATATCAGTTGTTTGATTCTATAATGAACCACATCCTATAAAGAAGAGATTCTATATTTGATAAAGGACATCGTGTAGGTTAGTGTACCAATTGAGTCCTCTAAGCCTATTCCTCAATCTACACCTCCTAAGATCATGTCATTTGAGCCTAGTCTTCTTCATGATCCTAACACACCCACACATTCTTTAACTCCCAAGACCTCTCCTTGGGACCTGTTACCTCATTGGTATAATGATACCATACAAGACTCAAGATCCTTCCACTAGCTACACTCCTTTAGGGACCTAGAAGATCTGCTCTATCTTTATGACACATTACATAGTTCACTTTGAGCTTGAAGAATTGGCAAGAAGCTCTAAAGTTTCTCCAACAATGAGAGGCCATGGAAAAGAAGCTTGAGAGATTGACCAAAATGGAATCTGGCCGTTGGTGGATCATTCAAGACAAAAAGGGTCATTGGGACCAAATGGATCTTTTGCACTAAATTGAAAGCCAATGGAATCTTGGATAAATATAATGTTTGCCTTGTGGTACAAGGGTTCCGATAGAGACAAGGCATGGACTATGAAGTAACATTTGCACCCATAACATGGTCAACATCTTCTTTTTTTGTTAGTAGCATTGGCCTCCAATCATGGTGGGCCTATTTACCACATGGACATCAAAAGTTTATTTCTAATGGTTGCTTGGAGGAGGACATCTATGTGTGGAGAAAGCTCTTCGTTCTACTCTTCTAGACTGCAAAGACAATGTCTTTCATTTGCAAAAATACCCTTATGGGCTAAAGCAAGTACCATGTTCTTAGTTCCATAAAATGGATGAGTTTCTTAGATCTCCTGGATACCATTCTACCCCTTATGAACCTAACTTGAATATCAAAATCCCTTCAAAGGGGATCAAATATATTCTTCTCTATGATGATGATTCGTTGATTACTAGCTCACATTCTAGTACTAAAACAAATATCAATGCAAAACTCTACTCAAAAAGGGGGAAGAGGTAAGCAAGAATGAGAGCACAAGCAAAAGTAAGAATAAAGAGCTATGGAGGGTGGAGCAAGAAGAGAAAGAAAGACTGTATATGGAAACTCCAACAGTCACAATGTGTGACTTTCCTTCAACTTATACTATTTTCAATATGGCTTTGAAAAAAATAATAATGTGACAATGATAGGCAACCACCACTTGGAGTGTACTGGAGTGTACATGTGTGTGGATAGTAAATACAAGATAAATATAGGCAACTAGGCACAAGTAGCCTTTAACCCCCAACAACCCCTCACTTCAATGCAAATGTGCTTGAGTGAGGAGGAAACAAGGAAAAAGTGATAAAGTACAATGTGTACATATAAGTACAACTAGACGAGGAAGATCATCTTTCTCTATAGAGATCTTAACAAGATCTATTAGCTTCTCCTCAATCACCTATTTGATAAAGTAGTAACAGACCTCAACATGCTTGTTTTTTGCATAAAAGACCCAATTACATACCAATTGGATGGCACTCATAGATTCTAAATGTAACGTAAGAGTTCATACTTGTAATACCAAGGTCTACAACCAAGTGGTCTAACCATAGGGCCTCTTTGCAAGCCTTAATCTCATTGCAATGTACTCAAGCTCAATAGTAGAGGCAATGATGTATTTCTATACCCTAGACATCTAAGAAATGGCACCTCTAGCAAAGATGGAGACATACAGGTGGACTTCCTACTATTTGCATGTTTTGCATAATCTAAGTCATGATAACCCATGACTCCAATGCCCTAGCTGCCCACAGAGCAAAGGCACAAGTCAACAATGCCCTCAAGATATTTCATGATACCCTTCATGGCATCCCAATTTTCATTGCCATGTGTTGCCATATAATAATCCACAACTCCCACTGCAAATGCTATGTTAGGTTTAATGACTATCATGGCATATATCAAGTTGCCCATTTGTAGATGCACTGGAAACTTGGTCATCTTAGTCCTCTCATCATTTGACTAGGGACAATCTATCTAACTCACCTTCACATGAGAAGGTAAAGAGATTCCAATCGGCTTACTACCCTAGAGATGGAACCGCTCAAGTACATTGTGAATTTACTCCTTCTGTGATGACAAGTAGAGGAGTCTCTTAGAGCAATTATGCATAATATGCATATCAAGTATGTGAGAAGCATGCCCCATATCCTTTGTCTCAAAGATCTTTTTAAGCTTAGTGTTCAAAGTATCCAAGTCATCATAAACACTTCCAAGAATCAAGATGTCATCAACATATAGTACTAAAATGATAAGGCTACCATCACAGGCCTTCTTCTTCGTCTAAAGAAGTAGATCCATATCACTACAAGAATATGACTATGAATGTATGAAAGTATCAAACTTGTGATACCATTCCTTAGGTATATACTTATGTCCATAAAGACTCCTCCCTTTTCCTTTCCCTTTTCCACAAAGCCCTTTAGGTACTAGGATATAGATGTGCTCATACATGTCCCCATGTAGGAAAGCTATTTTCACATTCTTCTAATATAAGTCCATATCTATCTATGCAACCAAGTCCAAATCCAAGCAACGGGCAGTAATTTTGTCCACATGGAACAATATCTCATCAAAATTAGCTCCCTTTTCCCATTCAAAACCCTTAGAACCAAATGGACCTTATATACTAGCTTAGGGTAACTAAGAATGATCTTCAACTTATACACCCATTTGTATGGCATTGCATGTTTTCCACTAGCAATGGAACTAAATCCCATATATGATTCTTATATAATGAATCGAACTCAAACTACATGGCCCTCTCCCAAGAATAACTATCATCTCTATGCATAGCCTCCTCATAAATGTAAGGGGCTCACCAGAATTCGTCACACCATGAAATAATGCATAAAGGGCCTATAACAATCAAGAGGACGTGAGGCTCTAGTAGAGCACCTCAAGACTAGCTCAAGAGCCTATACACCATGTCCTCTCTATCCAACATCATAATCCTACACAACAAATGGATATTAGGCCACTACATCATCAGTATTGTAGGGTGTCTAACTAGGGTTGATTGTATCGTAATATAAAGCTTCTCCTTAAAGATCAACCTATGCATCTCAAACACTGGCTCTTGTTGCTTATGCATCTTTTCCTCATGAAAAAAAACATTATGGTTATGAATATTCTTCCAAGCCTACAGATCCCAAAGGCATAGCTCATCTCACCTGCATCACCATATCCAAGAAAGATGTGCTTCAGGGACTTCAAATCCAGCTTATTGTATTTGTCCTTGGGAATATTGGAAAATGCCTCATATCCAAAGACTCTCAAATGAGCATATGAAGGATTTTTTCCAAACCATACCTCCTCTACAACTCTACCACTATAAGAAATGCATGGGGATCTATTAATCAATTGAACTATAATAGTAACTGCCTCAACCCAATAATATATGTGGTAAGATTGCCTAACTAAGCATACTACAAACTATTCTTGAATAGTCCTATTCATGCACTCTATAACACCATTCTATGATGAGATGTAAGGGATGGTCAATTGACGCTTAATACTCTTCTCATCACAAAACTACTCAGTAGTACACTATACATATTCGATCCCATTGTCAAATTATTGGCAATTCAACCTATACCCAAATTGGTTCTCAACCATAGCAAGAAAGAATTAAAAAGTAGGTTAAACTTTTAACTTCTTCTTTATGGGATAGTCTAGACCTTATGTGAATAATCATCAATATATGTAACAAAATACTTAGCACCACCCAAGGACTAACATGGTATGGAACCAAAAATGTCCAAATGAACAAGAGCCAAAGACTCACATGTGTGCATAGTGCTAGACTTTTTATGCATGTTACAAGTTTTCATGCCATATAAACAATGATCACATGAGGCAAAAGATGAAAAGTCCAGGGGTGGGAGATACTACAAATGAGTCAAAACTTTCACAAGAGGACGATACCAAAGAGATACATGGGGAAGATCAACCATAGCCAAAACATGATTAGTTGTGCTAGATATAAGTAAGAAAAAAGGACTGGCAATCTTGGCACCTCTAGCCAAAATGAGGTTGCCACATGTGATTTTCCATGCAAAATCAAAAAAAAAAAAAAACACATGGTGTCCAGCATCATCCAACTGTGTTGCAAAGATAAGGCTTTTAAACAAAGTCAACGCATAGTGCACATCATGCAAAATAAATGAAGTACTGGTAGCAAACTAAAAATGAGCATCATTAATTTCAACAATCTCATAAAACTGATTATGCAACGATAGGTATATAACCAAGCACAATGTAGGGTCACATGAAAGGAAGTCCCTTGATTCAAGCAACCAGCATTAGGAAAAACAGGACTGAGTATCGATCAACTGGGTATCAGTTGAAGAAGCACACAGATTGTATTCATCAGAACTACACTCCAATGCATTTACCTCCTCAATGTTGACAGTAGACTTTGTGATGGTACGATCACCCGAAGGTGTTGGCCTTTGTCTCACCTGTGATCGCATATTTTATGGCACTGTGCTCAAATCCGACCCTACTACCCACGATAATGACATATAAGAGATGACTTAGGGCGAGGTGATTTATTGTATTCCTACCCACGAGATCTAGACTTTGACATGCCTTGATGTGCATCTCTACCACAACAATCATTACCATATCTACCATTATAGGCTCTAATAGTGAGTGCATATGAGAGGGACTAGCTGCACCGATATTCTTTCTATTTACTTCCTCATCAATAAGAAAGGCATCCTCTATATCTTTGAGCTTAAAACCATCTACAAGAGGATTAGTACTTATGCAAAAAATATCCCAAGACTTGAGGAGAGTAACAAGCAAGAATATAGCCCAAACATTCTCCTTAAAGGCAATCCCCCGAGTAAGCTAGTTAAAAATGGAATGAAACCCATTTAAATGAGAAGATATAGCAATGTGTTCTTTCATATGAAGATCCATGAGCTTTTTAAGCTAATAAAATTGTGAAGCAAGGCTTTGCTTAAAAGAGTACATATTTTCTCTTGTAACTCCCAAGCACCATCCTCAGTCTCAATGGCATTAAAGTAAACCTACTTTGATAAAGATAAAATAATAGTGGCCTTGCATAACTCATCAAGATCAGCCAAGCCTCTACATCATACTCTTTGAGCTTTATCCCTTTAGTCTTCAATGGTTTAATTTGCTTCTTTTCAACCAAAGTTTTGCTATATCTAGGTCTTCCAATAGTTAAACTTGTTGTTGTCCAACTTGTCTATGTTGAAAATGGCATTATCCCCGAGAGCACTTAAAGCAAATGCCATTATGACTACAAATCAAAGAGTTAATGGGTAGTTGCAATAATAGTAAAGAAATTCCAAAATCAACCCAAAATTGAATGCAAGAGATGAGGTGAGATACAATGTATGGCTGTCCATTAAATAAATGCACTTAAGTGCAAATGACTCAAACTGAGTTTCAAAATTCATGTCCATAAAACTACAATAAAAGAGTCTGCTTGTATATTATTTTTTTATTTTTTCCTAATCACCCTCATTGACACCTTAGTGGTTCAAGAGACCACCAACATGGCAGGTGCCAGCACCATGGACACAAAAGGCTCAACATGAGCATTGCATTCGTTTAGTGGGAGGTGGTTAGCTTAAAGGTACCACTTCAGGCCTTTAAGTGGGAGGTTGTTGGGTGTAAAGTCCCTTCGTCTCCATGTATATAGTCATGTGGGTGTGAACACACCCTTATTGTGCCCTAACATATAAGTACATTCTTTCATTCTTTGTGTACCATCACAATCTGGTACACCTATCTTCAACTATAGGTGAAAGACCAAAAATACAAAGTCCCCCACTATCAAGGCATCCAATAACTCAATATACATCAAGTGTACATCCTAGAGCATATACATCCAATTGGTAACCAACCGTGTAAGTGGAAAATCACTAAAGCAACCACTAAAGTAAATAGCCACTACAAAGTGTATGTAACTAAACTCGAGACCAAAGCTCAAAGCTCAATGAGAGTGTAACCATGCATGTACATTAGTGGCAAGCATTCATATAACCAATAAAAATCTGCAAAAAGAGCTTATAGGCATTCAATGTGTATACTTGTTGCCCATAGGGTATGATAGCAATAAACATTCCAAATGTTGAGCTAAGCAAGCTTTAATCGATCCAAGAAACTTTCTCAAGCATTAATGCATCATTTGGACATCAAAATATCTTCACATAACATCACTAGAGCATTAAGCAATCAGCAGTATATTACCTGAAACAGTGAACAATAGGTCCACAACTATGAGGAAACGGCTAAGCTATATGACTTCAAAGATGCCAAACAGGTAGCCAATGGCATGAGCAATGACTAAAGCAATAGGTATGAGTTATAAGCTGGGGGCTGGGTCAACCCAAAATCAAGTACAAACACCACGGATGGACCCATCCTGAGGTTGTTGATGGCAATGTTGGCCTCAATAAGCCACTTGGCAAGGATGGAGAAGTCCTAGGAGGGCCCTAGAACAATCAAAGATAGAGGGGAAGTTTTTTTTAACCTCGAATGGATGAAGGTGGGGCTACCATGAAAGCTATCAATGAAGCTCTCTTCCTAGGCTGAAGTGAATGTGGATGAAGCTCCTCAAATACTTGCCCTAATACTAGTTGAAAGTTGGAAAGGGTGAGCAAGAATGAGAGAGTGGAAGCAAGAAGCAAGAGCTATGGAGGTTGGAGCAAGAAGAGGGAGCAAGACCGAATGTGGGAACTCCAACAATCACAATGTTTGACCTACCTTCCCTTATTCTTTTATCATAGTAAGGATAAAAAATAAAGTAACAATGATGGGTGGCCACCACTTGTAGTGTACATGTGTGTGGTAGTAAGTACAAGATAAATATAAGCAACCTTTAACCCCCAACATGCTCTACCTTTGAAATGAATGACATTGGTTAGCTATCTTAATTCTTGGGAATGAAGGTCATGGGGATTGAATCTTTGTATCCTAGTAGAAATATGCCCTTCAATTATTAGTGGACCAATATTGCACCAATTAGACATGGTCCATAGCCACACCATTAGATCCCAATATGAAGTCCTCTAAGGATCCCCATGCATAGCCTTTCAATGAGCACACCTATAGGTACTGGACAATTGGACAGCTCTTCTGGTTAATCCACACTAGGCCAAAACATGCATACTCAGTATCATTACTCAATGAGTACTTCAATGCGCCAAAATTCTCACATTGGTTTGCATGCTCGCACGTGTTGGGATATGTTAATTGTGCCTATTCTTATGGCTTACACTTTGGTTAAGGGTTTGTTTTTACATTATTACACTAATTTAGATAGGGTAGGAACTCCCATCACCCAATGTTTCCCATGGTCACTAGACATTCTCTCTATGCATAGCTTCCATTTTTTGGTCGAAGGAGATGGTCGTTGCCTCCACTATCGAGGCTCAAATATGACGCTCACTATGATGGCACCATCAATGCTATCTATCTAAGGAGCTTACTAGTAGAGATTTATTAAACCTACTTAGAAATTTCAAAATTTTGTTTTGAAAATTAGGTTAAGATCTTTAAGCACGAGAAACCATAGGGTTTTCAACTGTGAATAATTATTTCAAGATGAGATATAAAATTCTATGCTTAAATATAAAACTAAAGATATCAATTGACATTCCCTAAGTCCCAACAAGTTAGAATAATATTAACAAAATAACTTATATTAATCAATTAGAATAATTCATATGATTAATTATCAATACCTCATCACAATGAGTCACATTCAAAATTCACTAAATAGAAGTCACGTCAACTTATAAGGATGGACAACTCGAGTGAACTACTAAGCAAGCAATTGACTCAAAAGCAACTTGCAAGGAGGGTCAAAGAGTGAACTACTAAGCAAGCAATTGACTCAAAGGAACATGCAAGAAGGGTCAACTAGAGTGAACTACTAAGCAAGCAATTGACTCAAAGGAACATGCAAGGAGGGTCAACTAGAGTGAACTACCAACAAGCAATTGACTCAAAAAATGTAGTTAAGTCAACTTTCTAAATCATGAAAAAAAAAATTAGCATGATCTTTCAGGCTAGTTTATATATATATATATATATATATATATATATATAGCAGCTTGGTAAATTCTTTATAAATAAGGCTTCCCTTTCTAATATTTTAGTCTTGTTTCCTCTACTTTATGACTAAACTCAACCAAAATATACAATGGTACATGCAAGAAATAGAGCTAAGACTCCAACAAGTGATTTAGATTAGGACACTTTGAGGAGTGTCACAACAATAAGGATACATGTTGTGATGAATGAGGGCCATCAAAAGCACCACTATCAAAAGAAGGAGAGAAGATAGAGACCATGTGAATCCACTCCAAATGAAGATACAACTTCTCTTGTTTCTTTCAAACCCTTCACATCCAAAATCATCACTTGAGGTGTATACTTCACCTTTCTTAGTCAATTCATTGATCAATTATTTAGGGACCCCTAGGATGAGTCTTATGTTAGCGGATTTGTTAAGGAATTTATGCCTATATCTTCACATTTTTTTACTTTTGAAAACTTTTTAATTCTTGAATGTGTATTTTTTAATATTCATAACAAGCCATGACCAAGGGGTTATGTTGCCCAATTTTTAACTAAAATTTAAAGCTATTACTTGTTAGGAAATAAATATTTTTATGTGTATATTCCTTAAAATTTGAAATGAGCTATGAGCAAGGGGTTACATTCTTAAAAATAAGGTCTGACTTGTTACAAATTAAATTTGGTTTATTTGGATTTCTTAGCATTCTACTTAAATAGAAGCTTAGCTATATTGCCAATTGTTAGCAAATAATCATTCATGGCCTCAATCCCATCTTCCAAATCTTTCTCAGTGTTCCTTCTTAACATGAGAATGAAGAAGGTTGCAAGAAGTTTAATAGCATTCTCTCTCTTGATTGAGCTCAAAATTAGACCTATTGGGCTAATTATTTGATTCATCTTAATGGGATGAGAGAAAGATGGTACTTGAACATGAGGGTGCAACTTGACAGCATGTGTCTAATACAATTAAGCAAGATAACTTGTCTAGCATCAAGTGAGAATGTGTTTCTATCATAAGGAGAAAATATTGCTAAAATAATTAAATGAGAAAAAATTTTAGTACCACTTTTTCATCCAATAGGATCTCATTTTGAAAAGATAGAAAGCCTTCATCAACTCTTCCATTAAACATTTGAAAAAAGATATATGCCATACAACTATCCAAGCTAATACGGTTGGAGTATTACATCAAAGTAAGAATAGAAACTTCCCACAAAGCATGGGCATAGTAAAGAAAAGGTAGGATGAAGGGTTGTGAAAATTCAACATTGGTTCTACTTTCCTTTGGTCTCTTGTTTACCTTGCACACAATAAACACAATTTCATTTTTCCCTTATTGACCTTGCATATATTTTTTCCTTGTTCTTCCAATAGTTCATCATTTAGTCAAAAAATGAGGTCTTCCCTTATGTGTCATTTCAACATAGATGCATCTTTAGTCCAAAACATAGTTTAGCACTAGTCTACCAATAAGCACATTTTAAATGAAGGTGTTGAATTATAAATTTGTATACTCAAGAATCATGCAAATTTCTAGGTTTTACATAACTCAATTGAGAATTTTACTAACATAGACTTTTATCCACACAAGCATTTGCCAAAGGCTCTCAAAAGTATAGTATTAGTTCAAAAACTTGAATAGATTTTTTAATCAAAATCTATGTATTTGCTAATTTTTTAACTTACATTTTACTTTTTTTTAAGTTCTTAAATCTAAATATTTAAATTTTGAATGTTTCTTTAAAAATGTTGCAATTCATGTTACATTAAATCTTGATTTTTCATCAATATTGCGTAATAAGAGTGCTTTAATGTCAACTTTTGAGACTCTTAAAAGTACTACTAGAAGCACAAATTTAAGTTCAAGATGAATTTTAAAAACATTGTTTCATCTACTTTGATTAATAAAATTACAAGGTTGTGATGGTCTACAATTAGGACCACTACAAGAGAGATTATCCAATGGTTCAACAACCTTAGCTAAAAACAAGCAAAGAATGGAGTGCTATTTTATGGACAAACTTGGAAAAGGTCATGTAGTCCAAGATTTGTGTGTGCATCGTCTATGTATATGAAGGTAATCGTAAAATTATCATTTGAAAAAGAATTTCCAAATATTTTTCTATTGTAAAATTCCTATCAAACTAGACTTCAACAACACAGTTTGCAGGCTCTACACAAGAGAAAGTAGATAACGTCCAAGAGAAAGATACATAAAATAGAGCTCAAGCTCTTGCTCTACAACTTGCCTTCTCATCATGCCTTTGCATGTTTAAATAGATGAGTTGGTTACTATCTCTAACTACCTACATAGTGGTTAGGAAAATAAGTTACATGAATGATTCACTAAACCAACCCTTGTTCCCATTACCAATTTTTGGACCTTCATGTGACATATAAAAGTTGGAACCCACCACACGTCCCCTTGGAAGTATTTTGAGCTGATTTATTTTGGAAGTACTTTGTGGTGTCCGGAGAAGTAATTGATCCCCTCATTGCTAATCCTTAATCTATGACACTAAAACCTTGCATAATAATTGGGGCAAAATGGTTGAGAGTTGTGTCCTTGAATCATCTATCGTAGGGAATATGAAAAAAAATTCCAGTGGGCGAGGTCCACAACCCTTCGAATAGTCGCATATCACGGATTTTCTTCATCTATGTTGCTCAAAACAATGAGGAATAGAGCAAAAAGAGTTTTGTTGAGAATCCCTCTCCTCCACCATGTTGATTGTGTGTAGTTGTAGTTGTTAGAAAGAGTTTTCTTGAGAATCCCTCTCCTCCACCATGTTGGTTGTGTATGGTTGTAGTTGTTGGGGTTGCGGAGATGAATTACGGTGTGGAGATGTATTTGTGGCATAGGACACATCGTGAGGAATTTTCTGCTTGGAAAGCTTGACATTGGTCATGTGAATATACCCTATCGTGATGGAAATTAGAGATATGATGTAGAGTAAGGATATCTCAATGTATCCAATTTTCGTGCCTCATCAACAATTGATTATGGTAAATCTGGTGCAACTCAAATGTCTCAACAATCAGGAATGTACATTCAGCATTGCTACCTCACCATTGAGTCCTTGTTGTGATAGATGCCTCATTCTTGTTATGCTTACCAAGGATGCAATATGGGAGGTTCTCAATGTGCCTTACAAGGGTGATACATGTCAAGCATTTGGAGCATGGCCTTGTCAATGAGTAGTGGTAATGTCATGTAATCTACATAGAATTTGCACTCTCTGTTATCTTTCTTAACCAACTACAATCCTAATGCCCAAGAATTCTTAGAATGCTAAATAATTCATTTTCATAACATGTCATCAATGGCTTTACTTGTTTTATTTTTCTTCAAAGAGCATCATCGTTGTGCAACCTTAATAGATCTATGATCTACAATTTGGATCTCATGTTTTACTTTGGCTAACATAATAGCAAACATCTTAAGGAACCAGATTGTCAAATTATTTGAGTAAATCATGTAGAATCTATTGTCATCAATTTCCTTGCAATACCATCTTTACTTGCTTTGTAGTTGTCAAATTTTGAAAATTCTCCCTAGTATCAAATTGTAAAAAATAGATTTTCAATCCTATAGGCATGTTCAACATCATATCTTTTACCATACACATTACAATTGAAGCATTTCAAATACCCTTGAGCATCTTTAGTAGGTGAATGTCTTGTTACATCAATCTTTTTAGAATCTTGGTGAAATTGTCGCGTCGTTTTCATTGAAAATATTGCCCTCAACTCTCTAGGGAATCAAAGTAGCATGTGCAAAAGTCTCAAAACCCCGATCCTTAACCCTTCTGCAAAGGTCATGCCTTAGTTTAAGCCAAAGACAAAATAACTTCATGTCCTCCATCATATGCGCATCAATCCTCTTCAAGATTACATACAGCAAATTGAGAAACTTATACATGTTCTTTTTATCCATAATCATTAAGCTGATGCATGGCACTTTTTGCAACATCATCATGAGCAAAATCATGTACTATAGCTATCTTGAAATAACTCCGATTATGTTTTACATCATTAAGTTGCTAGACATACCATGTGGTTGCAATTCTTTCCAAAATAGTTCATACCTCATTCAAGTTTTTTCCTTCTTGCCAATTATGATAATTTGTAACATTTTCAAAGTGATCTAACTAAGACAGTATATCTTCAATTTGAAGACTAGAAAAAGACTTTGTACAAACCTTCATATCTTATGTTACTAATAAAGAAGTAGAAGAAGAGACAAATTGATTGGTTAATAAAATGACTTGATTACAAGAAGAAATTTGCTGGTTTGTGGTTGATAATTGTTGCAAAGCTACACTAAAGGATTGTAATAAAGAATCTATGATGGAAGGTTGAAGAGAAAAGATTCATAAGAAGACATATTGTCGTCCCCAGAATTAGCCAACATTATGAAATTATGTCCACCTTCTCTACCAATAACAATGTGCAAAATTCCAACCAAATTAGACTTCAACAACACATAGTTTGCATGTTCAACATAAGAGAAAGTAGATAACTTCAAAGAGAAAGATACATCAAGTAGAGCTCAAGCTCTTGTTCTACAACTTGCCTTCTCAAAGGGTCTTTGCATGTTTAAATAGATCAATTGGTACTACCTACCTCTAACTACCTCGGTTATTGGTTAGTTATGATGGCTAGAAAAATAATTTACATGGATTATTCGCTATCCAACCCCTATTCCCATGACCAACTTTTAGACCTTCATGTGACATGTAAAAGCTAGGACCCACCACACTATTATGCATAATTTAAGGTGTTCATAATATTGACTTTGTGCAAGTATGGAAAGAGCAATTGATGTCATTGTTATATGTCATGTATCACTTATCAAAGTAATATACAATAAGCAATGCAAAATTCTCTCTTCTTATATTCTTAAGTGTCCACATCAATGTAGATATACATGTTTTTGTATTTAGATTAACAAATCTAGTGGAAGTAAACGTTATTCAACCAAATTCAATAAAACACAAATATGAAAAGAAAAAAGGTTAGTTACAAATTATTTGTATATTCAAATGTAAATCTTATTGGTACCAAGACTACTTTTACTTAATTGCATCAAAGAAGAATGTTGTGTATATAGAAATAATCTATTCTATAACAATTCAATGCAATTTTACAATGATTAGGATGCACAACTTCAACGTATTATTCTTTGCCAAGAATTCCAGCTAGGACACAAGCATCAAGTAAGTGCACACAACCATACTTTATGATCTGTCACATCAAACATATTGAAGAGCTCTACAAACCATTATGGGTAAGTTGATTCTAACTTTTGCTAGTCTTACTGACAAACTTCAACAAAGAGACTATTGCACCTCCCTAAAGAGCATGCTCTTGGAGGATTGTTCAAAAATGGTATAAAATAGGTGTGTCAAGGTCCATTGTTCATGCAATAACAATTGCAAGTGTGCACATATGTGACTCTTGTTAAGGAGTTGGTAAAAGTGATTGCATAAGTACATACTTGAATCTACATGATTTTTGTTGCTTCTCATCTCATATTGTAGATGGTAAGATATGAATGAATCACTATATTGATACATATAATAGGAGATCACAACTTATTCTAGGTGAGGGCAAGGATTTGTCAAGTTGCCTCTCAAGCACCACCCTATTATGTACATGTAGACATGTCATATTGGAACCTTGTTGATAGTAGCATGTATGTCTTCAATCCCAAAGTGCCTTGCTCATCCTTTCCATGATGTACTCAATATTTTGATACTTGGTTGCTCGGACCACCTTTGTGGTCCTTTGTTGGTCTTTATTTCAATCTATTATTCATTGTAGAGTTAGATAGGAGTGGCAAACAATGTTGAGCACAGCTTCTTCCCCTCAAAGTCCACTCTTCAATGTCGCCAATGTTGGGGTCAAATCTAGACATCAAGAACTAAGACTTTCTCACCATGTTGAACACGACCTTCTCCTCAAAGTCCACTCTTCGATGTCACCAATGTTGGGGTCAAATCTAAATAGCAGTGGTAAACAATGTTGAGCACAACCTTCTTCCCCTCAAAGTCCGCTCTTCAATGTCACCAATGTTGGGGTCAAATCTAGACATCAAGAACTAAGAGTTTCTCACCATGTTGAGCACAACGTTCTTCTCCTCAAAGTCCACTCTTCAATGTCGCCAATGTTGGGTCAAATCTAGATAGGAGTGGCAAACAATGTTGAGCACAACCTCCTTCCCCTCAAAGTCCACTCTTCAATGTCACCAATGTTGGGGTCAAATCTAGATATCAAGAACTGAGAGTTTCTCACCATTGTCTCAAGAAATGAAAAGGGAATACATGTGAATTATGAAGACATGGCGACACATTAACAATGAAAAGAGCACAAGCACACTCGAGCAATGAGAATGTTTCAAATTGCAATCCACGATTTACTGCAAAAACATAAATGAGAAAATGCATTCTCCCCTTTATTGAAGCAAACCCAAAAATTGTTTTCAAAAGAGATTTCCAAGCCCAAAAGGCCTTTAGTCAACATCACATTGCCCTCTTTCTAACTGGGTTATAACATCAATGCAAGATGCAGTGAGCCAATAAGTACTAACTATGTTTGGAAGGCTATGTAGATAACTAAAAGTTTGCAAAGGGTAGAGCAAACAGTGGACGAGGTAACAAGATAAGACTTTGGAAGAACAAAGTCTAGTGGTTTTGGAAGGATGTATAGACAATTGCAAGTTTGCAGAGGGTAGAGGAAAGACCACGCATTGAAACGACATGTCTTGGCTAGTAAGAAACTGAAAACTCTGACGCTTACCTTCAGCAAGCGAATAACTAGTAGAAGTATGAACGATTGCACCTTCAGAGCACTCATACTAGCCAACTGAGTAAGAATTTTACTATTGCACATTGTTTCAGGCCACAGGCAGTAGAAATTTATAAAGAAAGAAGCCATCAATTATCATCTGTGAATAATGTTGCACCATAGAGAAGGCCTACCATCTGTTTGGGATGGATTGTGCCCGCAGGCTAGCAAGCCTTCAGACGTGCTTGTCAGATTATCATAGATATTGGATGATCATTCACAATGATTCAAAGCATCGTATGTCCTCACGAGTGGTAGCTTTCACAAAGTCCAAGCCTTAGAATCCATACGTATATTAGAGGTTATCGATGCGAGAGCTGATCTAAAGTTGTTTAGCCTTAATATGAGAAAGATCACTAGAGTCGAACTAGTTTTTCGCCTTTGCATAAGATTGGAAATGCTGATTTCAGAAACAATTCTTACTACCCTCAATGATTCTTAGATGTACAACTTGAAGGTGCATACAGCTATAATCATATATATTTTGGGGGGTTGGAGGCATCAGCATTCTATTCTAAAACATTGAGAAAGTAAATATTTGTAGAGGCTGCAGAAGCATCCATAGAAGGCATAAATTAGTAGGCGACTCCCAAAGATTTCCTTCCATTGGCATTAAACCCTTGTGAATCTTCTAACTTTTGAACAAGCAGATGTATATCCTGTCTAAAACGCCCAGCTTGCATGATGCCTTATAAGAGAAAATATCGCTTTACTGACTCACTGAGCAGGCATCTTGCAATGGGAAGATAAACTGAAATCCGGTACAGACTATATTCAAACAACTTGAGAGCTTCAAAATATGTTACAAAAGGCATCTTTTCAGGAATGTGTTCTTATCCGTAAATCCATAGCTGCTTAGGAGTGGATATTGAAATGATCACCAGGGCAACACTTCAAATTTCAAACACAAATCACACTACAAAGTTGCTTTCAACTGCATAGACTACAAAAACAAGTCACTGTTAAACTCATTCTTCCCGATGCAACTACAGGGGACCAAATACAGTCATCTCTGCTTTCCTCCTTACCCTCACACCAGTTTAGGACGTATCTTTATCAGCCACAGTAGAAGCTGCAGGCACCTCCGTTTTACTGGAGTCCTCAACAGAAGACTCACCTCCCTGCTTCACTTCAGACTCAAATTCCTTGGCTGCCTGCAAAACCGAAAGGAAAAAATCTCCAGAAACTTTCACACAATCTGACCTTTGTATATAGCATGAACTGTTACAAGACACGCATGGCCTTCGAGAAAAAACACTAGACTTCACAAGACTGCCCTCTTTAAGAATAGATTCAAAGCGGACACCCCTAGAATTTCAATGATTGTAGAGACATTAGCACTCTAAGAGCCAGACCACACCTAAGTCCATTGACTTGGCATTTTGGGTGGGGGGGAGACTGATTTCTATCCTGCGACCTAATCAAACTAGGGGGAGTCTTCTTAGTATCACCAGTTTTGGTGATACTTCCTGCACCTGCTGGAGTCCCACGAATTCGGGAGTTTAAGTCAAGTGGCTGACCCACACTCTCCTTAACTTGACTATATTGACCATGCCTAGGCATGGCCTGGCTCTAAACCCTCGTTGAAGGCAAAATGGATGAGAGCCAAAATTGACATCTTATTATTAAAAGCAGAAACACCCCTGATTGTTTACAAACATGGGGAGCCACCATCTCTGAATGTTTGTTCCTTTTTTTCATTCTGGGAGTAAAGGGTAAAACATTTGTAGTTTGAAGCTAGTATCCACCCTTGGATATATAGATTTGTCTGGACAAGCTTGTTTATTTTCCAAAAAGTATACTATGATCACTTGTTACATTCAGAAAGGTACATGCAATCCACACCCAACAGATGAAAATGGTTATATATTATTCTCCCTTTAAGAAAAGTCCATGTCTGTTACATCAAGGTCACTTGAATATCTTTGAGGCTGAGGATTGAAACAAAAGGTGAGGTCTTGTGAATATCTGTGGCCAAGGATTCAAACAGAAGGTAATTTGAGCATTCTCTACAATTTCCCCCTCCCAATGAAGGTCTATGTGATCTTTGAATAAAGAAATTACATAGCTAAACTTCAAAATCATGTATGGTGTTGATTTGAACTTAGAAGGAACTTCAACATCTAAATCGATTCTAGAATCACGATATCTGAAAATTCAACATCCTGTAGAATGTGACACCGAATCTCAATCTAAGTTGTCCCACATCAACCAAGCTAACAACTGAAGGGGCTGTGCACAGCAGGAGTGCTGTGTGTGCAGCAGTAGAGAGCAAAGATAGCAAAAACATGAGTAGGGTGTGTACCAATGTGGTACACACAAAGAATTAAAAAATGTATTTACACTTAGGGTACGGTACACTTACACCTGTAAGGGTATGTTCACATATACAACTAAATATATACACGAGAAGCGTAACGAAGGGCCTTTCCACCCAACAACCTTCTATTTAAAGGTCCAAAGTGAACCTTTAATAAACTCCCACTAGTCGAATGCAATGCTCATGTTGAGCCTTTCCAGGACTCTTGGTGAGAACATCTACGGGGTTATCCTTGTTAGCCTGCTCTATTTCGGTGTCAGTCTGTGATCTCCTGGTTGTGAGCTCCTGTCAAAGTCTGGCAAGAGACAGAGGAGCTCTGTCAGTTTAGTTGTTGCTGATTTTTGTTGTGCATTCCCTTCTCGGATGGCAGTCAGCATTTAGTGGCTGTTTTTGGTGCAGTCCGCCAGTTTTGGCCAGGTCGGCCAGATTTGGGCCAATCGGCCAGTTTAGTGGCTGGGGGGCTATTTATAGCACCCCCCCCCATCAGCCACATATACTGTTTTCACAGATTCAGCACACACTCCCTCCTCCCACTCCGGCATTGGTGCTGCCTTTGTTTCCAGCCTGATCTGGTGCCCTCACTGACGCTTCGGGCTGCGTGCAGGGACTGATCAGTCCATTTCAGTGTATTCAGCATTCATTTCAGTCAGTGCAGATTTTCTTCCTTCGTTCTCTGCTCTCTCTCTCTCTCTCTCTCTCTCTCTCTCTCTCTCTCTCTCTATATATATATGTTCATGTTTCTTCTTCCGTTGCGCACTCTCACATGGTATCATCGCCTAACTGAGAGCACGGAGGATCTTCCCCGACAGAGAGACACCATCCCCTTCTTCTGCTGCTGCCGGTTTCTCTACAACAGCCAAGGCAGCTCATACTGGCGGCTCCAACCCTTGAGTTTGCTGCAGGCGGTAGTTTCTGAGGCTGCCACGTCATCAACACTCCTCCCCTGGGTGCGTTTTCTGCAAGGCGGCCATCCCTACGGCTGGGCGACACTCCTCCTGGCTGCGTTTTGCTGTTCTGGAGGTCGTTCCATCTTCTGTTGGCCCTCTTCTTGCTAGCAACATCCTCCTAGGCTGCGTTTTGGTGCTCGGCGGCTTCTATCTAGGTGATCTTCATCAGACATCATTGTGTTCTGCAGCTCCATGTGTTTGTAGGCCTCCACAGCCTGCGTTTTGGTGGTTGGTGACCCTTCTGGTGGTCATCCTTCGACATCGGCAAAGTTTTCTTTGGTGTGTTTGGTGTTTGCAGATTTGGAAGATGTCTTACCAGTTTTCAGGCTTTGACGACTCAGAGGATGAGCTTCTTTCTCATCATTCCTCTAAGCGGAGACGGGATTATCAGGATTTTCGTGATCGACGACGGGAGGAGTCTCCTCGCACCCATCCTTCTTCTGTCCATGCATCTCAGAGGGTTCCATCTACAATGAAGGTCCTATCGATGAAGACTTCTTTAGATGTCCGGATGCCTTCCTTGATTCCCTCGATACAGGTGCCCATACTCCCTCCCTTTCCGAAGGAAGACAAGTTGGATGGTTCCAACCACTCCTTATGGTCGTGCAAGGTGGAGTGCATCCTCGATACATTCAACCCATGGGAGCTTGTTTCTTCACCCATCGACCGTCCCCCCATGGATTTGTCGGATGGAGCTTCTATGGACCGTGCAGCCTTGTGGAATAGGCTCAACTCTCGAGCCCGTTTCTTTCTCTTTATGAGTCTTCACGACTCGGTTCTTGTTCATGTTCACAGGTTAAAGACCGCGGCGGAAGTGTGGAAGAAGCTTGCGTCTTTGTACCAGCATAAGACGTTCGCCCACAAGATTTCTTTGGAGAAGAAGTTGCGGATGCTCAGTCTTGATGATTCTTCTTCCATGAAGGAGCACATCACGAAGATGGAGGACATGCGAGGCGAGCTAGCCTCTCTTGGTCAGGTGATTTCGTCCGAGGATATGGCGATGATTCTCTTGACTCACCTGCCATCACCCCGGTATGATGTCTTCTACACCAGCCTCATCACCTCGAGGACCCACGAGAAACTTCTATGGGAGGAACTTTCCCCGCTTGTCTTGGAGCATGACGAGCGTCTCAGAGAGGTGGGTGCCAGTGGCTCCACCAAGGCTTTTACTGCAGGTACCGGTGGCGGCAAGAAGAAGAAGCAACAAAAGGAGAATGCCAAGGACAAGAAGGAGGAGGACAAGGAGGATGCGAAGGAGAAGAAGCCCAAGTGCCCACACTGTGCGAAGGGCACTCATCCCAAGGAGAAGTGTTGGCAAAAGTACCCCCATCTGAAGCCCAAGGAGGACTCAAAGGCAGCCCCACAACCGCGACAGAGTCTACTTTTGTGCATGTCTTTGTTGAGGAGGATACAGCCCTAGCTTCTACCACTCAGGAGAAGCCTTGGCTCGTGGACAGTGGAGCATCTTCTCCTATGACCTTTAGACAGGATTGGCTTCACGATCCTCGCTCGAGAGGGGGCATTGTCACCATTGGTGACAACTCTACAGTTCCTATTTGAGGCGTGGGAACTTTACCTATGTTTTCTAACAGGCGGTCTTCTTCCGCCAAAGTTCTTTATGTACCTGATTTGGGTTTTAACCTATTGTCTGTGCATGGTCTTACTCAGCTAGGTACCTGAGTCATCTTTACACAGGATGCCATCACAGTGGAGGATAGTGGAGGATGCTTCTACAGGTGATGCTCTTTGGACAGGTACATAGGAGGATGGGCTCTACAAGCTCACAGCCTTGGCTACGAGGGCTTCCCACGAGCTTGGGCTGCTTTGGCATGCTCGCTATGGGCATCTGAACCTTGATTCTATTCGATGGGCTCCTCGGAGGAAAATGGTGAAGAGACTTCCAGATTTCCCTCCTCTACACACTTTATGCCCCAGCTGCTTGAGGGGCAAGCAGCATAGGCAGCCTCACCCACAAGTTGCTTCCAGGAGGGCTTCTTCTCCTCTTGAGTTGGTTCACACCGACCTTTGCGGACCCATGGGCACGGCCTCCCTTGGGAAGGCCAAGTATTTGATGCTCATTAAGGACGACTTCAGTCATTATGTGTGGCTTTATTTCTTGGAGCACAAGAGCGAGACATACTCCCGTTTCTGTGAGTGGAAGGCATTTGTGGAGACACAAACAACTTCCAAAGTTCGTGGTGTACGAGCTGATCATGGTGGCGAGTTCACTTCTCACCTTTTCTCTCAATTTTGCAAGGATCACGGCATTCGGGTGGAGTATTCCCATCCGAATATACCATCAGAGAATGGTGTTGTGGAGCGTGCAAATCGAACCATGGTGGAGATGGCTCAATCCATGTTGGAGCATAGGAGTCTTCCTCATTCCCTTTGGGGTGAGGCAGTGACTACAGCGGTGCATATTCGCAACCGCTCTCCAACTTCGGCATTGCAGGACATGACTCCTTTTGAGGCTTTCTTTGGGAGGAAGCCTTCCGTGTCCCACTTTCGCATCTTTGGATGTGCTACTTTTGTCCATGTGGACAAGACGAAGAGGAAGACGAAGCTCGACTCTAAGTCGAGACAGCTTATCTTCGTGGGCTATAGCACGACCACAAAGGGATATCGGCTCTACGACCCGACTACACGGAAGATTGAGGTGAGTAGGAATGTGATCTTCGATGAGGCTTCGGCCTCCGAGGATCCGATTGATGGTTCTCTTACACGTGCTTCTTCGACGTTGACAGACCCTCCCCACCTTCTCTCCCTTCACTTCCTTCCAGGATACCTCTTAGCACCCCTCCTTCTTCTTCAGCTCCTCCCCCTCCTATTCCTCCTCCTGCTTCGGCTTCCCCTCCCCCTTTAGCGGATGTGACTCCTTCTTCTTCGAGTACTTCCACGCCTTCAGCCTCCCCTTCAGAGTCTTCTAGGGATCCACAGCCATCCGATGGGGAGCCTTCTTCAAATGAGGAGGATCTACCTTCCCTTGGTGAGGGTGAGTCCCTTTCTGAGACAGGTGCTTTACAGGTTCCGGAGGCTACTCGGTCTCCCTCGCAGCGGGAGGAGTCTCTTAGGATTCCTTTGTGGTATCGCCGGCTTATGCAGGATTCAGGTGTTACTCACTTTCGTGCTTCTTCTACAGGTCCACACAGATCAGCCCGCTTACAGGCCCAACGGGATAGTTCACTCTGTGTGAACTATGCTCTTATGTCACAGATTCTTCAAGATTCTGAGCTTTCCACAGTGGAGGAGGCTCTTGCACAGGATATTTGGAGACAGGCTATGCACGCAGAGCTCGATTCCATCGAGCGGAACCATACTTTGGAGCTTGTACCACGTCCCAAGAAACGGAAGGTAATAGGTGTGAAATGGGTCTTTAAGACCAAGTATCTTGCAGATGGCTCCTTGGACAAGCATAAAGCTAGGCTTGTTGCCAAGGGTTTTGCACAGAGAGCAGGTTTGGATTCCTTTGAGACTTTTGCTCCTACAGCTCGGATGTCTACCATTCGAGTTATTTTGGCTCTTGCAGCTCACCACCGTTGGCCTGTTTATCAAATGGACGTCAAGTCAGCCTTTTTGAATGGCGTCCTTGAGGAGGAGATCCATGTTTCACGGCCTCCCGGTTTTCTTGTGCAGGGGAAGGAGGATCATGTCTACAGGCTACGGAAGGCCCTTTATGGCCTGAAGTAGGCTCCTCGTGCTTGGTACCAGCAAATAGACCGCTTCTTTCTTCAGAGTGGTCTTCAGCGCTCCGATCATGACCCCAACCTCTACTTTAGGGTTGCAGGTTCTCTTTGTGTTTTGCTTATCTTGTATGTCGATGATCTTACTATTACAGGGAGCGACACTCCACAGGTGGAGCATACTCGGTCTATTCTACAGCAGGAGTTCGACATGATGGATCTAGGGATCCTTCACTTCTTTCTAGGACTGGAGATCTATCAAATGGCACAGGGCATCTTTATCTCGTAGCACAGGTACATCTCCGAGCTTCTTTCGGAGTTTGGTATGGCCGAATGTCGACCTATTTCATGCCCCATGGACCCTGAGTCCAAGCTTTTGGCAAATGGCGTAGCAGGTGATGTGGATTCAAGACGATCCACTAAAGTCATGCTTTCACCCTTGGATCCGGTGCTGTCTCTTGGAGCAGCAAGAAGCAGCCTACTGTGGCACTTTCTTCTACAGAGGCTGAGTATCAGGCCTTATGTTGGATCGTGATGGAGGCCGTTTCGCTCCGTCGCTTGATGGCGGAGATTGGCTTTTCCCAAACAGGACCTACGGAGCTGCACGTGGACAACCAAGGGCGACAAAATATCGAATAACAAACACGAGCAATGAATGAACTTAGGAATCATACAATGAATGAACTTAGGAATAATATGCAATGATACAATGGAACCCTAGGCCTCTGTGTCTTTAAGACCAAGAATAAGGCATGAATGACAAACTCACATTGACGAAGTGTCCCGAGATGATTGTGTTGAGCTAAAATATGCATTACTTGCTAATTAGCCTCTTAAACAACCCCAAAACACACTAAAAATACTCTTTTAGAGTAAAACCCTAAAACGAGGAGCAGTTCGAGAGAGTTCAGTGGAAACCCTAATTTTTGGGGCGGCCTTCCACATCTATAAATAGACACGCTCCCCCCATTCAGCTGCTAGCGACTGCTAGCAACTACCCCAGACTGTCCCAGACTGCTGTTCAGCCTAATTTCTGTAGGCGACAGCTCTCAGCTGCTGGCGAGTGCTCCAGACTGTCCTGCTGTCCATCATCTCCAGGGTCAACCAGCCTGCGTTTTCAGTATTGCAGGCCATGACACTCTCAAATACTGTTTCATCTTATTTGTCTCAGAAATTGCAGGAATTTGTGACACTTTGCCTCTGACATTTGGGGCTTTTCATATACATGCAAGAATTGGGCTGAATTTTACCCAATTTCTCGACATTGATGCACATTGGACCCCGTGCAATTTGGGGCTTTTGCTGTTTGGGCAAAATTTGTGCGCCATTTGGTCATTTAATGTACATGTGGATTTAATTCCATGCAATTTAGACATCTAGCACTTGGAAAAACTTGGGGGTTTGCTGAAAGTGCTCTATTTTGGCAAAATTGACCTATTCTATGCATGTCAGAGACAGTGCAGATGTATGGTTGATGCTTTGAGCACAAAAATTTCAGGGCTTTTGACCATGCATGTCAAATTTTGTGTCGTGGGTGCATGTACAACAAAAATTGCAGCTAAAATTTGGGACTTCTCATGTAATGTGATGTATTTGTCCTTGGAACAACTCTAATCAGTTGGGAAGTGCTATAGCACAAGGTTTAGTGCTTCTGAAAATTTATTTGCAGGTCTGAAAATTCTGCTTTTACGTGGTTATTTATTGCTGGTCGGTACTTGTTTGTACCTTGGTCACTTGTGTGACAGTTTGGGCCTGCATTTGCTAAATTTTTTGTCACATTTGGACTGAAAATCATGGCTGGCAGCAATGACAGCAGTCATCTCATGCACATTAAGAAGCTTGAAGGAGCACATAACTTTGCAGTCTGGCAAAAACAGTGCAATGATATCCTGATGCAAAAGAAGCAAGCAAAGCACATTAAGACCAAAAGGGAAAAGCCCGCAGATATAGAACATGAAGACTGGGATGAGTTAAATGAGCTTGCACGCTCAACCATCGAGCTATCAATTTCTGATGCCTTGCTATTTAACATTGAAGGTTTGGATTTTGCCTATGCTATTTGGACTCGACTGGAAGAACTGTATGCCCAGAAGAGTGCCGCAAGCAAAGTTTATTGGCTGAAAAAGCTTATGGATTTGTGCATGAAAGAGGGTACAGAAATGTCTACTCACTTGAGTGAGTTTAACTCCATTTTCAGCCAGTTGGTTACCATGATTGATGAGGAATTCAAGGCTACGTTCTTGCTTTGCACTCTACCAGAGAGTTGGGATACAATCAGGACTGCTATGAGCAATTCTAATGCGATCCTTTTGTATATTGATGTAGAGAGTGCTCTACTCATGGAAGAAATGAATCAGCAGAACAATGCATCCAGTAAGTCTTCTAGTGCTTTACACACTAAGGGCAGATCACAGCAGAAAGGCAAATCTGATAGCAAGGGCACATGAGATGTACTCAACCCCGTTATCAATCCTTAGGCATTTCAGCCTATGCCGAGAATGGTTCTCTGCTAAAGCAAGCCAATGTTGAAAGACTGCTAAGACATCAAATTTCTGCTTTATGAAATAAGCCTAAACCTTACATGAATAATCGTCATTAAATGTAACAAAGTACTTCGCACCCCCTAATTACTAACAGGGCATGGGTCCACATACATCTGAATGCACAAGAGCCAAAGGCTCATCCATGTATGGAATACTAGACTTTTCATGTGAATTCCTAGCCTGCTTGCCATATAAACAATAATCACATGACTCAAAATGCAAGTAGTCAAAAGACGAAAGATATTGCAAACACTAAGCATTTTCATTCCCTTAAGCGACATATGCCCAAGACGAGCATGCCAAAGAGATACATGTGGGATAGAACCCACTGACAAACATGGTCAATAGTACTAGATACAACCAAGGGATAGAGGCTGCCAGACTTGGCACCTCTTACAAGAACAAGCTTGCTACGAGTTATTTTTCATGCAAATTCACCAAAGCATAGATGATAGCCTGCATCATCAAGCTGCCCAGCAAACATAAGGCTTTTAGTCAGTGCAGATACATTAGGTACATTATCCAGAACAAAAGTGCTATTAGAGAAACTGTAGAGTGACATTACCAATGTCAACAATAGCAAGAGACCAATCATCACATAAGCGCACAGTATCAGATACACTCCAATAGGTATGAAACCACTCACGGTAGGGGATCACATAAAAAGACACACCCGAATCCAAGAGCCAAAACCGTACATGCGTAGACTCAGCCTCGGTCAGATGAGAGGCATCACATGAAGAGACTGCTAAGATATAGTCACCATCGAACGACTCAAGCTGCATAATATTTAGCTCCTCAATCTTTACGCTAGACTTTGCAGATATAATGCTGTAATCATTGGATTTCTCTTGCACTTTTTCTTTCCCCTTTTCTTTACGCTTGTCATTGTGCATCTTATAGCACTGCGACCATATGTGTCTTGCTTTTCCACATAATGGCATGTAAAATCAAACTTACATCCACGAGACTTGCTACGTCTACGTAACTTAGACCCGAACTTCCGAGAGCCCTTCCCATGACGATCATTATCTTTCTTGTTACTTCTACCACCTCTAACGGATAAAGCGTGTGAACTACGAGAAGCATCATTGTTTTTCTTGTTAATTTCTTCAATTAAAAGAGCACTCTCTACATCTTTCAATTTTAGCCCCTCAAGTTTGTTAGTACAAATCGCAGTGCGAAATACATCGCAAGACTCAGATAAAGTACCAAGCAGAAACAAAGGATACAGATTATCCTGAAACTCAATATCCTGTTGAAACAAATTCTTCATAATAGAATGAAACTGGCTAAAGTGAGCAGACAATGAGGTCCCCTCCTTCATGCGGAGATCCATCGATTGTTTAAGCCAATACATCTACCAAGCAGGGCTCTGCTTTGCATAAAGTTCTTGAATCTTTTCCCATAGATCCATGCACTTTGATCTTCATCTTCAACAACATTATTATGGACCTCTTCAGAGAGTGAAAAAATGATAGTAGACTTGTATAGTGCATCTTAATCAGCCCAATCATCATCATCTATGTTCTCAAGTTTAGTACCTTTATTTCTTAGTGGCTTAATCTACAATTTCTGCACCAAAACTTGCCATATTTGGGACTTCCAGTAGCCACAGTTGGTGTCATCCAACTTAGCAATATTAAACAAAGCCATATCTTTGAGATGACCAGCTATAATGAGTCAAACAGAGGCAGACTATGCAAAAAACAACCTCCTGTAATTAGTAGTAAACAAGCCAAAACCACTGCCAAAACAAGCTGAAAATAAGAGAAAACTGCTAAAATGACCAATTGTCTACCAAATAGTACCAAAAGTACATCAAAATAACATGATTAAGCTCAGTAAATACATCGCAGTCTGCAAAAAACAGCTTGCTGTAATAAATCATAGTAGTAAGGAAAAGAGAGCAAACAATGATCTAACAGTGATCCAAAGTCAAGTATGACTGCCAAGTCAAATCCTGTATGAAGTCGGCATGTAACAAGCGTTGTGGCAACCAAGGACCATGAGTCAAACACCCAAATGTGTCAAAGCAATCGATGTCAAGTAGAAGGATACAAGCCCTCGCATAAAGTACTTAGAGTAAGCCAAGCTAGGTGTATGCCTAACTAATAGGACCGATCGGTGTATGCTCAAAGAGAAGACAGATCAAATCAGCCCAAAAGCATCCAATGCAGACAAGTATCTATCAAGAGCATAGACATGTAAGAGATCCCATTCTCATGTACTCAAGAAGCTCAACTGCATAAACCACAAGTTCTGCAATATCCAAAGATAGTATAAAGCTCCCATTGGCAGAAAGATCGATGCCAATCGAGCAACCAAGCTCAAAGATAGCATGTGAATATATAAGGCATCATAGAGCCAAGACCGTATATCAACAAAGTATCCAGAGCAAGGGATTAGTCAAGCATCACCTATAACATCCAGTACATCATGTTACACTCAATGTCAAATTTCTAACAATCCAAATAAGCATCCAAGAGCTCCAAAGTATACAAATGAACGCCCAACTAAAGCTTTAAGTGGCAATCAAAACACAAACAATGTAAGGAGCATGCATTTCTGACATATGCATCAAAGCATGTACCGAAGGATCAAGCATAGACCATAGGTATAATGATTGTCACAAAGCATGCCACTGTAGACCAATGTCAATCAAATGCCAACCAAGACGGAGCTCGATCGAAGCTCAAAAGACATTCAGGAGCAATACAAGACAAGTGCTAACCTCCGTATATATCCGTGTAGTCATATGAGTCACCCGAGAAGCACCCGTGACCAATAGGTAGAGTATACAAAACCGCCTCAAATCATGGGCATATGATATACCAACGTACTAGCATCAATGGTACACATCGATAGTGCATATAGAACACCCGAATCATAGCCAAAAGCAATAGGCATATCAAATCCCTGTTAAAAGAGATTCAGCCCTACTGTATATAGCAATGAATACACTATCAAACCAAGCTATTTCAGTACCAAAATCAGCTCCAAATCCAACCCATAACATGGGCATGGCATTCCCATACATGTAGACATCACCCCCGCATAACTGGGCAGCATAAGACCAAAAAAGCTAACCATAGAAGCATCAAATAGAGTGTTGCCCTGTATTTCCAGCCACAAACCTCCGCCAAAACAGAGTAAATGAAGTGGTGAAATCAGTCCAAAATCAACTCCAAGCAATGACATAGCATCCCTGAATATATAAGCATCAACCGAGCATAACTGGGCATCATCCAACCAATGGCAATGAGTGTAGATAACAAAGATAAGTGCTGCCCTATTTTATGACAGTTTGTGGACTGTTATAACAGTCCAAAACTGAAGTTTAGCACTCAAATAGAATGTTAAGAGTGGAAGGATCAATGCCAAGCATCAAAACCAAGTGTATAAGTGCTTGTATGGCTATCCAATGAAGAAGATATGCTGTAGGAGATGAAAAACGTGAGCTGCTGCTAAAAAAGGGCCTATTTCACACAACATGATGCTGCACCAGTAGGGTGAGGGCTATGGGGGGTCGCTCCAACTTGCTCAAGAAGGCTCAAAGAGTGCCCAAGAAGAATGCAACCAAAAGGCAGCTCAAACCGAGTGGATTTGGCTGCCAACAAAGAGATGACTGCTGTAGGTATTCCAATGGAAGCTGAGAGTATGTGGGACCAAGCTCGAGCTCGCGAAGAAGGCTCTAATACCAATTGAAGGGAGGTGAGCCCTAAAGTGGAAGCACGAGCAGGAGCAAGAGCAAGAGCGAGAGCGAGAAAGACAAAGAAACACACAATGTGGGAACTCCAACAGTCACAATGTGTGACCGGCCTTCCCTTTATTCAAATGTCACTGAAAGAATAAAGAATGAAGTAACAATGATGGGCCCCTACCGCCTAAAGTGTGCAAGTGCAAGTACTATCACTGTAATAATACACGGGCAGCCAGGCAAAGGCGCCTTTACCCCCAACAGTATTATGCAGTCTCGCATTGACTAAGTGACCCAAGATGATTGCATTGTCCTAGATGATCAAGCAATAGTACTTTTAGAAGAAGAATGCTTTGTGGAGGAAGTAAAATACAATCCTCCAAGCAAGGCAACATCAAAAAAGACACTTAATGAAGATAAACACCAATGAACAAAATGAAATGCAATCCTACATAGCCATAGGTGATGACAAAGATGATTTCTAGGGGCTATAGGAACAAAACCAAAAATGTCTGCGACCTATAGCAAGAAAAATGCAAATGTTTGCAAATAGATAGGCCTTCCAAGATGTAGGGCAGCTGCCGAGCTGACATTTCTCAAACTGTAGCAACAGCAAACACAATTCCACCTTGTTGAGAAGGTTGTAACTATCTAGAATGATGGGAAATGTATCAAAGCTACCTAGTGACAGCTACAATACCAAGTGAGAATGGTTGCAAACATGCTCAACTCAAAAGTACAAAGGTATGCTGCTGTGAATCGCGTCATGGTCAGCTGGAATAGCCAAATGGCCGCCAAAAGAGTGCTAAGCATGCAAAATGAAAACTGCATACCTAGGGTGTTTTGGGGCTGCAAGGTGGTGGTGGTGGCTTGGGGAGGGGGAGGAATTGGCTAGGGGGGCCAACCTGCTGTTTGTCTCCACATTGCCGTCACTTCTGTATTGCTACTCTCTCTTTTGTGCTAGAAAACCTGTTTTTCTAACTCAAACCGTTGCACCTACCTGTGTTTTGGACTGGTAAGTGACCATGTGGGCTAGCTGAGCTGTCAGCCATTGTTTTTCACCCTTTTGGACATTGCATTTTGGTTGCACATGCTCTTGACTATGGTAATCTAGAGTTTTCATTGATCTAATCAGGTTTCACACTCGCACTTTTTCAGCCTCCAAGAGGTTCTCATGTTGGTTGTAGTGCTCCATCACTACCCTCACTGCACTATTGTGTCAATCTATGTGGTTTTTTTGACTGCTCGCTGAATTCTTGTGATTGACCAGGCTATCTGACCACGAGTACCCTAGGTACCTTTTTCTCCTTACTTTGTAACAAAAATCTAGTTCTCAATGGCACATCAAAATATACCTTAACAAAAGATCACATTGTTTCTATGCAACACCTATCTAAGCAATTTAAGATGTTTAACTTGGGAAGCAGCTTGAAACCCCTACATTGAAGGTGGGCGATTACACCCTATCCTATTATTGTCCAACACGCTTTTGGACAGACATACAATATTTCTACTTACACCATCATAGGATGTAGTAATGATTAGAAAACTTAATTAGGGAGTATTCAACCCAAGTTCTATGGCAAAATTATCATCATGAGATCTTCAGATTGCCAAATTGTCAACCTTACAACCATGGAACTTATTGCAAAACTGAGACCTTTGTGAGTCTCTATCATAGCGGTCATTACCGCTCTTACCATCATGTTTGCCCCTAGCAATCAATGCATGAGAAGTACAGGCTGCATCCACATTCTTTTTATTTATTTCCTATGTGAGTAAGGTATCCTCACCGCCCTAGAGTTTCAAACCATCCTTAGGAATATTAGCATACGTTTTCCCATAGTAGCAGCTCCATTTAATAACACTAATGATAAGCTTATAGGGCTGACTACTCTTTGTGGAATGCTATTATGAAGGCGTGGTTTGTGCAAAAGCAAGTGTGGTGTGTCATCTCAAGATCGGCCCCTCAGCGACCATCTACATTACCATCCAGCTGGAAGGAAAAATTCAAAGTACTGCAAATTATGTCCAGGAGATGGCAGGCACAGTGTCGGCAAACCAAGGAGCACCCGGGAATGTCAGGGATCCGGAACTAAGGGGGAATCAGATAATGTAGTTATCTGAAAAAACTTGAGGAAAAGCCTATTTCAAATCAGTCTGTACTTGAATATGAGCATCCACGCAACAAAGACCACATGTTTTTGTTAAAAAATGTTTCTATACTCGTTGATACAAATGAGAGACAAATCGAAAGACATGCAGCCTAGATGCATCCCTCACCTGCTGGAAGCTCTTCACAGTCTTTCCAAGGCTCTTTCCTATTTCAGGAAGCTTCTTAGGGCCAAAGATTAATGCAGCAACGCCAGCAATCACAACTAGCTCTGGAACACCCAGACCAAACAAAGCCTTCGCACCCCCTGGTGGACATGAACGCCGCCTTGCCGTCTGCGAGGAGGCCCATCTGCATGAACTTCTGGATGCGATACGCTCCAGTCCATCTCTAAGAAAGGGACTCGAAGCCGAGGAATGAAAGCCTGCACGAGCAAAAGCGCGCGCGCGCACGCACAGACACACACACAGAATGATGGAATAGTAGAGAGCGATCAAAGGGGTTTATCATGAAAGCGCAGGAAATCATGTTACCGCATTGCGTGTGCAGGCTGGAAAGAAGGGCACGCGAAGGAGGAGAGGCCAACGATAACGTAGCCGAGCAGGAGGAGGTTAGTGCAGGCACGGCCATTTTTTTATGTTTGAGTAAAGCACAAGGGTAGCGCACGACGGAGCTGCTGTTGTTTTGTTGTGGCCTAGGATATGTCGACCCACCTAGCCCACTCCAATTTTCAATTCGTGTGTACATTATCTACATTCCACACTCCTTACATCTACACTACAAAAGAGTCCCTACATGCATTGTGCATAATTTTCTCACAACATAGTGCATGTTTGCGAGAGAATAAGGAAAACTTTAAATCTTCATTTCGAATTAGTCACACATAAATATACTCGTCATGATGCAAGATCCCTCATTAATGAGAGAATGTAGTCTTAATAAACTCAACAATTAGTAACAAGCTAGCGACCACCGCTATTCAAAATTCCATACAAACATAACATACTTGTGCATAAATATATCGAAGTTGAACATTAACTCCATTTCGCTATTCATTTTTGAATAGTCTCCCTTTGCGCGACTTGCTATATCAATGATAGCAAGTGTCCTTATTTCCACATGCCGCAGTGTTAAGATTTCAGCCAAACCATTGCATGTGGGTTGCACTTCTTTTACAAAATAAGGCATTTGCTACAACTTTACAACACAACAATAGCAGGACTACAATTGTTAGCAGAAGTTAAAAATGTAAAAAGAACAAGAATCATAGTGCATGTAGACAAAATACCTTGGTCGATATCCATGTTCAATTTATTCAACATGACCAAGTAGCATAGGTCATGACATTCCCATAATTTTCATTGAGAAGGGATTCTCTTCAAGTGTGACCAATGTGGTTACAGATGGGGGATGCCACATAAAAGTAGCAGACAGGAGGTGATCAAACTCTTTGCAACACTTTCTTGTACACAATATAAATAGTGGAATTTGCATAACAATCTTTGTCCTACAATAAGACCTTAAGCCCAACAAAGAATTTCACTCAAGAAAATGCCACATCTAGTTTCCCATGTGTGAAGATTGGGCCTTTAAGATATAGTCCCACTAAAGCCAAAGTTTGTCCTTAGGTCTTGTTAATAATCATTGTGAATGCTAATCACACAGGAAACTATTACCACCTCTCAGTGAAGGAAAAGTGCAAGGTCACAAGAATGAAGGTGATTCTTGGAATGAACACTCTAGCAACAATGTTTGTGCTAGTCATGATCTTAACTTCCAAAACCTTACTACAAAAAGCCTTACATATCAACCTTGTCCCATTACATAGCCCTCTCGTAGAATTTAAGTTTCAAAGCAAAATAATTAGTGCATTAATCTTCAAATGTAACAAATGAGATGCGAACCCACCTCTAAGATCAAGCGAATTCAAATATTTTACAGAGTAGAGAAATGTATTAGCATCAATATCATGAATATTATCATTACTATAAAATTGCATTACATCTCTTGGCATCAAACGCAATGCTTCCAAATCGATTTGTTCCACCTCTACATTCCTTGGAGTAAGAATTGCCCTTTCAACAAAGAAAGTTGCTTGTTCATGCACATACAAAAAGTCACTATACACACATGCAATGAGATCCCCAACTAGCACCCTTGTATAACCATGCTAGCATGCAATGCAACTCTATTCCTAGCATCTATCAAGCCAATACCATCTCTAATACTTTGAAGCCACTCTATGAATTATGCACCCACATAGCCATCTATTACAAACTCATGTGTTTTGTGTCAACCTCAAAATTTCTCATATGATGCCATAAAGCCAAGCAACAAAGAGATGCACTCACAATGTGCTCACAACCTCCCTTGATCACAATAGGGAAGATCTATCTAAAATCACCTCCAAACAACACTATCTTTCCACCAAAAGGTTGATTGCATGACATGATATCTCTTAATCTCTTATCTAGGCTTCAAAAGCATAATAGTGCATCATCTGAGCTTCATCCCCCAAAAATAGCCCTACTAGATCACTCTACACAAGTATGTTGCATGTAGAGTGGCCTCCCAATTGCAATGAGATCTTGAATCTCGAGTGCATAGCTCAACCTTTTGGCAATAACAATGCCGTAATCCTCAATCATGTAGTCGCTAAAGCTAAATGACCCTTTGCATGCAATGTTGCCAAAATACCATTTGGGGTAAAGGCACCTATGCCTAATTCCCCACATGTTCACTACATTGACAGTACCCACATATCTATATATTGTAGGTGGAAGGTGCCCATCATTATCACTTTATTATTTATTCTTTCAGTGACATTTGAATAATGAAAGGTACTTTCGGAGTTCCCACATCTCTGTCTCTTGCTCTTACTCTCTTGCTCCTTCCACCATAGCTCTTGCTTCCACTCAATGCCTCTCCCTTCAAGTGGTATCAGAGCCCTTGCACTCAAGAGCTTCCTCAACATTCTCCTTAGCTCATGACAAATACTGGTAGCCATGGCTTTAGCTTGAAGAGATAAATATTCATACTTCGCTTCTTCCTAGCTACTCAAGACTTGTATCAAGGCTTCTTCGCATTGCATTGAGCTTTGCCTTCACTACCATTGTGCCTAGCATAACCAACAAGACACCAAAAGTTGCCTACACTGATTGGGCTTGTTCTACAAGTTGCTTGGGTGGAGCCTCTATCCTCCATAGTGGCTGAATTGGCCATCGACACACTCATTGGGCACTTGACAATAATCTAGCTTCTCTCAGACATTGGCATTGTGCATCTTGGATACCATTTGGAGCTCCCAACCTCACTTACTTGCTATAATATATAGTAGACCTACTGTAATACAGGTTTGAATAGGGTCTTCTCAATCTCATTGGAGCTCACTTTTGTTTCTATTGATGCCCATATGCACATGCATTGATGTTGGGATTTTCCGCACATGTCTTGAGGTGATTTTGGCTTTGACTTTGAGCTTGCATTAGCTCCAATTTAGCAAGTTCTTTATTATTATAAATTGTGGGCAGCATGTTATAATGCATACAAGGACAACATTACTTTATTGCTTAGAGCTTCTTCATGGTCTTTCTTTATTGGTTGCTCACAATTGGTTGTTGGTATATTGCTAGAGTTTATTACAATAGCCCATCATTTTAGTTTTAGGCATTCTATGTGAGGGCAATCACTTGGATTTAACCATTGGTTGATTATAGTTTGTGGACAACTCACCATTTTGACAGTTCCTCTTACTTAGCCCTTGATTTGGCTATGATTTTGGGGGTGTTTGCAATCATTTACAATAGCCAATCTGTGTTGTGTTGTGCCTTCATTTCTTACATTATGGTTGGTGGGTCGAATGATTGTGCTATCTTCAATATTAATAGTTTGGATGGCATAAATTATAGCTATTAAAAGGCACAAATATTGTTGATTCTAGTGTAGAAATCACAAATTCAACCATTGAGACATGAAAGTATAAAGCTGAAGGATTGGGCTGAACTGGATGAGTTATGTAAATCTACAATCATTTTTTCACTCTCTAAGCAAGTCTACTATAGTGTTGTCTCTGAAGAGTAGATTGCCTAGTAGTTATGGGATAATATTTGTAATGTCTATGATAAGCAGAGCCCAGTCTCTCATATGTATTGGCTGAAGCAACTCATGGACCTTTGTATGAAGGAGGCGATTTTCATGTCCGCCCACTTAAATGAGTTTCATTTTATTTTCAATCACTTATCTTTGCAGGGGATTGAATTTAAGGACTATCTTCCTCCCTTGTTCTTGCTAGTTACATTACCTGAGTCATGGGACACATTTCGTACTAGTACGTATGCAAATATGCCTGCTGATGGGCTAACATTGTAGGATGTAGAGGGTGCACTCTTGAATAAAGAGGTTAATAGAAAAAATGTTGATGCTTCATGTAGTTCTCATGCTTTGATAGTGAGAGGCAATAATGGTAAGAGTGGTAAGGACTGCTACGGGAGAGACTCTTAAAAGTATTATTCCTAGTCACATGGACAGTCTTGTAGTAAGTCCCATGGCTATGAGTTAGCACTGACTTATCACTATTACAAGAAGCAAGATTTTATTTGGCCATAGTGCCATAAAATGAGTGATGACAAGTGCAAGGAAAAGGAATGGATAAAGTACAAGAAAAGAACAATGATCACAATATTGTCCCTACTAGCAAGTCCAGCATCAAGATTGAAGAGATTAATGTCATGCAAACTAATTATGATAATGATTACATACTTGCAGCTCCTTCTCTTGATGTTTCACAAATTATCAATGCCTCATCCACCTATGCTCAGTGTTGGCTAATTGATTTAGGGGCTTCATTTCATATCACCCCTCATTGAGAGTGGTTCCACTCCTATCATGGTGGGATCTATTAGATTAGATAATAACTTGGCATTGGATATTGTTGGTATTGGAGTTGTCCAACTATAGTTTCATTCAGGAAATATGGACTAAAAGCCTACTTTTGGTTGGACAATTGGATGATGTAGGGTATATTGTATCTTTCAATGATTCCTTATAAAAGCTTACCCATGGAAATCTTATTCTAGCACAAGGTGCCAAGTTTGGTACTCTTTATCCCTTACTTGTATCTAGGTATATCGACCATGTTTTTATACTAGCTGCAAAATCACATGTATCATTATGGCATCATTGAATTAGGTACATATCATTAAAGAAAATGGAAACGCTTATACATTTGCAGTATCTTGTATCCCTCAATTATAAGTGTTTTGATTCTTATGATCATTATCTTTAAAGCAAGCAGACCCATAGTTCACATAAGAAGTCTGGCATTATGTGCATGGGTGAGCCTCTAGCTCTTGTTAATTCTGATGTTTTGTAGATCTATGCATTGCAAGTCGTTAGGTGACATGAAGTATTTTGTTACTTTCATTGATAATTACTCTCGCATAAGGTTTGGGTATACTTGATAAAGCAAGGTCAAAGGTCGTGGATATATTTCAATATTGGTTTGCTTTTGTCAAGAACTAGCCTAGGTATAGGCTAAAATGCCTATGATCTGACAATGGAGGCAAGTATATATCTAAAGCCTTTGAGCAATTTTGTGATGATAGAGGTATTAAGAGTTAGTTGATAGCCCCATACACCCCACTCTAGAATGATATGGCTAAGGGCATGAATAGGAAAATTCAAGAGTGATTTCATAGTATGCCTAGCCAAGCAGGCTTATTGCAACACTTTTGAGCTTATTTAATTACTACTGTCATACATTTGATTAATCAATCCCTATGCACTCCTCTTGACTATCAGGTTGCAGAGAAGGTATGGTCTAGAAAATCTCCATCATATGCTTGTTTGCATATTTTTGGTTGTTGTGAGACTTTTTGCCATGTTCCCAAGGACAAGCACAATAAGCTAGATCTTAAGTCTATGAAATGCATCTTTCTTGTTCATAGGGATGCAGGTGAGATGGGCTATCACCTATGAGATCTACAAGTTCAAAAGGCCATTCGAAACCATGATATCGTTTTCCATGAAGAGAAAATGCATAAGCAACTTGAGTAGGTCATTGAGGTGCGCATGGTGATATTCAAGAGGAGCCTCCTATTACTATACAACCAACTAGATAGCCTATAACAGCTAATACTCCAGTGGCCCAGGACTGTGATGTTAGATAGGATGTATAGGCCCCACAACCTATTTTGTAGTAGTCTTCTAGAGATAGACATTAGCCCGATCAGTTTGCACCCTCTATGGATTATATTATGGTGACAATTGCTAGTGAACCTCTTATCTATGGTGAGGCCGTGTGTAAACATGATAGTCACCCTTAGGAGAGGGCCATGCAATCAGAGTATGACTCTATAGAAAAATCATATGTGGGATTTAGTTCCTTTGCCTAGTGAAAAATAGCATTTGTTATGCAAGTGGATATATAAATCAAAGAGTGCTCCTAGATGCCCCAAGATAGTCTATAAAGCCAAATTGGTTGCCAAGGGTTCTAAGCAGGAGCATGGTGTTTACTTTGATGAAGTCTTCTCTTCTACAGTCAAGATGATTACCCTACACTTAGTTTTGGCCTTGGTTACGCAACTAGCTTTGGACCTCTATTAGATGGATATCAAGATGGCTTTCTTACATGGGGACTTGCATGATGAGATTTATATGCAATAGTTTAAGAGCTGTGAGAAAAAAGGCAAAGAACACCTAGTGTGCAAGTTAAGAAATAGCATTTATGGCCTTAAGTAGGTACCTAGGGAATGGTACCACAAGTTTGAAACTTTCATGCATTCATGGGGATATACTTGTAGTGATATGGATCCATTTTTATACATGAAGAAGGCTCGTGATGTGGCAACCTTATGTTTGTTGTACTCTATGTAGATGATATTCTTATTGCTCGAAGAGCTCATGATGAGCTATATGCATTGAAATCTTAGCTCAAGAAGAACTTAGAGATGAAGGACATGGGATAGGCCTTTGCACATTCTTGGGATGCGCATCATGTGTGATTGCTCTAAGGAGCTCCTTTATTTGTCATAGAAGGAGTATATCCAAAAAGTCCTTGGGCAGTTTCATATGCAAGATGGTAAGCCTAATGACTGTCCTTCAAGCTGATTATCCACAATCTAATGAGCAGAAGATCAAGATGGCCAAGATCCCTTATGCATCTATCATGGGCAGTTTGATGTATGCCATGATAGCCACTCATCTTGACAAAGCATTTGCAATGGAAGTTGTACCATACTATATATCTACACTTGGGAGACGGCATTGGGATCCCATCAAGGGTATCACAAGATACCTAAAGGGCACATAAACTATATGCATATGTTATGGTGGCCAAGATACAAGAGTCATGGCTTACACTGACTCTAATTATGCAAGACATGCAAACAAGGAATCTACCTATGGCTATGTCTTCACCTTTGCTGGAGGTGTTGTTTCTTGGATGTCTAGAGTGCAAAAATGCATGGCCCTATCTACTACCAAGGCCGAGTATATTGCAACCATCGAGGCTTATAAGGAGGCTCTCTGGCTAGGTTGCCTAGTGGAAGACCTCAGTATTACTAGTATGATTCCTACACTGCATTCGGATTCTATGAGTGTTATCTAGTTAGCCAAGAATTCAGTCTTCCATGTGAAGATAAAATGCATTGAGGTGCGTTACCACTTCATCAGAGAGGTTATTGAGAGGACATGTCTAACCTTATCAAGATCTCAACAACTGACCAAAATCCTGTAGAATTGCTCACAAAAAGTCTCTCAACGGAACATTTTGCCTTTCTTAGGAAGTTGATGGGTGTTGGATGAGACGATGTCTTTTCTCATCCTATCGTACTTACATACATTTGTACTTTGTCACTTTTTTCTTTTTCTCTCCTCATCAGTAGGAACACATTCATCTTTAAGTGAGAGGTTGTTGGGTGTAAAGGCGCATGTGCCTAGTTGCCTATATATCACTACACTGATAGTACTTGCACACTTGTATATTGCAGTGGCGGGTGCCCATTGTTGTCACTTCATTCTTTATTATTTTAGTGATATTTGAATAAAGGGAAGGTCCATCACACATTGTAATGTGATGATTCTTGGAGTTCCCATATATTGTGTGTGTCTCTCTCTCTTGGTCTTACTCCTTCTACCATAGCTTTTGCTTCTGCTCATGTGTTTCCACTCCGGGCTCATTCCAATTCAGCATGTCCACCATTCACAACAATGTTCCCATGGATTGGAGAACCAGTTCCATAAACTTGGAATGTTGGAAATCCCAAAAGCACATCATTATTGGCCTCCTTGTTTCCTAAAACGTTGTAATGAACATTGGTCCATGTAGCACCACATGATGAATGGGCATTCCCCACAAAAAAATATTGCGACTATTGTACTATTTGCGATACACACAAACCACCATGCAAAGCATTCAACGAGCATAAATTATCTAAGGGCATTTGTTGATGGCAATAAGGTAATGACAACACAAAATTATATTCTCCTGAAATATGAGAAGGTGCAAAAGGGAGAAACTCACTTTGAATGTTTTGAAAATATGTTCTCAGTCTTGCTTGATGCCTTCATCTTTCTCATGTACTTTCCAAAAGTCTTCTTCAAATCCCTATCACATTATTTCTTAGCATGTTCCTCACAGTTCAAGGCATTGCTTTTGAAATGATAACAAAGGAGTGACCTATGCAAAGAACTCAAAAGAGTGTATTTAAAGTAAATATAACACCAAACATTGACATGTGATAAACAAATGAAAAAGTGAACACGAAAACAATGATATCTTACAAATGGAATTTTGAAACAATGTTGCTCGAATCTCACACATAAACACACACACATGTTGAGAGAGAGAGAGAGAGAGAGAGAGAGAGAGAGAGAGAGAGAGAGAGAGAGAGAGAGAGAGAGAGAGAGAGAGAGAGAGAGAGAGAGAGAGAGAGAGAGAGAGAGAGAGATGAGTATGCATAGAGATAGAGATGCATAAACAAAGACTGAGAGAGACAAAGAGAAAGAGACATATATGGAGAGGGAGATCAACAAATATATCTATTCATATATTTAAACTTTTATACATGCCCTTAACCCTTCCTTGGGCAGCCTTTCCCCTTTTTGGTCCATCGACCTTTGTCCCTTCCTCTACTCTCTTTTCTTCTCCTTCCCATTAGCATAGGCCTCAACCCGCACCTCTCATTCTTTACAATTTGCATGGAAGAGAGCCTAGTACTCTTTTACAAAATGAATTGCAATGCGCATCATGCTTTTCTTGCTACCTAGCATATTATGATGCGCTTATTATCGTGTACTTCCTTTTACATTGGAGGCTTTTTCCTGCACTTCATGTCTTTATTATTTTTTCTGAGTGTGCCTTTCTCTTTTGTTTTTCTTGCCTTGGGACTATCTTCCATTTCCGATTTTTTGGCTTTTTCATCTTGGACTTCCAAGGGTGTAACATTGTTCCCCTCCTACCTGGGTGCTAGTCCCATGGCACTTGATGGTACTGATTGAGTTGCAGAGGGTTGACGAGGAATGGTGCATGGGTTGTCAAGGAGGTGATGGGCCACATTGGCCATGCTTTGTGAAGTGGGTTTGGAAGGTTGCCAATGGTGAATATATATGATTGGTCATGATGAAGGTCTCCATAGGTGTTGGTTTACAACACCGACATACAAATTTTTTGAAAATAAAAAGAGTACACTTCCTAAGGGGTTGTGTCTACCTTACTGTACAATGCGTTGGAAAGTGATGGTGGAAATGGGAGATGGGTCGAATTGAGCCTAAGGTGTTGTCCCACACCTTAAGTACCCAGTTTCTATAAATGGAGGTATTGTGCATGACTTAGGGAGACATGTCTATCAATCATGTCCTGCCCTTGATGTGCCCTAGGTTGTGATGTGGGGGAGGGGCTAGGGTGGTCCGTAGGTGCATTGCTTGTGACTCTCATAGAGTACAAATGGGCTGATTTCATTGTTGTGTTTCTTTTCTTTCCAACTTTTGCCTTCTTGTCCTTTTCCTTTTTCTTTTCTTTTATTTTTTTCTTTTTTCTCACTCTTTTTTTTGATATTATAAAGGGAGCACACAAAGAAGCATCCCATTCATGAGTAGGGGCTAGGCTACATGTCGGCTTGAGGGTTTTGCTCAGGAAGGTCCCGCTCTGTATGTACCCCTTCAAGTTACCTCTTAGATTGAGTGTAGTAGATGAAAAAAATGAGTTGTTACACTTAGTGAATCTACTGTCACTCGTGTCTTCTAAGAGGTTCATACAAAATGTTGCCAAGAGGGTGGCTTTCATCATGAGGCACACCATTGCACAATTATCTACCCCAACATTGATACCAAAAAAGAGGGGGGCAAACCGCTCTTCCTTTGTAGTAGGTTTTTGTTTTAATAATATTTGCAATAGACAGAGATGGTTACATGTGGTGATGAAGGCACAATTGGTGTTGAGATATTTGCAATCACACCTAATGTAGCCTCTTTGTATGAGGCAGTCTGGGCTTAGGACATGCAAGTTGCAGTAATCCCATATGCACAGAGAGGGAAGATTACTACCCATCCAACAACTATGAAGCATTGTACTTGACTTTTCATATAGAATGAATACAATGTCGCGATGCTTTGTACTTTGAGTTAAGTGTCTTGTCATTGTCAGTCATACACAAGATTGTGTTTATGAGTCCAACTCTCAATCTTGGAACCTAATTCACTTGTGTAACAAACAGTGTCTTTGTTTCTATCATCATGAGTTCATTCTTCTTCTTCCATCCATCATAGCTCTCTGCCATGTCCTGGATCCCGCTCATTTCGACATGGTATCAGAGCCCAATCGGGAATGGCACTACTTCTCTAGCCTCTCTTGGTTCCTCTCAATCTCTGCCAAGCTCACATCTAGCTCATGATCAGTGTATGACTTCTTTTCTCAACTTCATCTTCAGCCAAGCTTGTGGCAGCCATAGCCAAACAACACATAGCTCTGATTGAGCCCCTAGATCTCACACTACGGACCATTTCAACTCACGATTCCTTTTGGAGAAACATTCCTCTACTCCTGGTGAAGCTCCCTGGTACATCATAGTTAAACATTCGTGATCACTCAAGCCAACATTATATGATTTTGCCATCACTGCCTGTTCTGCACCATCTCAGCATCGTACAATCTGCGCCATATATAAAATATGCAATGTCGATGCTGATCATGGGGCATTCAAAGCCTAACGCATGAATTATCCTCTCACCAAATATCAGCTCAAATGGCTATTGGATCGAGCTGCTATCATCGTTTTTATCAGATGGGTTTGAAACCCCAACATAGTCCTCCATAGCTTTTTAACTCAAGCTCATAAAACCACTTCTTTTTCTCACTCATGCTACTTGGATTGCCCTATTGACATCCAGATTCACTGACTTAGTCAGTGCCACACATCAAGGAGGGGAAGTTCTTGGAGATATTTGGATATTTTTGAAGATTGGAAGACCAAGCATTCAACATCAAGCTCAAGCTCCTCTTCCATCTCACTCCATTGAAATTTTACCACTCTGATCTGAGCTCCCAACTAAGTTTCATTTTAATTCTTTTTTGGTCTACCAATCTAATAAGCCACTGCGTAGGTTGAATTCCTTGCAACCCTAAGTCCTTCATTGTCACATCTGTCAGTATGTTTACTGATGAACCTCCATCAATCAATGAATCTAAAATAAAGCATCCTTCTATCCATACACTAATCTCTGGGGTTCCAGGATCTAGGAAGGCATTAGCCACATCTACTTCCTTTACAGGCTTCGGGGCCTTATTGGTCTTGGTCACTGTTGAAGGAACAATCCTTAGTCCACGTCTTCTGTGTCAAGATGCTTTTGAATTTCTTTTGGCAGTTGGGAGATAGCATTAGCAGCTGCCAGAATGTTAAGTTAGGTTTAAAAGTATCTAGGTCTTTTACCAAGTCATTATCTTTGATAGGATCCACATGCTTCTCCAGCCTACTCGGGAATGGGGCTATATTCATTTTCATCTTTCCTTTTTCTTCTAACAATGGCAGCATCGGCACCTCTTCTATTTCTGGAGGTGCTTCTGCATCGTCTATCTCCCAGACCTCTGGTCCTGTTTTTGAGACTGTCTCTGTGACTCCCTGTGGCACTGCAGTGCTCTATACTACACTGTTTTGTCCTGTACTGCTCTATCCCTCTGCTGACAGGTTGAACTTCACAGTCTTGGCAGTGGAATTATTTTCATTCTGAACAATTGTTTCCTTCTTCTTGGCGCATGTGACAGCAGCAACTTCCAACTCTACCAAATTTGAGGCAGGCTCTTGTACCTTTTGTTGGCTATCAGTGCCATTGGCCTTTACAGGGGCTGGACTTGGACAATCCTTTGCAGTGTGGCCTTTGCCTTTGCATCGAATGCATAAGGCCTTGTAATCCTCAAATCCTCTAGGGTTTAAACAATTTGGGGAGATATGACCCTTTTCTCCACACTTGTAACATTCCACCTTTGATCTCTGACCACCGCCAGCCTATCGTCCTCTGTAACTTTGAGAGGGAAACCTCCTTGGACCAAAATTAGGACCAAACTCCCTAGGCTTTGGTCCAATATCTTGTGTTGTCATTTTGGATTCTAGCAAGTTGAATCTTGCATTTTCATCCTTCTGTCTTCGTTCGTGCATCTCTTTCACAGAGCAAATATCCTCTGTATGGTTCTTCCGCAAACAGTAGGAACAGAAGGCTCCGAGAATTGTTGGTTTTTGGGTACATTCAGTGGCTAAATGTCCCGCTTGATGACACTTTCTGCACCATGTATTAGAGTGCATCACATCTCTTCTAGCTCCCATAGGGGTGGATATATTGGCGGTATTCACCTTCAGCATCTGTAACTGCTCTGTAATCACATCCATAAGCTCTTTCTCGATACTTGCAACTGAGTTAGATAAGTAGTCCTTTAGATTTTCACCTCCTGAAGTACCTGTAGTAGGGTTTTGGGAAGCTTCTGTAATTACTGCATACACTGGTTGGGTTGATCCAGAAGGTCCTCTGTTTTGATTCTGATTCAAAGCTCCTATTGAGACTTGGAATAGTTGATTCCAGTGGGTAGGGTTCCACTGTTGTTGAGTTGCCATTGAAGAAACTGTTTGAGGCCACTGTTGTTGTGGTTGAACCATCATTTGAGGCACTGTCGTCTATGGTGACCACAGTGGATTAGGTGCATTATACTGGAGCTCTGGACACCCCTTGCCAACTCCGGAATGGAGTTGAAGACTACCGTGAACCCAACATCTATGTCATTGGAAGATCCTATTCTAGATAAATGATGGAAATTACGGTGCCATGTGATTTGGACCGGGTACTTCTATTGGATAGAAGGGATATATAATTTCTCCTGTATGGGCAGGAGACAAAGATTAACTTGAAGATAAGTTAAGGAATTTGTTTTGTCAAAAGGGCTAGTTGCTTTGTTTTCGTATTTGTGTTGTAAATTACGTGAACAAACATTGTTCCCTAAAGGATTAATTAAGGAAGCTCATTTTAAATGTAACACGTAATTGTGGTGGGACCTAATTAGAAAACTAAAGTTATCAAGGAAAGCGGGTGGGTGGAACCCCCGACGAGTCTGTCCTACGACAGGGTGGTCCCAGAGAACTAGGAGGCTTCTCACAAGGTTTTACCATCATTCAACTTTAGGTCTTGTTAAGTTAGAACCCGATTCATGGTGCTTTAGAGGACTGGACTGGGACTATACCCTACGGACAGAGAGCTTGAGCGTCACATCCCTCTCGTTTTCCATTCTCCTAGAACCAAGTGTGGCATGGGTCTACTTTAGCTCAGGCATCTCTACATAAAGTAGGAACCCAATTCATACTATTTTAGGGGACCGGAATGGGACTATGCCCTACGCACAAAGAGGTTGAGCAGCACATCCCTCTCATTTCCCATTCTCCTTGAACCAAGTGCGGGATGAGTCCACCTCAGCTTGGGTATCTCTACATAAAGTAGGATATCCAAGACCATGCTAGAATGCTATCAAGAGACCTTACCACTAGGAACTCGGATTTTAGGTCATTTGGACGCAAACGTTCCGTTGCAAGGCGGACTCAGGAAACCTGAGGCGATAAATCCCATAACATTCCATGGGAGTGCCAGGTGATGTCGCATAGATTTGTCTCTTGATGGACCGCTAAAAACATGCTTGGACAGCCGATATCTGGGCATGTTACAGTTGTTATCAGAGAAAAACTTCGTAATGGTGTGTGATTGATTAATGTATGGGTCATAGACATATCCTAAACAGAAATAACCTAAGTGGTATGAGTTGATTGTCAGTCACCTTCTGCACCAACGAATGCTGACATGCAAGAGAATAAATTCCTTCTCAAGCAGATTAAGTTACCTGAGTTTGATGGAAAAGGGACAGACATCGTAGTCGAGGCAGAGATATGGGTTGAGTCTATGGATTACTATTTCTTTGCTGCAGGAACTGCCTCTACCGATCAAGCAATGATATCCAAAAATTAAGTTAGTTGGCCAGTCTCGGATATGGTGGAAGCAATGGTGCAAAGATCAAGGTATTTCTGAAGCTGCTGTCACTTGGGCTCAACTGAAAGATGTTGTACGTGGACAATACCTTCCGGAAACCTAGCAGACTTTGAGAATGAATGATTTCTTCAAGCTCAAGCAGTTGGAATTGACCTTGGAAGCCTCCTACTCAAAGTTTGTAACCTTGCTAAAATACGCACCATCTATGGATATTGCGCAACAAGTTTCCAAGTTTTGTCATGGCCTAAAACACTCCTCTAAACCACCATCTGGAAGCAATGCATCTAACAGACTTGCAAGATGCATTACTTCGGGTAAAGCCAATCGTCCAAGAACTTAATTCAAGCAACTGCGGCAAAGATGATTCCCATGATCAAGACAAGAGATGCCACACGTGCGGAGAGATAGGGCACATCCGTAGGAGGTGTCCCTACTGCCAATTCTTCCATTGCAATGAGCTAGGACACATCCAAGCAGACTGCCCTGCCTTAAGTTTAGGAGACATTGAGCCTATAAGGAAATGAAGCTACATAGGTGCAGTCCATGGATATATGGAGGAATCAGACGAAGAGGAAGACGTAAAAGCCCACTACACCTTTTCAGAATGATTAGCAACCCTAGAAGTTCTATTGACATGTAATACAACTTACATTGGAAATAAATCCTACTCTTGTACTTACGGCTAATTGAAATAATATGAGTTGCACTACTTGAGTCATTAAGAGTAGCGCAACGAATGCATGGCATGTCCTAACCCACAGGCCTTAAGCCCCATTAATGCTTGTCTTCCCCAGTTCTCTCGAGATGAGGACATCTAGAGTTCTCTAAGTGGGAGAGGATGTAATATACCCACCGCGCCTAAAACCCCCCCTCCCCCTTTCTTATTCAAAGAAAATCAAAAAAATTTATCCTCTTCGCCCCTTGTCGTCACCGACAGGTGGTGAGGAGGGAAAATGATGAGAGGAGGAAGTCGAAGACGGTGTGAAGATGACATGGGAGGAAGATGGAGGCAACAATGGATGACGTCAAGGAAGCATCGATGATGACGGTGAGTAAGAGGGAGACGATGTTGACGAAGTAGAAGAAGAAGTGGCCGATGACTAAGATCACAATAAGGAAGGCCATATGCCTACAAACTTCCCCCACCGCCATGCATCACAGAGACAGGTGGTGGGTGGGGGAGACACCCTCCCCACCACTCTACTCCCTCCCCACAATCTCTTTCCCCCCCAATAATAACACCCTTCCCTGCTATAAAACCCCCCCTCCCCATCGTAAGCGGAAAACAAAGGACGGAATGCCTCGATGCTGCATAGGCAAAGAGGGTGATAGAGAGAGAGAGAGAGAGAGAGAGAGAGAGAGAGAGAGAAGAAGAAGAAGAAGAGGAAAGAGAGGTGAAAACAGAGAGGAGAAGAAGAAGAAGAAGAAGAAGAAGAAGAAGAAGGAGAGAGAGAGAGAGAGAGAGAGAGGGAGAAGAAATATTTCAAGGTCCTTCTCTTCCCCTCCTTAGAGTGATCACACGCGGTGTTTTTTTCCCCCCTCGTTTCGCTTGGTTATCCGCATCCTAATTTTCCCCCAATTGGCCCCACTATTCAAGAAAGAGGCAACTGAAGTCTTGTGAGGATCACGGTTAAAGCTAAGAAGACTGGAAAATGGCCCCCAAGCAAAGAACATCGAATGTAGGCGAAAATCCCATAATCCGCAACAAAACCTCGAGCAAGGATATCACCACCAATCTAGTTGAGATACCAGATGTAAGAATTGTATTTCTAAATTGATAGATGCTTGCTTTAATTCCTGCATGAGATGCATTAGACCTGAACTAAACCACATGAGAATAGTTCATTCAAAAAGATAAGCTTCGTCGAGTATTTGAAGGATTAAGTTCTCAAATGCATGTATCAGGAGAAATTAATCGCATTTAGATGCCATGCGATAAATTCATAAATAGCATATAAGGCTTCAAGCATTGTCGACTTCCCATCCTCGCAATAGTAGGGCATCTTCATCACTTTAAAGGTATATGCTGCAACTTGCACGCCTGATGGATTGCATGGCAAGCAACCTAGCCTAAAGAGAATCATTTTTGGAACTCTAGGCCCTTGCCCAAGCTTTATATAAAATTTCTATATATAAAGGACTATTTCCATTGGTAAACCCATCATTTGGTAATCTTTCAATTACCCTTGCTAGTTCTACTACAAATGGTGATGTCATTCATAGCCAATGGTCATAATATTTGCTAAGGTGAAGCTTGATAGTATTCAAATACTAATGGCACCATTTTATTTAAAATTTCACAAAGGCACAAAAATGTAGCATTTCTAAATCAACGTTACATTTTTTTAATATTATGTAAGAAGAGTTGTCATACATTAGAATTAAAAAATTAACAAACTATAATAAAGTAAATGAATGAGTTTGAAATAAATAAATTCATTTTGATAAGGTGAACCTCCATAGTATTCAAATACTCATTGGGCCATCTATAAAAGAAATACTTCAAATAAGTATATGATGAAGAACAAAAAAAGAGTTTATCTTTTATTATATAGAAGTGCTTTGTACATATGTAATTTTGATAGAGGTCAAATAAATAAATCAAATAAGGACTTTTTTAAAGAGGCTACAATAGTTTTTGTAAAACTTCTTTATACACAATGGTGATAGTTGCATTTGCCCTATCCTCTTTCTCATTAAGTAGAACTTTCAAATTGTTTGGTGACTTTACTCGTGAGAATGCAACATACAACTATCCATGAGAAAAGATTGGGGGTTTTTGGATACAACCCCAAATATGAAAATGTTTGTCCTTGAGATTTATTAGTTGTCATTGCATACGCCAATGAACAAGGAATTGCAAATGTTTGAATAAATACTTTATCCGCAACATTGGTGCATGTTATTATCTATGCCTCAATGACCTTGTTGTTAAATGCCTTGCATATGAGCCTTGTACCATTGCATAACCCTTTCTAAGGATTCAAAAATTTTAGCAACATTATTGGAGCATTTATCTTCAGTAGCAATATGTGGGGAGAAATACCACCACCAAGGTTAAGGGATTTAAGATATACAATATTATACATAAAGGAGTTTTCTTCTATCTTATCAATGGAATTAGCACAATAGTATCATTTAACCTCTCTTGGCACCAATTGTAATGCATGGTTATTCAAAATTAGATGCAAGAATGGCATGTTCACTAGATAATGGTTGATAGTCATATATGCAATACATATTTCAATAGACAAAATGTATCAAGTCCTACATTGACCCTCTGTTCAATAGCATTGCCCTTGATACCTTGCAACCACACAATAAAGTGGTCCTCATATAGTCACTTGTATATTCTATGTAAGTTTTAACACCTTGATATGTTGCCACAAATTGGAATAGCACAGAGCCACACCAATAATATCCTCACGGGTACCCTTTTTCACAATAGCCAATACATGCCTAAAATCTCCACCCAGTAAAACAACCTTACTACTAAATAGCTTATCAAACTACATAATATCCTTGAGATTCCATCAAATTGCTTTAAAATTGTAACGATGCATCACTAAAGCTTCATCCCACAAAATAAGACTTGTCTCTCTTAGCAATGTTACAAAGCTACCTTGAATAAATATATTGCATGTAGTTTGATTGCAATGGTATTTTGAATTTTAAATGGGCCATATGACCATGTGGCAAAAGCTATGTTGCAATACCAAAGGATACCATAGTTATGGCAATGCGACCTTGACTACGGAGCCTTGTAAGTATACATTTGTATAGAAATGCTCTTCCAAAACCTCCCGGTCCATTGAATAAAAATGTTGCGCCCAAACCAATATCAATAGTATTCATTATTGCTATGAAGAAATTTGTGTGTCTATCATTGAGCATACATTCCATATGTGAGATACATGCATTCTTAGCTCAACGAATCCATGATAAATAGTTAAAGTATATCCATGTACATGCAAAAGTCCTTTAATAGGCATCAAATCTTCATTACTAGCTGACATATTATAGGCAAATCGATTGTTGATTTTGCAAAGACAATTAATGTAGGATATCCTCTATCACTGGTTCCAAGAACTCTTCCCAAAGCACACCAAGTTGGGAGGATGAAAAAAACACTAGAATACTCACAAACAAGTTCTCAATTGTGCACTTCTTTGCATTAACGCAGCCTCATGCAAACATAGTTTATATTCATCAACAACTTCTAACAAACCCTTGGCCATCCAAGCCTCTTTAAATGTGGAGTAGATCACATTTTCAACTTACACGATGCCTCAAAGGAAGTGTGCCCCTTGCATTCAATGAGGAGTATACGCAAGTAGTATTTCTCTCTACAGTAGGCGCTACGAAATATATTTTACCACATGTATTTCTTTGCCTTCTCTTTGTCCACATTCTTTTTCCCCACATTCCAAACCCAGTACATCAAAAAGTCTTGATACAAAATGATGATAGCCTCAAGATGTAGATGATTATAAGTAAAACACTCTACAAGAGTAGGTTTTTTGAGCATTTTCTTTCTAAATTACATCTCAAATATTATCAATGCCATGAAAAGCAACATTATTTTCTCCCAATAAATATATTTGCAATTGTTGAATATCATCCTTCTCATCATGAAGTCTATATTCAAATATTTGCCACATGCTTCATAAGTAGAAACATATAATGCATCCAAGTACCTCACAATTTCAACATTAATATTAGACCTATCATTTTTATTAGATGTGGGACCTTGTATGCTTGCAAATCTAACAATTGCATGATCATGGTCCTTACAAGTGTACTTATACAAGTATTTTACTACAACAATCATTGAGCATACCTCTACATTTATATGAGAGTTGTACTTGGAACTCAAGAGTAAGGATTGTAGGGTTAGTGAGAAAGAATAAGCGGTACCTTTGCTTCCAAACTAGACCCCCCCTAAGGATTTGGGTGAGAGATTACAATACTTGGTACTAAAAAGTGTAGTTCTTTCAATAACTTATTTTGAAATAGCTAGAAGAACATTGAGCTTTGCTGTGTACCTATTTTGAAGAAGAAAAAGAAGCATCCAATAATTGGCTCAACCATCACCACTTAATCCCAAGGTTAAAGCTTCTAAATAAGAGTAAAAAGAACCCTAATTATCATATGGCTTAGCTCAAAATAAGATGGATAGCCAATGATTTCAACAATATATATTGAGATCAAGTCAAATTACATCAATTTATTGTTACTTTTAATGAAAAAACTATAGATTTGTTTAACACATATGGGATTGTAGATTTTCTCACTTGCAATCAACTTAAATCTATCTTCTTAAGTAGATTTTGAATGGATAAAACTACTATTGATGTGTAAGAGAAACTTGAACAAATCAAGCAAAAAAAAGCATATCAAGGATTATGCACAGAAATTCAAGAATATCTTGAAGAATAGGTTGGGTGTTGTTGATGGACTATCACTAGAACTGTATAGCTCTTATTTTGTTAAGGACTTAGATACAACCATCGCGAGTGCTATCGTTAATGTTGAATTGTAGGCTAATAAAATTGATGTCCTAGTTGAAGCTATCCAAAGGGTCGACAAAAAATTAGGACAAGAAAATCCAAAAAGAACTATGGTTAAGAGTCATCAAGGTCAAACTCAAAGGACTCAAACTCAGATGATTGTGGTGAGGGAGATGATTTTTCTTCAAGTTCAAAATCAAAATTTGATCTAGTGATTTAGAAAATGTAAGGAATAAAATAAAGAAAAAGTGATAGAAAAAGAGATCCAAAAAGGATAAGGAGTCCTCAAGGGATAGGAAGAAAGGTAAAGAAAAAGAAGGAAAGATTGTCTTAAAAAGAAGGCTAGAGAAGAAGAAGGAAAGACTACCCTAGAAAGAAGGCTAAAGAAAAAGATAAGGAAGATAAGATTACACCTGAAAGAGATTTTAAAGGATTTGGGAGAAAGGCCCACAACAAAGGAAATGGAATAATGATCAACAAAAGTAGTGGAATAGTGGGCCAAAAAGACCAAGAGGATTTTGCTATTACTATGAGAGATAGGGACACATGCTAGGAACTAATTGTGAGCTATGAGTATGCCATAGGGTTGAAAGAGGGATGCAAGCCAAAAACATACGAGAAATGTAACCGACAGGAGCACCATAAAATCAACAAACCACCAAACCTAGAATGGCAACCTATAGGCCAGCAAGATAAGGCATGAAAGAAGTTTGTTATCGAAGGTGTTCTATAAAAATGAGTAGCTTATTGCTCAACAAGTGTTGGAACCACATATGGGATGTGATTTTTCTGATTGCATTGTTATGGAGGATTTTCTTGAGGAGACTCAAGTAAAGCAAAGAATGAGATGCATTGGGATGTGTAAGAGAAAGCTAGGGAGGCACCACTGAATGAAGTGAATAGACTACAAAAGGAAAACAGGGTTAAAGAGTTTAGTCCTACATGTCCCCAATAGGATATGATGTGAAATCATGAAATTGTCCGAGAATAGGAATGTTTGCAAGAATTCTTGAAATAAAATGAATCTAATCAAGAAGGCTTAATCATTATGGAGCACGAAGAGGGCTCTTATGAATTGTTCAAGGCATTCGCTAAATCATAATTGCAATTTAATTTAGAGTAGATTTTAGACTTGATTCCAAGGTTTAAGGAGAAATTACTATCAAGAATATTTACCAATCAAGGAAAAATCTTGTAGAAGTATGCCAAAGAAACCAAAGAAGTTTTAGAATGTCAAGTAGTTATTCCTACCTAGACAAAAGTAGTGGATTATAAAGTACTCACAATTCAAGTGGAGTGCATTGGGAAGAATTTTGATGACGTGTTATTAGATGGTTGATCAAGAGTTAATATTATTATTGAAGAATTTTATCTTATTACTAAGATGTAGGGGGTTAGATCAGTTGTTAGATGGTTGATTAGGAGTTAATAGTATTATTGAGGAACTTTATCTTACTACTAAGATGTAGGGGTTTCAAGAATTAATTTATCAAAGTGTTTGGTCTTAGAATCAAAGTAAGTCTTGTTATTCTCCAATGGAGGAACTAGTCGACTCATATAAGATGTGTTTGGGAAGACCATGTTTAGATATCCAAGTTGAAGTAGATATGGGGACAATCTCACATGGCCTTAACGAGCTAAAACTTTCAGTAGAAAATTAAGTAAATTTGTAGCCTAAATTTAGACCTCTCATGGTAGAAATCATTAATGTAGCCCTTAAAATAGGAGATTATGAGGAGGAACTATTTCTCCAAGCTAATCCATCTATCATTTATATGTTTGAGGTGCACATGGATCATATTTTAGCTTGAAAAGTGTGTTACCTACAAATCCTATGCAAGAAAGCAATAATCCTATATAGAAACCAACAACTATATGCAAAAATTTAGTGATCCTTCACATGGAATTAGCAATCTTGAATAGGAATCTAAGAAGGTTGATCATCAATTAGGTAATTTGGAGGAACATCAATAACTTAAGAATGAGAAAGCCTTTGATAAGGCTAATCAATAGGCTATCATTGAGCTAAGGGTTGAAGTTTTCATTCAGAATGAATAAGTCTTAGACTCTTGAAGATGGTGTATAGTAAGCTAATTTGGATGCAATTGGTGGTTCTAATCCCATCAAGATGAGCATTTACATGGATGAGGAGTATAAGGAGAAATTACTAGAACTCTATAAAGAATTTTAGGATATATTTACTTTCAAGATGAGCATTTACATGGATGAGGAGTACAAGTAGAAATTACTAGAACTCTATAAAGAATTTTAGGATATATTTGGTTGGGAGTGTTGACATAAAGGGTCTCAATCCAAATGTGTTTCAATATAGAATCAATCTTAAAGTAATGCTAAGCTTATTACTCAAAAGAGACATAGGATCGACTCAGACTATGGAAAGCAAGTTGAAGAGGAGATTGAAAAATCACTTAGGGTTGGATTCATCAAGCCAATTAAGGAGATCACATGGCTATCTCCTATTGCCATTGTACCCAAGAAGAATGGTAAGATTAAGATATGAGTGGATTATAGAAATCTCAATCTACCCATAATTTCATACACATTTACCATTCCATTGATTGATTATTTACTTGACAATGTGGCTAGACATGAAGTTTATAGTCTTCTAGATTTAAATGGCTCAAGAAGATATGGACCAGACCACCTTTATCATAGAGTTGGCACGTGCATGTGTTAGCACAAATACAAATTTTGGGTTTAAGGATAGTCATCATAAGTTTCAAGGAGTAGCACATAAAACCTTTGACCCCTATCTCACTACTTCTATGAGAGTCTTTATTTATGATTTTTATGTATTTGGTAAGAAAACAGATCATCTAAACCACCTTAGTTTATGCTTTGAAATGTATCAAAAATTTGGTATGTCTTTGAATCCATTCAAGTTCATCTTTGAAATGTATCAAAAAATTGGTATGTCTTTGAATCCATTCAAGTTCGTCTTTGAAATGTATCAAAAAATTGGTATGTCTTTGAATCCATTCAAGTCTATCTTTGCTACTAAAAGAGGAGTGTTACTTGGACATGTTATTTATAAAGAAGAAATGTCCATAGATCCTCAAAATATTCAAGTAGTACAAAATTTTGTAGTTTCTACAAAGGTGTAAGAAGTAATGAGGTCTATGGGTTAATGATTGGGATGATAGATATCTAAGGTACCTTGCTCATATATGTACTCCATTGACTAACTTCACTAAGAAAGGTGTCCAATTTGTTCAGAGAGAATATCAAAATAAGGCATTTGGTACTTTGAAGAAGATGTTAATTTTTGCTCCCATTTTGCAACCCCCTCAATGAGATTTTCCTTTTTGGATCTTTTTGGATGCTATTGATATAGATATTGAATCTATCTTGATGTAAGAAAAGGTTCCAATATGGTTTAGATCTATATATTATGCTATCAAAAGATTAATAGTAGTAGAGAAGAATTGCGTGGTTATTAAAAAAGAGGCATTATGTATGCTTTTCTATGCATAAATTTAGGCATCAGTGGTTGGGGCAATTCAATTATCTTTCATGTGGACTAAAAAGCTCTCTTATATCTCATCAATAAGTCGTAGCTTATAAGCAAATTAGCAAGATTGATGCTTTTGCTACAAGAATTTGATTGCAAATTTGTGCATACTCCTAATAATGATTTCTTGAGTAGGATTGGTATTATTGATCCTATGCATGAAGTAAATGATCAATTGCTTTGATGGAGTTTGTTTGGGATCTATGTCTATGAATATGATTATTATTATGATCAAATGCTGAATTTCTTTATGGATGGAATTTCCTTATGGATGGATATATTACAAGCAGATTTGTGGTGGTTGACTATTCTTAAGGATGCTTATCAATAAAGGAATATATTGTATGCATGCAAGAAGGTCAATCACAACCAAGAGATAGAATGTAATATCACCATGTATTGCATTACACAATAATGGTAACACCATTTAAGTTGGTTTATGGGGTAGAAGCTATTGTGCCTATGGAATTTGTTGTTTCTAGCCTACGCGTGGCTATCACCCATAAGCATTTACCTCATGAGTTAGTATATAATAGATTGCAACAGCTAATAGATCTTAAATAGGATTGAATTATTATAGCTTACTTATCAAGTGTAGTGCAAGCAAGAAGACAAGCTTGGGTGGATAGACACATCAAAAAGAAGATCTTCCAAGAAGTTGATGGCCTATAACTCTAAGTTTGGTAAACACCTTAGCAAGTTGAAGCTTAGATATATTGGTCCCTATGAGATTATAGAAGATGTTGGACAATGAATTTTTATTTTTACCACATTGCCATGAGGGATTATTTGAGAGAGGGAGTGTGAGAGAGAGTGTGTGTATGTATGAGGGAGTGAGGGACCGTGGAGAAGCTCTTCTTCTCCTCTCTTCATCTTCATCTTTTTCTCTTCTCCCTTCTTGCATACATGGCTATGGAGGTCGAAGCTCGGAGCTTGCTTGAGGTCACATCTTGAATCATGGAGCCATCGATGGATTCGTGGGAGGAGGTACTCAATCGGATTCAACAGTAAGCTCACTACATTGGTGTGTGGAAGAGTATGCACCATTATGTGAGAGGTAGCCATAGCTCTAGGCTTGAAACGCTTGAAGCAATAAGTTATCCATGGGTCTTGGTGGTTTGCCCACAAGGGCGACAACATTTTGGTTCCATTGCTGGGACAAATTGATTCAAGCTTGAGTGCTTGTGCGCTCCAAATCTAGTCATGAAGTAAGAGTTCATCTCCAAAATGGCACTTGGTTTTAGGTAGGAAGCAAGGGAGTCAGAGGCTATCTGATCTCTTTTGTGGGTTAGTTTAGGTTTAGAAAGCTTTATGTGCATTGGTTAGAGTAGGAGTTGCATGGTTTGATCAAATTTGAGGCATTAAGGTGTGGGAAATAAGGAGAAAGAAGGAAAAGATGACTCTCTAGGCAACTAGGAACAAGGGAATATGGGAAGAATGAAAATAGATTTTTTATGTCCAGGGAAGAAAATAGAGTGTGAGGGGAGAAAGAGAGAACACAAAAGGTGAATAAAAGGGAAGAGATAGCTCATTTACATTTAGAGAGATTGAGAGAGAGCTAGTGAGAGAGAGATAAGTAGTGGCAAGTCTATAGGCAGCAACATCTACAATCATTGCCATGTTGACACATTCAACCTTCCAAGTATATTCTGAACCCTTGTTGTTGATTGTTGCATTGTTCTGAGATCCTGAATGCATCAAAATAGTGAGCATTAAGCCATAAAAGAGGATTTCATGCCATTCGGTGAGTTTTTGTGTGCCGCTTGAACGACGACCGTAGGCCTCAAACACTTGAATCATGACCTGGATCGGACATTCGAGTCACTTAAGGTAGACTCATTCAAACATCTAAGTTGGATGAGTGTGGGAGCTTTTGCTTAGCCGCTAAGATCTATGGACTGCTTATTGTTTCAAGCGTTCCAAGCTAAGCACTAATGGCTACCTCTCACATAGCCAATGCGTCATCCATATCTACGGGTGTAGTGAGCTTACCTCCATGCCCATCGAGTTACCTCCTCTCCTACGCACTCCGGTAGCTCCACGATCCAAGTGCAAGCTTCAAGCAAGCTCCATACTCCAAGCCCCATTGCCGTGAGCAAGACGAGAGAAGAGAAGAGAAGAGAAGAAGAGAGGAGAAGATGGAGAGCTTCTCCTCCTCGGTCCCTCACCCTCACACATTCACTCCCTCATGCTCTCACACTCCCTCTCTCAAGCACAAGCTCAAGCAAGCAAGAAGAAGAAGAAGAAGAAGAGAGCAACTTTTGGCCACACATAAGAATGAGCTTCTCATTCACTTTTCAATGCTATATACAAAACCCTAAATCCCTTTTGGGCGGTCATCCCCTTATCCCCTTTTTTACATGGCCGGGGTCGTGGCCTAGGCCATTTTTCCCATTGTCCTTATATCTTCCTAGCTTCCTTCCTACCGCCCATCTACCTTTACAAATTGCACGAGTGAGAGCCAGACGCTCTTTAAATTAAATCATGATACGCTTGCACTCTTTTATAAAAGTATTGACTTGCACTTTTCTTGTACGCCTTTTTAATTTATTTAGGACTTTTCTGCACTTCTTGTGTTTCCATATTTTTATTGGTGTGCCTTCGTCTGCCATTTCACTTTTTCCTTGGCCTTTGTCTTTCGCTTTAGATTTTCCAGATTTTTCATCTTGTTCGTCTGACGGTTAACATTACCCCCTCCTAAACGAGTGTTAGTCCCATGGCACTCACCGTCATAGGTAGCGGGCTTTGGCATGCATTGAAGATGTGGGTGGAAGGGACATATGTGGTTGCCGTGGAGGAGTGTTGGTGGTGGTGTGGAGGAAGGTCATTGGGGGCACATTGGTGGCCTAGGTGGCTGGTGGTAGGGTTGTTCTTTGTTGGGGATTGCACTGATGGCCAGCACAAGTGCTAGTTTGTTGGGGATTTTGCACATGACGATTCTTGGCGGGCTTGCAGGATGATAAAGGATAATAATTCAGAGTTGAGTATCGATGAAGAGCGAGCGACACTTTCGTTGGAGTCTTCAATGCCTGTAATTGAAAACCTCTCATATGTGGTCTCTCCCTAGGGGTAGTACTAGCCTTCTTTATCGTGCACAAGACGTAGTTCAATTAGTTTGGGTGACAGGTCGAACTCCAAGCAAGCTGAGAGTATTGTCCTGCACTTGAGGACCCAAACTGTTTATATATTTCAGTGTATATATTATGTGAGTGCTCGTGCATACTTAGATATTACGTAGTTAGAAGACCGTGGGCTGGTTTCTCGTAACAACGTGTGGATGAAGCAAAGTTGTCCATGCTGAGAAGAAGTACACATGAAGGTGTATGAGACATCCTTTGCATTGTGACTGCACGACGTAGCATAATTGAACCTAGGGACACCGCACTTTTGGTAGTAGCTGGTAGCTATTGGACTTGCATGATGAGGACAATGTACTTTTCGTGGCCATTCGTGCGGTGCTTACCATGAGTGAGTGCAATGGTATTAAGGCAGAGTGCAAGAGGAAATCGTGCGAATGGGTTAGGGTGACATGTCTAACCATAAGTAAGACAAGCTCCTTGGGTATGTCCTGCCCTTGATGTGTCCTGAACAATTGTGGGTGATGCGAAAGGGCGAGGGTACTAGGGACGGAGCTAGCCGACCAAGGTCATTGGACATACCTAATTTGAGGACCCCTAGGTGTTGTGTTGTGATCGTGGGTGCTTCTTTTCTTTTCTTTTCTTTTCTTTTTTCATTTTCCTTTGTCTTTTTCTTTTCTTTCTCTTGTTCTTTTTTTTTTGAACTTGCGTGAGTACAACCATTGCAATATGTTGAGGCTATCAACCTTTCAATGCGTTGGGAAATGTCGAGCTTCAAAGGCTCAGGAAATGGATATTACAATGATGATTGTGCCCTAGCCTCGTTGGTAGAGAAGCAGTTGTTGAGATGGGGAGATACACTTGAGATTTTGCAACCCTTTTTAGAACATGCAATGTTGGTACAATTGAGGTAACAACTGCCATGAGTGCCCAGTGTAGATAATAACCTAGAAAGAGAAACTAGTTATGATCATGCTTTGGGCCATGCGATGTGGGCGATCGGCAAGGGAGATGTTTGCTTTCAGCAGCATGCCTTTGTCATGGCTCTTTGTGAGGTTGGTGGTCTTGGGCATTGAATACTTTTGCACAAAGACCTGCATCGTCCTGCATCCACTTGTCACTTCATGAGAGTATATGCAAGTCGAATGCATCAAGTATAACGAACAGATGCAACACGATAAGATAATACTTTATCAAAATCTTATGATTCTGACTGCGATGCATATTTCGGTGCTTGTTAAAGATGTGGCATATATTAGCAATAGGTAAGGGAAGTGTATACAGGTGGGGAGCCTACCTCTTTAACCATTTAAGGACAAAAAGTTATGGCTGGATGGCCTTTGTTAAGCAGCTTATACAATGCATGGGCTACTCTATTTCTACAAGGTGGGGTGAGTCCGGGTGGTCGGGCAACTGGGGCTGTGTCGGTGAGGGGCTCCTGTGAGGTTAGGCGGCGAAGATATCGACTGGGACCTGGATGGTGTAGTCCCTGGCCGCAGCTATTTCAAGAATGATTTTAAACAATTCATCAAATTCCCGATTGTCTCGAGCTACCCTCTCCTCTTTCGAGCACTTGGTGCTCGAGCATTTGGTGGGGGTCTGCGCGCCACTGTTGCCATGCCCCGTGTGCTCCCTTGAGCCCTCGTCCTCTTGGCTTGGGGAGTTTTCGGCCTGCATCCCGGGCGGTGTCGTTTGGGGCCTCTTTTTGGTGCATACCTCTTTAAAGTAGGCATGTAGCGTTCTAGTGGGGGCACTAATGCCTTATGCTCCCTCCGACGGCGGAGAGCTTCCTTGCAGGCCAGCTGCACTATGTAGTCCATGACTGCTATCGTAGGGGAACCTGCAAAATGCAAACCAAGGTTTAGGCCCTGAGGTAGGATAAAACTATTCACATGGAAGGGATTACACTGTGGGTTATTAAGTACATATGACGAGGAGGAGTGCAGTGAGGTGAGTCATGCAGTGTTTCTTGTAGAGGGATGGCCCTTGTGATGATATTCGCTTTGCTTTGACTGGCGTATTCCAGCCATTAGCAAATCTTGGCTTATGCTAAGTTGGACGAACTGATCGTGATGGAATGGAGCAGGGCTCATCCTTGAATAGACATACCGAAAAGGGAAAATGTCTGTACAAAGGGACGACGCCCCATCTACGCCTACAGAGGTGTTGGTCAGGGCTTCTTATGGCGATAATGAGAGTTGTATGCCCTCCACCTAGAGACAAAAATGGTCACACAACCTCTAAGCGTGTGGTGAGAGGAGGGCCTAAGGAGCTCAGCCTGTCAAACGCAACTCTTCTCCCTGTGATTGTCAATCATTGCTTGTGTGTGTTGATATTATCTATACAGGGTCACAAAACTCATTGTTTATTTATGTACATATTTACGAATCCAAGTCACTTTGTGAGAATAAAAACCAATTGTAGAACTCAGGATTGTACTGGAGTGTGGCACATGCATCCAGTTTGCGGCAGCTTGCTCAATAACAATAGATATTTTGCAACATTGAGTAGCATGGTACCTTGTTCGAGTCTACTGGCAACATGTAACTCCTCCTCGGCGAGAACCTTATCAGCCATAGAGTTCTCTTGGCTAGTTCCGGCTAAGTCCATACCCCGAATGGCAGTCAATACTCGAAAGGAAGTCGGCACCACATAGATTGGGTCTCTTTGAGACTACCATTTGGCCAATCGCTCCTCTGAGACTTGGGCTCCTAGTTCGGCCATTGCAATGTGGTTTTCAAACCAATGTTTTTCATATTGACTTCGATCCTCCGATTGTTGCTTTAGTCACTCTATCTCTAAGAGATTTGGTTGGCAGAGCACATCATTGAATGTGATAGTTAAGTGTAGTTTATCGACTTCCTCGTCAGAGGTGAGTCACATGCGCTCATACAGAAACCTGTCATAGTGCTCGTCAAGATGTTCTTGCTCTTCCCAGGATAGGGAAAATGGCAAGTATTCCCCAAGCTGCTTCTTGGGGAATGCACCATGTCCGCAAGGATGTAGACATGTGCAAATACTTTGAGTTTAGCATCCAACTCAATTAAGCATTCTGTGACACTTCTATGTTCAACGAGGGTTTGCTCAGTTGCTATCTCATGCAAGGTTCTAGGAGTTTCCCTAGGCTTTAGCATAGCTGGGGGCTCAAGCCTAGATGAGCAAGATTGGTCAATGCTAGGATTACTTATGCTCTCAGAGCTTGTGCATTTTTCCTGAGGTTTTGCTGCTATTGTGTCATGGTTCTCCTAGGATGTGACCAGTATAGATTTGTCACCCTGTTGTGACAGTGTTGTATCCACTCTTGATTAGTTAAAGTGAGTTATGTTGTCGGTCGATTGAGTGTTGCAAGCAACTGCTGATGATGATGGTTGCTTTGACTTATCAGAACACATGGATGTGTTGGAGGTTTCACCGCTGTTAGGGGAGATGGCACTGGGTTCCTTAGTGGGTGGACTCAATGCTTTATTCCCAAGTTCTTCCACACTCTTGGTCTCGATTGTCTTGGCGTCTACCACCACTTACAACTGCCGTTGTTTCCGTTGTGTTGTCCTTTTTTTGTTAGACAATTGCGGTGTCTCCCTTAAGGACTCAAGACCCTAAACTAGGTCAATCGTTGATGTGCTTGGTTGGGCCTTAGTACTCTCTTTCTCTAGTGTGCTCTCATGGGACTTAGCTGCGACCTGCTAAACAGCCTTGCTAGGTTGATTGGTCAGATGTGTCCTCTCCTTGGTCACCTCTTTGAGAGATTTCTTCTCAAGCCTAGGCTTTAGGTGCTTTGGAAGTGCTGGAGGTGTCAAGGATGTTGATTGCGACGCCTCTTTCATGGGTGACTTACTAAGGACATATTCAACAAGGGGTGTCGTCACGGCCAAAGGCTGTGACTGCTGTGATCCCTGATTGGAAGTAGTAGCAGCTAGTTTCGTAGACTGGCTATTGTTAGTAGATTGCAATGTCAGGTCCTCAGGCAAATCAAAAGTGGTCGTGTCTTTTGTTGCCCTTTGAGCATTCACTAGTGCAGATCAAACCTCAGTTGATCTAGCTATGGTGGGTTGCACAGGCATGTCTTTGGGTCGAGAGCTATGGGTGGTGTCATGTTCCACCTCTCAAACATTTGGAAGCTTAGCTAGAGATAGAGATTGGGATTGAGCAGCTGCACTTGACGACTGCTGTTGTGCTTCCTATGTCCGTTTAGGGAAAGAGAGTGTAGGAGACTTGGGGCTCCTAAGTGGCTCTGGCACTGGCTGGAAGATTTGCTCATGGCTGTTAGATGATTTTACCATTTGCTTTGTTGAGCATTTAACCTTGCCATGAGCAACGTTGTGCCTATGATGCCTGTTATCCTCTTGGGAAATGAAAGGCTCCTTGAGCACTAGTGGTCTTTGTGCACGCTCAATGGTTACATCTGCCATCTGGTTATTAAGCATGCTAGGTTAAGGCTCTACCCTTTGAATAGTCCTGTTTGGTTTCTTGATTTTCATCATGAGGGGCTCGGTCACCCCAATGTTTTTGACTCGAGACTTGGTTTTTCGTTTAGATTTCCTCCTATGCTTATTTGCTCTTGATACGATCTGGCCCTCAGCTGATAGAGGAGGTTTAGCAGGGGGTTTTGGTATCCAAATCCATCGGTTACCTGCATAATACTCTTGAGCACGCAACGCTTTGGATATCCATCTCGACGTTGTGTTGGCTCTCCATCGATGCCTTCATTTATAAGGCTTGAGCTTCTTTTGTGGTCTTCTACGATATTTGTAAGTCCAAAGCTTGTCCTTGGCATTGTCTTCTGACCTCCTTGTTTCAAGCATAGCCTCACTCACTGGTTCTCATTGTTCAACCTGTGTTTGTATTAACTCTTTCAACAGGTCCTTGCTCTCATTACTAGGCTTGCATGTTATGTCAGCACCTTGCCTTTCCCTCGAGGTTCCATGAGGTCACCCTTACCAAAGGTTGTGATTATCCTCACACCCGGTAGTGTCAGGTGTATCCTCTGTGCTAAATAGTCGGCCTCACACTTGGTTGCCCTTTTGAAGGGTCTTCCTAGGAGGGTTTCCTTTCCACAATTAGCACTATTTGGAGGGACATGGAATAGGATAGGCAAGCTTTCTATTTCAATAGTTGCAAGGATTTTGCACTTTCCTATAAGTGCTTGTGAGTATCCCCCATAAGGACTAAGAGTTGCATTAGTCAGTCTGACCTCTAGTTGGCCTAGTAGGATCCATGCTTCATAGGTCAAGATATTAAAATCTACCCCTTCATCAATGAGAGTATCGACAATGTGCTCTCTTTTCGCAGTGAGTTTGACCCTAAGATAAGTATGATGTACTATGTCTTCATCTTCCAGGTCTTGGCTTATAAATTTAACCCTTTTGACAAATGCCCTTGAGTCCCCAACTACACGACCAGATGTGGATTCTCCATTGATGTCTTGGATCGTCTGTGCAGTGCTATTCAAGGTGCATCTATCATCATGACTGTCATATCTAGTCATCCTCGTAGTTGTAGCTTGATATTGTTGCTTTCCACTTTGACTAGCAGTCCGAATGCAACACATACGTATTTTTGCAGTGTGGCCTTTTTGCCATTGTTGGCTAGATTGGTCCATTGAGGTTCTAGGGTCACTGTTTGTCTTTGTTTGGGTATGGGCTTCTAGTTGCTCCTTTGCAAGTGAGAATCCATGCTTGTGTAGAGCCATTACTACGCTAGGAACTAATTTGGAGGACCTGTCACGGCACGCATTTTCTCTCCAACCTACTTAGGGGAGATGCGGAGGGGGTAGAACCCCTCCACAGGGGTCCCCCTGGCTCGTACGGCCATTACGGTAAACACAATGCGCGATTTGAAGGACCATTCGTAGCCGAGTTTCGAACTACTTGCTCTAGATTTCAATCTAGTGATAGGTCTATGAAGTGCTTTTGGCTCTATATGGTCTCTCGGTCAGTTTTAGGGTCTACATGTTCAGATTTAAAAAAATCCAAATTCGGCCTAACAGGTCTGAATTGCAAGGGCCACATCCATGATTCAGCCCGCCCGAGGGCCGAGGGCTGAATGAGAAAGGGCCAAATGTAACTGGTCCGAATGTCAAATTCAGCCAGTCCGAGTATGGTTGTCCGAGGGTCGAGTGGGCTGAGGGCTGAGTCATGTGGGCCGAGTCAAGTGGGCCAACTGGTGAATTCGACCGGGCCGAATGTCACCGGGCCGAATGTCAACTTGTCCGAGTAGGGCTGGCTTGAGTCGACAGGGCCAAGGGCCGAACTTCAAAGTTGGTCCGAATACTTCACTCGGACAAGTTGGTCCGAGGGCTGAGTAGAAAGGGCCAAATGTAACTGGTCCGAATGTCAAATTTGGCTAGTCCGAGTGTGGTTGTCCGAGGGCTGAGTGGCCGAGTGGGCCGAGGGCCGAATGGTGAGTTCAACCGGGCCGAATGTCAACTTGTCCGAGTGGGGTTGGACCGAGTTGGTAGCGCCGAGGGCCAAATTTCAAAGTTGGTCCGAATGCTTCACTCGGACGAGCCGAGTGAAAGGCATCCGAGTGTAGTGGGCCGAATGGCCGAATGGTTTGAGGGCCAATTCAAGTGGGCCGAGGCAAGTGGATCGAGGGCGGAATAGTGAATTCGGTTGGGTTGAATGTCAACTTGTCTGAGTGGGATTGGGCCAAGGGCCGAATTCGCCGAGTGTGGCTGTCTGAGGGCCGCTTGGCCGAGTGGTTCGAGGGCCGATTCTGGGACTCGGCCCAAAATCGCCGTCACTCGGACGGGCCAAGCGCAACACGATTTTTGCCGGACTTCAAAGAATTCTTCACACCGAGCGATCGAGAGCTTTCTACCCACTGAGCACCTCCAGATCCAAGCTACTCATGTAGAGAAAGATGTGAAATTACCTGGGCTGGGAAAATAACTCCTAGATAACGAGATCAAAGCAGGTCCACGCGATGAAGCTCCCTCCCTCTCTCCTACTCTTTTGAAACCCTGCAATGTAAAATGTGGCCTTTCTTGCCACTTCTGGCCCCTTATCACCCTGGCCAGGCCTACACTCACCTTAGTCTTGCTCCCTTCACCAACATTTAACCCAAAAATTCATTTTTTGCCCTTCTTTTTCTTGTCTTAGCCTGTTATACCAACAACAGAAAACCCTACTGCATGCTCCAATGTTTTGCTCCTATTCTTCCTAAATGCAAAAAAAAATCATAAGGGAAATACCTACACTACTGCATCATGCTTTCCCAAGTCCAAAATAACAAAAACCTACTTGCTAAGGAGATCTAATACCTCTTCAAACTCCCTCACTTCCTACCTATCTACCTCAAGCACCAATTTGGGAAAAACCTACTTCAATGCTCGATTCAAAGCGCGCAAGCGCTCAAGGCTTGAATCCATTGGTCTCGGCAAACGGAACCAAAATGTGAGAGCTTTCGCTCAACTACCAAGACCCACAGACCGCTTATTGTTTCAAGTGTTCCAAGCCGAGCACTAATGGCTATCTCTCACATAGCTGACGCGCCATCCATATATACGGGTGTAGTGAGCTTACCTCCATGCCGATCGAGTTACCTCCTCTTCCGCGCACTCTGGTAGCTCCACGATCCAAGTGCAATCTTTAAGCAAGCTCCACACTCCAAGCTCCATTGCCACAAGCAAGATGAGAGAAGAGAAGAGAAGAGAAGAAGAGAGGAGAAGATGGAGAGCTTCTCCTCCCCGGTCCCTCACACTCACTCCCTCACACTCTCACACTCCCTCTCTCAAGCATAAGCTCAAGCAAGCAAGAACAAGAAGAATAAGAAGAAGAAGAAGTAGAAGAGAGCCACTTTTGGCCACACACAAGAATAAGCTTCTCATTGACTTTTCAACGTAATATACAAAACCCTAAATCCCTTTTGGGCGGTCATCCCCTTATCCCCTTTTTTAGATGGCTAGCCGTAGCCTAGGCCCTTTTTTCCATTGTCCTTTTATCTTCCTAGCTTCCTTCCTACCGCCCATCTACCTTTACAAATTGCACGAGTGAGAGCCCGCGACGCTCTTTAAATTAAATCATGATGCGCTTGCGCTCTTTTATAAAAGTATTGACTTGTGATTTTTCTTGTGCATCTTTTTCCTTTATTTAGGACTTTTCTGCACTTCTTGTGTTTCCATATTTTTATTGGCGCACATTCGTCTTCCGTTTCACTTTTGCCTTGGCCTTTGTCTTCTACTTTAGATTTTCCAGATTTTCCACCTTGTTCATCTGACGGTTAACAATGAGGGTTTGACCACTCCCACCTCAGATGGCCAAACTTAGGGCCTTGAACGGCCACTTGGACACTCAAGCAAGTTGCCCTAGTTCGAGTTCGAATTTGGTCACTCAGACAGCCAGATACTTTAGGGAGTCCACTAAAAAATAATCGAATCTGTGACTTGGACGGTCAAGTCTGGAACTCAAACAAGTTGTCCAGAACTCTATTTATTGATTGATTTTTTACCATGTTGGAACCTGTTAGGGCTTATTGTGACAACTGACTAATAACCAGGGTGAAGTCTAGACTAGTAAGTGAAACCATAGAATAATTTGCACTCGAAAACCTTGACCTAGTAGTCTTGGGGGGAGGGGGGATTAAAAGGATTGATCATTGGCTACTACCATGGATAGAGACCCAAGTTGACCCACTCAACTGAACAGACCACGTGGCATGACCCATATAGGCACTAATTTCAATTGTTAGGAGTAATCAAAACCCCCTTCAAAAGTAGCAGGAATAGGAAATTGATTGGATGCAATTGACTTCATCAAAGGTCACACTCGACATTGTAGGCATTTAAGCACATGTGAAAGCTGGAAAGTCTAATTTTTCACTGTGCACATTAAGTCGCACTATTAGTGTATAAGTGTTGCATATTTGCAAACAATTGGATTAACAAGGAACACACTAAGGGGGACGAAGCTACAAATGGGCCCACCAATAGGAGTACAACCCTAAGAGTCAAACGAGTGACCCAAGACATCGGGAATAAAGACCTAAAGGAGACACACCCATCAAGCTACTAAGGGAAGGAAAGGCTCGCCAAGATTAGGAATACAACTTTGGCCAGCTTAGTTGACCTCATAGACACACTAGTGGGTCAAGAGGCAACTACTATGGTGGGCGCTAGCTCAAATGAAAACAATCTTGACCTTAACATGGCAGGCGCGAGCTCGAATGAAAACAATATTAACCTCGACCTTAACCTTAACATGGGTGGCAGAGTACTCGGACAACATCTGACAACTTGTTAGACAGTACGACCGGCAAACAAGAATAGCGCACCATGGAAGACCAGAAGCTGATGTCATAGCCAACCTTGAGGAGGAGAGGAGATTGGCAAGGATAGCATTGCAATACATTGCAAGTTATAGCTAGGAGCAAAGGACTCAGAGATTGCATCGGAGAGAGAGCTCAGCAAGGTTCACAAGATCCTAGCCATCTCAAGTAGAAAGAGAACGGGAGGCAACGCCGATAGGGAGAGCCCCTTAGAAGTCAACCTCATAGTGAGTAAGCTACTCACGAAAAGATTGCTAAACAATACCAACGCTAAGCAAAGTGGGATAGCCTTGGCAACATCATTGCTAGTCAAGTTTGGAGGATTTCATGGCAGCCACCATGAAAGCTTCAACCAAAAGCTTAAAAGAGAGACGAAAGAGAATGCCTCCCTTGAAAAATAACTAGACTTCTAACCAAAACTAACTCTAGTCTCCTTCTCTTTGACCATTTTACCTTTAAAATAGCATATTATGGACGCACGACTTGCCATTTTGTCCAAGATGCCTCCAGCTTTGTCTTCAAGTACTCCAATTAGCTCTGACTAGCTATCCCTGGTCTCCTTGGTCACTGCACTTGTCCATTTTCCCAAACTAACACCATGTCCTTGAGTAACTAGAAGTAATAAGCACGTGGAAAAAATCCAAAAAAAGATTGAACCAAATGGATCAAAGGCTAATGCTCTGATACCACTTGTCAAGGAGAGAGCCAAGAGGTGAGACAAAGAAGAGTAGAAGAGAGAGAAAAAAGGAGAGAGAAATACTAAAAATATAGAAAAGAAGAGAGAGAAGCCATGAAAGCTGAGTACAAGTAAGTGAGATGAGAGATAATAATTGTATTATTGTAAAAGATGTCAAAAATTACATGTCTCACATCTTCTATACCTATGTCAATGTGACAAGGTATTATTAATAACTTTGTCACTAAAACATGTCTTTCCAACTTCTTACGTTAAACCAAGTTTGAATATATATGCAAGTCAACTAAGGCATGTTCTTTCTGACTTTTAGGTGAAATAACAATCTAGGAGTGAGTGTGAAATAGCTTCACCCCTGCATGTGCTTACTACACCAAATTTCACAAAATCTGAGAGGAAGAGAAATCTTTCCTTATATAAATACATTTATATTCATGGAATCTTCTCTTTAACTTTGGCATTTTGAACAAAGAAAATAGAGATTATGTTTCTCTAAAGCTTTGTAATGTTTTGTAAAGTGTGTCCTTTTTACTATTTGAGGTGTCAATCTTTATGCTTAGAGACATGTTTTATATTTTGTTAAACAAATTTATGTTTATCTAAGTTCTAGCTCAACAATGGTCTTGGTTTTTGTACAATGTGATTTCTATTGAATAACAATGGTGAAAAACATTATCGAGATATAGCTTAAAAAGCCAAATGTAAGTTTTCTATCAAATAATAGTGGCAAAAAATATTATTGAGATGTTGTTTAAAATCAAAATGTAAGTTCTAAGATAGATATTTAAAAATATGATTTAAAATATAAATATATAAAACCATTCTTGAATTCATATTTTGTTGAAAATGCATACATGAACAATATGTATACATAATACGAAAGCTTTATGATGCTTAGTTTAAAAGGCATAATATTATGCATATAGTTTCTTTTAATCCCTTTTGTGTGATTTCATGAAGTTATTGTAAAAAGCATGATATTGGACACATCATTTCTTTTAAAAGCTTGTTGATGCTCACTTAATAATATTAAATAATTCGTAAAAGGACTAAGAGGAAATATGGCATGCTACCCTATGTGAGCCCTAGTGTGAAGCCAAGAGAATCTAGGCACAAAGTGCCTAGTACACTTACCCAACATTGCCACGTTGCCGCACGGATTCACGTGGGGGTTCGTGAAAGTCACTCGCCGCAAGGACACTTTGAGATAGGAGAATTCAACAAAATAAAACTTATCTAGAAGAATTTTGAATAAGAAAACAAATTCTTGAATAAAGATATAGGCAAGATACATGCTCAAAAGACTTTCGGATTTGATCACAAGAGTTTTTGGGAAACAAGGTTGAATTCTCAATCAGAGAGAGATGAGAAGAAGGTTGAATGTCATATTTTGAGGAAAGATTTTCGAGGAAGGCAAGGAGCATCAAGCTCGAACTCAAGCCACTCTCATAGAAATGATGAATAGAACTTTGAAGAGGGCAAGGAGCTCATCGACTCAAAAGCCACTCCATGGAACTTGAAGACAACCTTCAAAATAGGTGAGAAGCTTAAAGCTCAACTCAAGCCACCTTCATAAGTGACTCAATGCTGGAAACTTCAATGTAGGCGAGGGGCTTAAAGCTCAACCTCAAGCCTTCTCTCCAAGATTCAAGCTCAACCTCTAGCCTCTCTCCCTTGATTTGATGGCAAGATCGAAGAGGGTGAGGGATACAAACTCAACCTTAAGCCACTCCCATAAGTCCCTTAATGGAGATATCATACATGTTTACATAGTTTTTTCTCATCCTCATGTTGTTATGCTTTTGGCTTTTGGTAAAAGCCTAAGGCTTGTAATACCTTAGCTTTTCCATCGTTACATGATTTTATTCTTTTACACTCAAAAGCCTAAGGAAAAGATGATGCTGCCATGACTGCAAATTGGATTATCCACCATGTTGCTTTTGCAACCGCCAAATCAAGCCACCATTATTGGAAGATCATTTATGTTGCCATCTTCCCCGCAATTCACGGAATACACGCCTTTGACAAGCAGGCCACAACAGTTTATGTAATCCTTTTGGAACAAGTAGAGCAATCTCTTCTTTCTATCCCTAATTATGCACATGCCAAGAATGTGATTTCCATGTCCCGAATCCATCATTTCAAAGGTTTCCATCAACATTTTCTTCAAGCCATCAACCTTATACTTACCATTCCTAGCTATTAACATATCATCCGCATAAATGATCAACACTATCAAGCTACCATCTTTGGCCTTTCTATTATTTAGGTAGTGGTTTGTCTCATTTCTATGGAGCCATAAGATTGCATAAAGGCATCCAACTTATTGTACCATTCCTGTGGGGCTTGCTTTAATCCATAAAGACTCTTTTAACTTGCACGCAACCTTCCCTTTACCATGTTTGATGAAACCCTCTATATGTTCTCATCATGAAGGTGTCATGCAAAAATGCTGTCTTGATATCCAATTGGACAAGGTCCATATCATCCTTAGCCACCAAGGTAAGCACGATGCAAAGAATTGTCATATTCACCACAAGTGAATGAATCTCATCAAAATCCAACCCTTTTCTCACTCCAAACCTTTGGCCACTAACCATACCTTAGTATCACATATAACCTTCAAATGATATATCCACTTGGATGGCAAAGTATTTTTTCCCTTTGGACCAACTCCCAAGTCTGATTATTCATAATGGAATCCATTTCAAACTACATAGCTAGCTCCCACTTTAGCTTATCATCAAGAATCATGGCCTCTTTATAACAAGATGGCTCCCCACAATATATCACCATTGCATAGTCAACCTTAGGCTAAAATCTCTTAGGGGAATAAGAGATGTGAGCAGATTTGCGTAGCAACGTGAGCTAAATTGGAGTGGGAATTTCAGCCTCCACTCTTTTTTCTTGAGACACCATAGGTCTCTCAACAAGTTGCTCAATATACTTTCTTGCTTCTTGCTCACTAGTAGAGCTAAAGAATCAATTGTGCCCTGTTTTGGTACACTTGGTGTATTAACACTTGTCCTATGTGAAAAATAGACACTACATCCTAAAAAGTAACTCTTATTATTTCCACTTCCTTAAGAGATTACTTATGCATCTTCTTCATTGAAAATCATATCTTTACTACAAACAATCTTTCTACCTTCTAGATCCTAAAGGCAATAACCCATCTCGCTACTCTATCCATAGTCGAAGAAGGTGCATTTACTAGATTTTATTTGAACTTGTTGCCCTTTTCCTTTGGTACAAGGACATCACAACCAAATATTCACTGAATTTATAAGTGAATGTGAAGAAGATGCATTTACTAGATTTTATTCAAACTTGTTGCCCTTTTCCTTTTGTATAAGCACATAAGCTTCACAACCAAATATTCACTCAATTCATAAGTGAATGTGTACATGCATGTTTTTTTTTTGGTGGGTGCACATGTGCAAGGGAGATAGAGAGAAAACCATCAGCTAATCTTTACACTTGCCTTCTTTAGAAATAGATTGTTCATCAAAATTAAACTTGATCTATGATTGAGTATTGCAAAAAGTAATAATAGTAGAGGTGTAGGAGGACCCTTACTTCCAACACTAGGGTAATCACTGCCAAGGAATTTCAAGAAAGTCCCCATACTTGAAAGATTGATGTTTAGTACCACACATAGCATGACAATTCTAGCATACTCTTCTCTTCCAAAATTCACATGCATAAGAAAATTAATTAACAAAAGTAGTCTCATAATTGTTACACAAAGGAGGTGATAATGTCAAGTGTTAGCTAGACATAGGGACATGCGATTTGGTTAGGTACATGTATCCCTACCATGGTGGGAAGTTACAATTAATGAGAGAGAGAGAGAGAGAGAGAGAGAGAGAGAGAGAGAGAGAGAGAGAGAGAGAGAGAGAGAGAGAGAGAGAGAGAGGGAGGGAGAGAGGAGAGAGAAATTTAAGGCACCAAGTTTTGACTATGTATCGTATTCAATTGATTAAATTTGTTAAAGATAGTGACTATAAATTGGGCAACATTGTAATGAATAAGCTAAAGGGTAAAAATATTTCAGGAATCAATCATGGATATGCTATATAGCCTATCTGATCCTAGAGGGATGAATCCATCAAAGATTAGGTAGGTGTCCTCATTCTTGTTGGGGTAAAGGTACCTATGCCTATGCCACACTTATTCACTACAGACATTGTACTCGCACACTTGTGCACTCCAAGTGATGGCCACCCATCATTGTCACTTTATTCTTTATTCTTTCAACAACTATTGAATAAGGGAAGGCCAATCACACATTGTGACTATTGGAGTTCCCACGTCTTGTGTCTCTCTCTCTTTGTCTCTTTCTCCATCTGCCACAGTTTGCATATCTCTTGCTTTTGCTTGCTCATGCTTCCACTTGAGCTTCACCCTTCAATTGGTATCAAAACCAACCATTCAAATATCTTATTCAACATTAACTTCAACCCAGGATAAAGATTTAGTTCAAACCATCATGGCAACCATTGCTTCAACCCTTCAAGGTATGCATCGAGCTCCTTCTTCTTCCAACTTGCTTTGGACTTGTTTGAGGCCTTTCGGGGGGATCTTTTGAACTCCAAGGAGTGCTCCATTGTGCCTTGGGTGACTAGCAACATAGGTAGAATCCCCAGGATAGGTAGTGTGATTGGTGCCAATTGTTATGGCTACCCCCCCCCCCCCCCTCTTTCAACTCTCAACATTGATCTCCAACTCCTGGCTTGCCAATACAGTGCTTCTTCACTTGGGTAACCTCCCCATCATTGAGCATTCACATTTGGGTGTGCATTAGGGCTAAATACCTTTAGCCATTGACTATTTTCATAGGAAAAGTCTATTGTAAACCTTGTAGAGAGCAAATAATGACCTTCATAATGCATGTTTAATGCTTTGCTAATGCCATTTTGGTGCCCGGATGGTATGGCAATGCTTTGAGACATAATTTGTATTGGATAGAGCTTAATTACCTTAGTTTTGAAGGGGTTCCTTGCTATAATAATAGTTTGGATAGCAAACTATTGATAATAAGCTTTATACATTCAAAGTCTACATGGTCTACATGTATGCCACTTGAATGTATTGATGCTTGGACCTAGATATGATTCAAGAATGCTTTGGTACTCGGTTTTGAGCTACACTTGATGTCTTGGAGCTTTGGTTATATACTTCAATCACTTCAGTGATTGGCATTACAGGTTTGATGACTTATTTGGGTTTTATGCTCCCAAATACATCGATTGATGTTTATGGGCACTCATATGACATTACACATTCAATGACTTATTTGGGTTTTATGCTCCCAAATATACAGTGACTGATGTTTATGGGCACTCGAACGTCATGTACTCAATGTACTAAGCCTTGCATTGCCCTTTTACACTCTAGATATGCTTCAGTGGATGCACATTTGAGATATTTGCATTTACTTGATACCTTGCATCATTAGAGCTTTGGATCTTCTATGTAATTGAGCTTAGTCTACTAAGACCATGGGACTCTTGCCTTATATACATGCTCTCTTGGACACTCTTAGATGCAATTACACCTACTAGTGGGCTAATTTGATTTACATGCTTAGTACATTGACACTTACCTCTATTAGCAAGATTCAGGGATGTATACATGCTTTTTGGTTATGTATTGAACTTCATTACTATCAGCTCAATCAATTGTGTATTTGGCAAATCTCTGTACTTGATCTTGAGATCTCTTACATACATGATGCGTATGCTTATGGGATGCATTGGTTATTAACCTCCTTAAGTTTATGATAAACTTTAGTATCAGTTGTGTACCTATTCATTGCTAGTTGCTTTTGCATATCTTAGTTGTTACCTTGATATTCATGGTAGTGTGGGGGACTTGGTAATTTTCAGTTATTTGACAACATTGGTCTTGGTCATACTTCCATTTTTGTTACAAGAGTGTTATAATTACAAATTTTTAGCATTGTGTTGGAGAGCAGACATTGTACTTTGGCTGACTATTACTTGCAGTTTGGTGGATAGCTCTATATTTTGCCATTCCCTCATGTTTTACCCTTGATTTGGGTGAGTTTTGGGGCTGATTTGATGTCATTTATAATAGACAATTCTATTAGACTTTGCATTGGTATACTATCATTATGGTTAGTTATTTGAATGATATTGAAAAACTTGATGACACAAATCTCACCTATTGGAAGACAAATATATGGTAGGTATTGGTCAAAAGTAGGTTAGAATGTTGAAAACCAAGAGTGTAAAGCCCAAAGGCATGGATCAGGATGATTGGGATGAGCTATTTAAATCCACCCTTCTATTGTCATTGTCTAAGCATGTTTATTTCAATATTGTTGCATCTAAGGATAATGCCTAGCAGTTTTGGAAAAAGATACGCAATCTTTATGACAAATAAAGTCTTGCATCACATATGTATTAGTTGAAACAACTAATGAATCTTTGCATGAAGGAAGGGACTAATGTGTTTGCGCATTTGAGTGAATCACAAGGTATTGAGTTCAAGGATAACCTACCTCCCTTATTCTTGCTTGTGACACGTTCTGAGTCACTAGAGACTTTTTGTACAACCATGTGTTCTAATATGCCTAAGAATGGCTTGAAACTCCAAGATATTAAGAGTGCTTTACGCATAAAGGATATAAACAGAAAGAATGTGAACGCTGCCCGTACTTCTCATGCATTGAGTATTAGGGGTAGACATGATGGTAAGAGTGGTAATGATTATCGTGGTAGAGACTTATAGAGGTTTCAATCTTAGGGGCAATCGCATAGTAAGTCTCATGGTTGTAAGTCCTTTCTTATGTGTCATTACTATGAGAAGTAGGGTTATATTTAGCAACATAAGTAACTCTGATGATTGCAAATTTGTCCCTAGTAAGTCTCGTGTAAAGATTGAAGAGATAAATATAGTGCAATATGAGTCAAATAATAAGTACATCTTAGTAGCTTTCTCTCTTGATGCTTCTCAGTGAATGATGCTTCATCTATATATTCTCAATGTTGGCTACTTGATTTAGGGGCTTCTTTTCATGTTACTCCACATAGTGATTGGTTTCAATTCTATTGCAATATGACAAGTTTTGTAAGACTGGTTAATAACTTAGCATTGGGTATTATTAGCATTGGGGATGTTTGTTTGCAATTTCCATCAGACAACTCTTTTACTTTACATAATGTACGTCATGTGTCAGCTTTGATCAGAAGCCTTTTATCTACTAGATAGTTGGATTATGCAAAGCTATTATGTATGTTTTTGTTGATTCCACATGGAAGATTACTTGTGGAAATCTTATCTTTGCTTGAGGTGCCAAGGCTATGGTTGTGGTTGACATACCTTTTTTCTTTATTTGTATTTGGATCTTAACCATGTTTTGGCTATGGGGCTGACATACCGCATGTATCATTATTTCATCGTTTTGGCTATGGTGATGGCTAGCATACCACATGTATCGTTATGGCATCGTCACCTTTAGGTACATATCCTTAAAGGGAATGAAAATGCTTTCTCTTTTATAGTATCTTTCACCTCTTAATTACAAATGGTCTAATTCTTGTGACCATTGTCTTTGATGGAGGCAAACACACAATTCTCATAAGAAGTCTGGCATTATGTACATGGGTGAGCATTTGGCTCTTATGCATTCTGATGTACATGGTTCCATGCCCTTCAGTCATTGGGTGGCACGAAGTACTTTGTTACATTCATTGGTGATTATTTGCATAATGTTTGGGTATATCTTATTAAGCAGAAATCGAACATCTTATCTATCTTTTAACATTGGCTTGCCCTTGTGAGAATCGATCTAGGTATAAGTTGAAATTCCCGAGGTCTAACAATGGAGGTGAGTATGCTTCTTAAGCATTTAAGTAGTTTTTTTATGAGAGATGGATTAAGCATCACTTGATTGTCCCATACACTCCACTCTAGGAATGGTGTTGCCAAAAGCACATAAACAAGACCATTCATGAAAGAGTTTGTTGTATACTTAGTTAGGTAGACTTATTGATCATTTTTGGGCTAAGACAGTTACTATTACTACACATTTAATAAACAAATCCCATGCATTGTATTGATTGCCAGGTTGTAGAGGAGGTATGGTTTAGAAAACCTTCCTCATATGTGTATATTAGGGTCTTTAGATGTAAGGCTTTCTGCCATGTATCTAAGGACAAGCACAATAAGTTGGATCTTAGGTTAATGAAATGCATCTTTCTTGATTGTGGGGATGCAGGTGAGATATATTATCACCAATGTGATGTGCAACCATGATGTTGTATTCCATGAGGAGAAGATGCATAAGCAGCTTAAGCATGTAGTTGAGGCACGCAAGGTAATATTTCAAGAGGAGCCTCTTATTACCATACAACCAACTAGACAACCCAAAAGCTTGGAGCATGTAGAGGAGCCAGCATCAGCTAACAATGATGGAAATACAGGAGTCCAAGAATTCTTTGAGAACGAGGTGGACTCATCCTTTTGTGGTGACATGTCTATCGATCTTCCAGTGTATGCGGAGTTATGTCAGGAGATTGACATGGGACCATAGGATACTTCATACTTGGAGTATCCACTTACTCAATTCGTTGACTAATCGCTTATAAGGGTACATAAGATATGCATTTTAAGTGAGATCATTTTTTTAGGATTTATATTTCCGTACTTTGTATGATTTAAATTGATTATGCTAACATCATTTTTTGTCTGTGCAGGTGACCATTGATGCTCTAATAGCCCATGATTATAACGTTGAACATGATGTTCAGGTCCCATAGCATGTTTTAAGATGGTCTATTAGAGATAGAGATCAACCTGATTAATTTATATCCTCCATGGACCATGTTATGGTGACATATTTTTGTGAGCCTCTTATTTATGAGGAGGCGATGCGTAGAGGTGATAGTCACTCTTGGGAGAGGGCCACACAGTGTGAGTTTGATTCAGTGCAAAAAAACCATACATGGGATTTGGTTCCTTTGCCTAGTAAAAAATATGCATTGCCATGCAAGTGGATATACAAGTTGAAGAGTATCCCTCGATACACTAAGCCATAATATAAGGCTAGATTTGATTGCTAAGGATTTTAAGTAGGAGCATGGTATTGACTTTGATGAAGCCTTTTATCCTGTAGTCAAGATGACTATCTTACGATTGGTTTTGGCCTTGGTTGTAAGACTACATCTCGATCTTTAGCAAATGGATGTAAAAATGGATTTTTTGTATAGGGACTTGCATGAGGATATCTATATTTACCAACCTAAGGGCTTATGGAAAAGGATAGGGAGCACCTAGTGTGCAAGTTGAGAAAGAGCCTTTATGGCCTTAAGAAGGCACCTAGGAAATGGTACCATAAGTTTGATACTTTCATGCATTTACAAGGCTATACTCATAGTGATATGGATTCATATTTACACACAAAAAAAGCTCGTGATAGTAGCCTCATTATCTTGATACTTTATGTCAATGATATATTGATTGCTAGGAGAGTTCATGATGAGCTAGATGCTTTGAAAACTTGTCTTAAGAATAGCTTTGAGATGAAGGATATTGGGTAGGCCTCACATATTCTTGATATACACATTACATGGGATCACTCTAAGGGGTTCTTTTACCTATCAGAGTAGGTGTATATACAAAAGATACTTGAGCAATTCCATATGTAGGATATTAAACCTATTAGCTATTCTTTACTTTCCCAAGTAAAGGTCAAGTAGGCTAATTATTCTGAGTTAGATAAGGTGAAGGTTAAGATGGCCAAGATCCCTTATGCATCCATAATGAGTAGTTTGATATTCGCTTTAACATAGCATTTGTAGTGGGAGTTGTGGCATACTACATGGCTACACCTAGTTGGCGACATTGGGATATTGTGAAGGATATCATGAGGTGCCAAGATATTACAGTTGTGGATTATACTAACTTCGACTATGCAAGACATGTAGATAGTAGGAAGTCCACCTCTAGGTATGCCTTCACTTTTGCTAGAGGTGTTGTTTCTTGAATATCCAGGATGCAGAAATGCATGACCTTGTCTACTACTGAGGCAAAGTATATTGCAACCACTGAGGCTTGCAAGGCGGCCCTATAGTTAGGCTGCTTGGTGGCAGCAAACCTTGGTATTATTGTTACTCCTACACTGCATTGTTCTATGAGTGCTATTTAGTAGAATCTTGTCTTTCATGTGAATGCCATGCACATTGAGGTGTGCTATCACTTCATCAAGGAGGTGATAGAGGACACGTCTATTGAGCTTATTAAGATCACAATGATTAATAAGAATCCTATAGATTTTGTCACTAAAAATCTCTTAGCAAAACATTTTTCGTTCCCTAGGAAGACAATGAACGTAGGATGAGATGACGTCTATTTCTCATCTTGTTGTACTTTATCACTTTTTTCTTTTTCTCTCCTGACTAGAGGTACATTCACCTATAAGTGAGAGGTTGTTGGGGGTAAAGGCACCTGTGCCTATGCCTCCCTATATTCATTGCACACATGTACATTGCAAGTGGGAGACACCCATCACTACCACTTTATTCTTTATTCTTTGAGTGACTATTGAACAAGGGAAGGCTACTCACCCATTATGACTGTTGGAGTTTCCACATCCTTGTCTCTTTCTCTCTTGCTCTCTTGCTCCATTTTCCATAGCTCGTATCTCTCTTGCTTTCACTTGCTTGTGCTTTTACTTGGGCTTCACTCTTTTTTCCTTACAACTTTGTGATGCAATTCCCCTTATGCTTAATGATGTATTTTACATTTAGTATACATCCTGAAAGTATCCTTTTAATAATTCAATTCAATAATTCAATGTTATGTACTCTAAATTGATAAATTGATGAGAGAAAAACATAATGTCAAACTTTCCTCCTTTATGCTCTCAATGAATATATCATGTTTTTATACATGCAGTAAACATTCTTTAATAGTTAAATGTTGTATCCTTATAGTTCATGAATTTATATATTTTTTGAGAGATACAAAGTACACACTTGGAGGTAAAGTCCTTGGTAGGTACACATTGGAGAGGGATATATATACATGTTGGTGAAAGTAAGCTAGCTTGCATATTACATGGGCTTATATGGGTTTTCTTACATGTCCTAAAGTAAGGAATCCATGCAAAATTATTGATAATGTATGAAGAGCTTTTGTGAATGTTGGTGTATAATCTAAAGGATAAAATAGATTCCACCTCTCTAAATCATTGAATTGGATAAGAATGACAACACACACTCTCTTATTTCACAAGCAAGCTAAATATATATATATATATATATCTCTCTCTCTCTCTCTCTCTCTGTGCCCCCTTTCCCCCCTCTCTCTCTATACGTGAAGTTTAGTACACCCTAAGGATAATATCAACCAATTATTCCTAACTCACATGATATATCTACATTTGAATTAGGTGAATGAAATGAAAAAATAAGTGTGACAAGATACATGTAAGTGTGGACTTTCAAACTACGTGAAGGGAGGTGAGCCCTGAAGCAGAAGCATGAGCGGGAGCAAGAGAGCATACAGAAGCACTGAAGGACTTTATGGATATATTCCTTCTATGATAGATAGAGTAGTCCCTGAGACCTATCACGTGTAATGCAAATACCGAGTATATGAGAGGCATGTCCTTGATCTTTCATCTCAAAGCTCTTTTTGAGTTGAGCCTTAAGAGAATCTAGCTTATCGTGAGCTTTTCCTGCCAAAAGCATATCATCCACATAGAGTACCAAAATCAATAATGAACCATTATGGGCTTGCTTTAGACCATAAAGACTTTTCCTCAATCTGCATACTAGGTGTTCCTTACCAAGCTCTGCAAAACCCTTAGGCTACTTCATGTATATCTCATCATGCAAGTCCCCATGTAAGAAAGTCATCTTGACTACATCAAAGCATCGAACTTGTAGTACCATTCCCTAGGTGGCTGCTTTAGACCATAAAGACTCTTCCTCAATCTACAAACTAGGTGTTCCTTACCAAGCTCTGCAAAACCCTTAGGCTACTCTATGTATATCTCATCATGCAAGTCCCCATGTAAGAAAGTCATCTTAACATTTGATTGATAAAGATTCAAGTCAAGATGGGTAACCAAAGCCATGACTAAGCATAGGGTGGTCATCTTGACCGTAGGAGAAAAGACTCCATCAAAGTCAACACCATGTTCTTGCTTAAAACCCTTAGCAACCAATCTAGCCTTCTATGTTGGCTTGGGGTGGCCATTGGTACTTTGCAACTTGTACAGCCACTTGCAAGGCAAAATCTTATTGCCACTAGGCAAGGAAACTAGGTCCCACATATGATTCTTATGCAGCGAGTCCATCTCGAACTATATAGCCCTCTCCTAGGAGTGACAGTCATCCCTACACATAACTCATCATAGGTGAGAGGCTCTCTTGCATCTTTAACCGAGATATAATCCATGGAGGGCGTATAACGGTCACGAGGTTATCTATCTCTAGTAGAATGCCTCAAGGCAGTAAGCTAAATTGCCTGTCCAGCATCCTATCTAACATCCTAGCCATTAGTATTGGTGCATGCGTGTCTAGTTGGCTATGCAGGAGTAGGGGGCTCCTCCTGAAAGATAACCATGTGTATCTCAACCCCTTTCTTAGGCTGCCTATGTATCTTGTCTTCATGGAAGACTACATCATGGCTGCGGATGACTTTTCGCGCCTACAGATCCCAAAGATGGTAACCCATCTCACTTGCATTTCCATAGCCAAGGAAAATGCATTTCACACTTTTTGGATCCAACTTATTGCATTGGTCCTTGGACACATGGCAGAAGGCCTCATATCCAAAGACACGCAAATGAGCATAGGAGGGAGGCTTTCCTGTCTATACCTCCTCTGCAACCTGGAAGCCAATACCACTACAAGGTGACCTGTTAATGAGATGCACGACAGTAGAAACTACCTTAGCCTAAAAATGTTGTGGTAAGTTTGCTTGGCTAAGCATATTGTGGACCCTCTCTTGGATGGTCCTATTCATACGCTCAACCATACCATTCTGGGAGGGTGTAAGGGGTAGTCAACTTATGCTTTATACCCTGCTCATCACAAAACTGCTCAGAGGCACATGAGACGTATTCACCCCCATTATTAGTCCTTAGGCATTTTAGCCTATGCCTAGATTTGTTCTCTACTAAAGCAAGCCAACATTGAAAGCCTGCCAAGACATCAGATTTCTACTTTATTGAATAAGCCCAAACCTTACATGAATAATTGTCAATAAATGTAATAAAGTACCTCGCACCCCCTAATGATTGACAAGGCATGGGTCCACATACATCTGAATGCACAAGAGCTAAAGGCTCACCCATGCGTGGAATACTAGACTTTTTATGCGGATTTCTAGCTTGCTTGCTATATAAATAATGATCGCATGACTCAAAATGTAAGTAGTCAAAAGGTAGAAGATATTGCAAAAGCACTAAGCATTTTTATTTTCTCAGGTGACATATGCCCAAGACGAGCATGCCAGAGAGATACATGTGAGATAGAACCCACTGGCAAAACATGGTCAATAGTACTAGATACAACCAAGGATTAGAGGTTGCTAGACTTGGCATCTCTTGTAAGAAGAAGCTTGCCACAAGTTATCTTCCATGCAGAATCACCAAAGCATATATGATAACTTGCATCATCAAGCTGCCCAACAAACATAAGGCTTTTAGTCAATGTGGGTACATGACATACATTATGCATAACAAAAGTGCTAGTAGAGGGAAATTGTAAAGTTACATCACCAATGCCAACAATAGCAAGAGACTGATCATCACCTAAGCACACAAAACCAGATACACTGCGATAGGTATTAAACCACTCATGGTAGGGGGTCACATAAAAGGATGCACCCAAATCCAAGAGCCAACACTATGCATACATAGATTGAGCCTCAGTCAGTTGAGAGGCATCACATGAAGAGGCTGCTAATATGCAGTCACGATCGTACTCCTTAGGCTGCATGATATTTATCTCCTCAATCTTTATGTTGGACTTTGCAGGTATAATATTGCGATCATTGGATTTCTCTCACACTTTCTCTTTGCCCTTTTCTTTGCACTTGTCATCGTGCATCTTATGGCACTGTGGCCATATGTGTTATTCTTTTCCATAATAATGCCATGTAAGATCAGACTTATGTCCATGGGACTTGTTTATGTCACATGACTTAGATCGGGACTTTTGAGAGTCCTTTCCATGATGATCATTATCTTTCTTGCTACTTCTCCCACCTCTAACAGATAAAGCATGTGAACTGCGAGAAACATAATTGTTTTTCCTATTAATTTCTTCAATCAAAAGAACGCTCTCTATATCTTTCAATTTTAATCCATCAAGTTTGTTGGTATAGATTACAGTGCGAAATACATCGCAAGACTCAAGTAAAGTGCCAAGCAGAAACAAAGGATGCAGATTATCTTGAAACTCAATACTCTATTGAAGCAGATTCTTCATGATAGAATGGAACTGGCTAAAGTGAGCCGACAATGGGATCCCCTCCTTCATGTGGAGATCCATCAATTGTAGCCAATACATTTGTGAAGCAGGGCTTTGCTTTGCATAAAGTTCCTGAATCTTTTCCCATAGATGCCATGCACTCTAATCTTCATCTTCAACAACATTATTGTGGACCTCTTCAAAGAGTGATAAAATAATATTGGATTTACATAGTGCATCTAAATCAGCTCAGTCATCATCATCCCTGTTCTTGAGTTTAATACCCTTGTTTTTTAGTGGCTTAATCTGCAATTTTTGCACCAAAACCTGCTATATTTGAGATTTCGAGTAGCCATAGTTGTTGCCATCCAACTTGGCAATGTTAAACAAATTTGTATCTTTGAGATAACCAACCATAATGAGTCAAACATAGGTAGACTATGTAGAAAACAAGCTACTATAATTAGCAGTAAACAGGCCAAAACCACTACCAAAACAAGCTGAAAATAAGAGAAACTATTAAAATGGCCAGCTATCTACTGAATATGACCAAAAGGATATTAAACAATAATGATTGTCCTCAGTAAATGCTCATAGTTTGCAATTTATAGCTTGTTGAATCACAATAGTAGGTAAAAGAAGCCAAAAGCAGAGACCAACTGCAACTGCCAGGAAGTAAAGACATCTAATAGTGAGTGAAAAGAGCAATGGGCACCAAGAACTATCAACCAAGCAGGGTGTCAAACAAGATACATCTCATAGACATAAAAGTCATGCATGTAACAAGTCTTAGGGTAACAAAAGGGACCAAGCACAGACACAACTGATAGAGCAATGTAAGTAAAGCTCAATATAGAGCCATTCAAGATGCATATATAACTCACAACACCATGACTGAGATAGGGGCTTGTCCAAGAGTAGGGCCAGATCTACTCATTAAGCATGAATTGCATACATGAAGCATAGAGAGAGCATATACATGTCAATGTACCATGATCCTCAAGCTCAACTACAAAGTCAAAGCTCTATGTACATCCAAGTAGGCCAGAATCTCCAACTGGAAGGAAAGTCAAATGCAAACAGAGCAAGCACTACTCAAATACATCAAGTACATATAATTAGACATCCGACATCCAAGTAGGATACATTTAGAGCATAAATCCCGAAGTAGCTCAAGCTTGTAAAGCAGAAAGCATTGAAGCTTCCAAAGTTAAGTAGCTAGCAACCAAATAGAGTGTCCAAGATCTCCAACATGCTCAAATGCAATCACAGATGAAGTCCCAAATGTCAGTTAGACATAGACATTCCAAGTAGCATCCATTTCTAACAAAAGCATCAAAGCGTGAAGCCTAGATGTTAAGTGAAGACAATAGACATAAACTGTCACAAGAAATGCCAATTGTAGTCCAATGGCAGGTAGTGTAGACCAAAATAGAGCTTAATCACTGCTCAAAAGCATTATGGAACCAAAATAAAGCATTTTCCAATCTCCATATACATCCGTATGGTCAAATGAATCACCCGAGAAGTACATGTAAGCAATAGGTAGAGCATACACTAACCAAACATGCTTCAGCTTTGGTTATTACAACAGTAAATTCATTGTCAAAACTTAGCAAATCAATCCCCAAATCAAGCTCAAAGCCACCTCAAATCATGGGCATATGATATACTAGTGTACTAGCATCAATGGTACACATCAGTAGTGCATATAGAACACCCGAATCATAGCTAGGAGCAATAGACATATAAAATCCCTATTAAAAGAGGTTTAGCGCTGTTGTATACAACAATGAATACACTATCAAACTAGGCTATTTCAGTACCAAAATCAGCTCCAAATCCAACCTATAACATGGTCATAGCATTTCCGTACATGTAATCATCAACCCAACATAATGTGGCATCATAAGACCAACAAAGTTGACCATAGAAGCATCAAAGAAGGTGCTACCCTGTATTTCCAATGAGTAAACCTTAACCAAAATAGAGTTAATGAACCGGTTAGATCAGTCCAAAATAAACTCCAAGTAATGACATAGCATCCCCGAATATATAAGTATCAACCGAGTATTATCCAACCAATGGCAATGAGTATAGACATCAAAGATAAGTGCTGCCCTGTTTTATGATAGTCTGTGGATTGTTATAACAATCCAAAACCGAGGCTTAACACTCAAATTGAATGCTAAGAGTGGAAGGATTAATGCCAATCATAAAGACCAAGTGTATAAGTGCTTGTATAGCTACCCAATGAAGAAGATATGATATAGGAGATGAAAAACGTGAGCGGCTGCTAAAAAAAAGGGCATATTCCACGCAATGTGATGCTACACTAGTAGGGTGAGGGCTATGGGGGGTTGCTCCAAGACTTGCTCGAGAGAGAAGGCTCAAAGAGTGCCCAAGAAGAATGCAACCAATAGGAAGCTCGAATGGAGTGGATATGGCTGCCAACAAAGAGATGACTGCTGTAAGTATTTGAATGGAAGCTAAGAGTGTACGAGACCAAGCTCGAGCTCGTGAAGAAGAAGACTTTGATACCAATTGAAGGGAGGTGAGCGTTGAAGTGGAAGCACGAGCAGGAGCAAGGGCTATGGTGGAAGGAGAGAGAGAGAGAGAGAGAGAGAGAGAGAGAGAGAGAGAGAGAGAGAGAGAGAGAGAGAGAGAGAGAGAGAGAGAGAGAGAGAGAGAGAGAGAGAGAGAGAGAGAGAGAGAGAGAGAGAGAGAGTCCAAGTGTGTGAACTCCAACAATTACAATGTGTGACTGACCTTGCCTTTATTCAAATGTCATTGAAAGAATAAAGAATGAAGTGACAATGATAGGTGCCCACCGCTTGCCGTGTGCAGGCATGGGTAGTATCAGTGTAGTAATACACGGGCGGCTAGGTAGAGGCACCTTTACCCCCAACACTACACACATACACTCGGTCCCAATCAATCGTCCGTATCTTTGAGTCTAAAGCCTCTAAAGTTTTTTGAACACATAAGTCTTTTATTAGCTCCACTTCCACCACACACTCATCATCATGTTTACACTCTGTCCTACTACCTGATGGTAAATATTGTGATGGCATAGATAGTCTATGATAATGATAAATAATTATTGGTCTTTAGTTTTCACTGATAAGGTTGTTGGTGATAAAAAAGTGGTCACGTCATAGCTTGCCTGTTTTTGTTTGCTCACCAAAATATGAAGTGAGCGAGGTGTAGTCTCGCAAGCTTTGCAATGATGCCAACTGTATGAAGCGTAGTAATGGTCATGGTAGAGCTAGTAATATGGAATGGAAGGAAGTCTTGGTTTAAAATTGTGGGCCTTTTTTGATATAATCAAGATGAGGTTGATGCTATTTGGTGATGACAAGGGTGCTATAGACGAGGAAAGCCATAAAATGTGGAATGTGGTTAGGGTTGCAGAGTTGAAACACCTTTGGGCCAACAGAAACAAAGTCAAAGTTCTCAAGGCTGGTGAGTATGTGCAAGGAGGATGGTTTGGCATTGTTTTGAAGCCTCAAGGAAAAGGAACATATTTTTAAGATTGGTTGTAAGCATTTGTTAAAATGCAAGTATGTGTTGTTTGGCTTAGGCTTGTTCCATCGTTGTCGATGTAATTTGTGATCATTTGTCTATCAATACAACTGAATTGGCGTTTAAAAAAAGTATTTTAGTAAGAGAACTTGCATTTTGTATGATTCATTAAGCATATTGCGGCCCATTGGGTGGGGGGGCGGGGGGGGGGGCGCTAGATGCGAGGAGACGGAGGGGGGCTTGAACCTCATGGTTTTTTGAGAAATGCTGGTGGGAAATGGCATTTTATTTTAGTTTATAATAATAAATAAATTCAGCAGGTCGGTGCACTTGCTCCGGGGAGAGAAAGATCACAACTTACAAGCGGGTGCAAATCTTGGCCACACCCCAGCCCCCGCCGACTCCCGACGACCTGCAGACCGACCGAGGCTTAACGAACGATCGCCGTGCTCTCTTTGGGTTATTCACAGTCGCAGACCCTCACCAGCAACCAGAAAACCACCCTATACACACAATATAAGCCAAAAAACAACAAAAAAAACCGGAGAACGGTCCTTTTGTCTCTCTCTCTCTCTCTCTCTCTCTCTCTCTCCCCCTCCTTCCCCCACACCTACTCCGTGGTCCTCCCCCTCTTGCCCTCCACTTCTCTGTCTCTCTGCAAGTACGGTATTTGTTCCTTCGCCACCACCTGAATTAAATAAAACCCAACAAATAACTTTCCTAGGGTTTCAGCAGAACATCACTCCCATCGTCGCCCTCTTCTCTCGTTCGCGGGGGTGCCTTCCTCTGCAGCGCGCGCGCCCACAAGGAGATTCCTCTTGGGCTCCAGGTGAGAGAGATTCTGACCCACTTTCTACCGTTTTTTGTGATTCTGTTCTCTGCCTGGAACTTCCAGCGCTTGTCACATTGTTTCCCCCCCCCCCCCTCGAGAATCGTATTGGTTGCAAACTTTGTGGAGGCTAACACAATGACATGCACCTTTTCTTCTCACAGAAGTCCAAATGGGTTAACGTAGAACCATGCATACTCGAGCATGTGTGACAGCGGGACATGCAACAGGGAATGGTGTGTCGTAATTTGACTATCACAGAAGGGTGTGACATAGCTTGGCTAGTGGGAGGCGACGCCTCATTCACTTGGGAAAGGCTCTTCACTAAGAACGACCTACAAGTTGAACCACAATCAAAGAGCAAGCTGGATCCAGGAAATAGCAAGCTAAGGTCCTGCACTTTGGTTTCCACTTTTCCGCAGGATCACCGAAGTGCGGGACTTTGACTTTGTGTTTCCTAGTTCTGCCTTGCTTTTTGATTGTTGCTCAGCCTTCCAAGCTATTCCTTGCGAAGTGCCTTTTGTAACTTCATCGAGTGTCACTCCCCAATAGTTATGTGATTTTACAAATTGAGAGATCTTTGGGTTCAGCATCCTGTGATTTGATAGTGCTGCTTGAGACCGTGTGTCTAAACCACCTGAAGAACGCTCCATTGATACTTTATGACCGCAGCCCTTATGCTTGGCAATGAGCCAGCCTCTGATAAAAGAGCAACATTTTGGCACTAAAGTTTGGGTTCTCTTCGCGTTACATTCTTGTAAGACATATGCACAAATACTCTACGCATGTTCACATCCATATGCTCACACAATTGATACATAGGTATAGACATCTCTACGGTTGGTAAATCTTCTAAATCAAACAATTTAATTGTTTTTGGCCCTATATATTGTTTGGCAAAGGCTTGTTCGTCTGTCGACTCATGCAGCATGATGAATCATGCAAATAGAAACCCGTCCATGACTAGTTCTTTTTAGAGCAAACGATTCAACAAAGCATAATTGTTGTGAGAGTGTTTAGGCCCTACTCTTAACATTAGTAGTGTTGTTTTTGTAGCTTTGTTGTCAAGTTCCCTAGGATATCAATGGAACTAAATTGGCACAACCATGAAACACAATGAAAAGAAGAGGAAGTTAAAGGTAGGCTTCTTCGCATGTGCACTTTTGTGTGCATGCATGCATGCTTATGCACCCACTTTTGCATAAAGGAGAGCTTAAGGCACAATATTACTTTTTCGACTAAATGCACACTATAGAGTGTTATGGCTTTATAGGGTGAAGGTTGGTGTGTAAATCATTACTAATTGGATCCCAAGGATAGGCCCTTTGTTAATGTTTACCAATTCCCAATGCATGCCTAAACTTAAGGTGGTTTACAATGTCTCCACAATGACCCTATGAAGCAAAACAATTCCTTTAAAGTATTCTATGTTGGAAGTTCCTTACTATGAAAGGGCAAGTTATTACACTAAAGTATCCAAGCTCAACTCCAACATTTTAGTGCGTTGCACTTGCCACAGTAAAAGAATCAAAAATTGTTTCTATTAGTGGAAATATTGAAATGAGGATACACTCTCCAACATATTCTAAAAATCTACTATCCATGTGACATTTTCTTGAAAATGCCATTAATAGCTTGCAAGTTTCTCTCTTTGATGTGCTTGTACTAATGCTATCTACATTAGAGCAAACCATGGAGTTGGCTACCACTTCCAATAAGCAAGAGAAGTTGTTAAGGTGAAGGGTCATTAGGACCTAAGTCGACTTTGAGAACTTAAGGATCTTAAAACAGGAAAAAACACGACAAACCCTAACCATAGCCAAGATCCTAGGGTTATTTTTAATCTTTTCTTAATGTTTATTGGTGCTTGGAAGTCTTCTAATTCCTTGGAGTGAAATGGGGCCGTAGTAGATATAGACGAGTCTCTGAACAACGAAGGAGCCTTTCCTTGAAGACAATTGCTTTTGAGAAGATAGCCATTGTGCCAAGTGAACATGAAATTAATTGCTAAAGGAGTGAGAGTAGACTTGAAAACAAATTTGGGCAACATCAAAGGCAACATTGCAAGAGTAAAATCTTTGGATTTAGTCTCCTTGGTTGGGGCTTGAATACAAAACGTGCACAAGAGGTTAATATGAATTCTTGTTAGATGATCTATATTTTCTAACTTTATTTTTCTTTGGATGATTTTGATTCTTTTGAGTCATCTCATATTTGGTGGGGTTATATGTGGACAATTATATTTCTTTACAGAAGTTGCTTGAGGTAAGAATAGTGGGGAAGGAGTTAAGCCTTAAGGGTTGAGTTTGGGTTGTTACTCCTCCATCCTTGTAGCTTTAGCATGTATGGTAGATCTTCAAGGACACTTCTCATAAGCACCTTGAAGGATACTTCAAGGAATATTTTACGTTTCCAGTTTGTGTTTGTTGTATCCAATGTCACTGTATGACTAGTACCTCCCATTTTTCTTGGAAGAAGTTGCTCCATAGCTGGTTTAAAGTCAGCCCAAGTCTTATGGATTCTTGACCAACGAGAAACAAATTCATAGAGAAACAGGATGCCATGTAATGTGATTGCTTGACAACCTTTTACATCTTAGGATTTGGAGGTTTAAGGCTTTTTTCTGAAAGGCAAGCTTGTAATCTCTAATAAAAACCACCTTTGTCTATGTTATGATTTTATTGTGTAGTATTTGAATCAACAAATGGGGTGTGTATCATTTCCTTTGGCACCTTGTTGCTGACCGGATTAGATTGGGATTGATTATCTCCTCTCTCTCTCTCTCTCTATCTCTTGCTGTTCTTGGTGATGATCATACTGAATTAGGGCTGTTTAGGGCTGCTTATGGCAATAAACATGCTTGTTTATAGGTAGATATGAGCGAAAAAGGAGCTTGCATGGGATTACTATGGTAGATCTCCTCAAAGGAAAATTGGACCTGCATTCAATGTATTTAAGTCATGCAATCATGGAAATGCATGTTGGTGCTTGATAGATTGCAACTTGGATAGCTTTGTCATGTGAAGGCCTTGGTGAGAGTAACACTTGGCAGAGACAACATGCAAAGTTTTGAAGGGTATGCATGAAGGATTTATGGTTAAAATAGGGACTAGTTTATTGCTGTGAATTAGGGTTTGTAGGCTCATTGATGTGCTAGTTTTAAACTTTCTTAGAAATGTATACGACCAAGTAGTCATTAGACGATACTAGGAGTCTTACAGTTTGAGCATCAATTTTTTGTACTGTGATTTGTAGCTCTTTAGTAAATTGAAGAAATACTGCAAGAGGCTGGTGTTGTTTACTTAGTTTGGGAGCCTTCTAGGTCCATAGTTGTGAGTTTAGCATTTGTTGAGTTTCAATTTGGGCTCATATACTTGTTATTGTATGGTTTTGACACCCTTTAGTTTCATTGAAGGCAAGTGTCGTGGTTCCATTTTCGGGACATCAACATTTTCTTTAGAGAGGTGTTTGTGGTTCTGTTGAGCGTGCAGGTGCATGTTGTATTTTAATTTCAGCAAAGGAAATGTGACAAATATGTCTCAAAAAGAAGTGTTGAATGGGACAAGGAAGGTGAATTATCATAGAAAAGTCTATATCATTGCATGGTATTGATTAATGATCAAAATGAAGAGAGACAAAAAATTCCAATGCAGTAGAGGTGGATGTTTTGAGTCTAAAGAGACTAAAATATAGAGGAAGCAATCCAACATTTAGAGCACAACTGGGTGCTCTAATGTAGTTATTGAATTTCGGTAATCTCCTTCTATGCCTAAGAAGTGAAGAAGCATTCATAGTCTAAGAAGCTTGGCATGCCAAATATGTAGAGATCTCCATTTTAATAATCCACTTCTTAGCAAGGTGCCAATTCACGATGATAAATCTCTAATTTTTAGCACATCTAGAGTACTCTAGTAGTGGTTCAATATTCTAGGCTATGGCTGGAAATGCTTTAGGTGGTCAATGAATCTTTCGGGACCATTTTGTTTGTGTTTAACTTACTTTGCTGGATCATATGTTTGGGTACAGAACATTGAATGCACAATGGTATGTATGCAGCTGGGGTTGCAAAATAAAATGTATGGAAACACGGGAGGCCTTGTTTTTGGTTGTTTGGTACGCAAGGAATTGGGGTGGGTTGGGAAACCTTGCTATGGATTTTGTAAGTGGTGGTATGGCACTATTCTTGCAGCCACTTGCTTATGGTAATTTGAAACTTTAAGGTAATATAGAAGATTCTAAGGACGGAGGGTAGTAGTGAAATTTGAGTCATTTATTGGGGCACAAGGTAGGGTGATGGCTTTTACATTCATTTAGTAGCTCGATGCAGCCTACTCAAGTGTAATTACGTTCAGGCTTCTTTTTGAAGGGTAATGCACTACAATGGTGGACTACTTTTTTGTTGTTGGGTAGCATTGAATGGGTATTGAAGCTCATTTGTATGGGCCTTAAATACTTTTGGATTGCATATAATCACAACTTGGAATTAGTTGGATGCAACACAATGAGAGAATTCTAATGAATACAACAAGAAGGTTTGGGAAGCTTTGTTGCTTGCTAGCTCATATCATGTTGTGGCATTGTTAGAGCAAATAGTAAAACTAGCCTTCAAAAATAATTTGAAGGATAGTTATCATAAACTAACTTGTACACCTGAAAAAAATAAGCAAATAAACAAAAGAGTCATTGAACATGAGAGCTAGAATGCTTTTGCATAGTAGACGACACACGATAGGCCCCAAAGGTTAGTGCCCTTATGATATTTCTTTATCATTATTCAAAGCTTGTACAAATCACTAGTGGCGCGTTATCACAAACCAACACTCTCTAAATGCCAGTGATTTCCATGTGCTTGTTAGTTGAGTATGTCAGCTCTGTGTGTGAACCTGAGCATGTATTGTGGGCTAGGCACATTATATAGATATTTTAGACATTTTTATTGTGTAGCATTTTATGGTTTATTGCTTTTGTTGTTGAAAGTCCACCAACATTAAATGCTGGCTGACTTGACATATTTTATGGCATTTCATGCCTATATATTCTGGGCTCCTCCTCCTTAGATTGTCAGTTCACCACTTTGGAGGTCCCGCGGAGAGGAGCCGGAGCCAGTGCCCACACAGCCAGTGACTCATTGTTGTATGCGACAGTCTCGTGTCTGATATATGGACTCCATTTCTTGAGCATACATTTGAGTTCTCATGTGTATTGTGTTTTTTTCTTCTCTTTTGTCTTGTGTTCAATAGTTTATTTCAGCACATGTTTATGCTTCCATTGCTGCACCACTTTTGACATGGTATCAAAGCTCAGGTTCAATGCTTGTGCTGTATTTTCTTTGCTGATTTTAAGACTGTTTTGACCATTGTTGATCAAGCGACCCGTTTTTCTTGCGTTTTTACTGATGCCAGCATCCGCACCGCTTGCGTCAGCCCCCCTTGTGCTTGCTTGTCAGTTCCAGCCTGTGTTTTGGTGTCTCTATATCTCCTCTTGGCTGGGCAACTGCACTCTCAGGTCGTTTTTGCTGTTTCAGGCAGTTTTAGGCTGATTTTTTGCCTTTTCGCAAGAGATTTATTCTTTCTTTTGATCAGTTTTTGTGAATACTGCATGTGAACTCTCATTTTCTATAGTTCGTGCTTGTGGTTTGGCTGTGTTTCCTTTCCAAATATCTTCATTTCTCTACTTCTCTTCTAAATTCTCTACAAATGGCTCCTCCATGCACATCCACTGATGATAAGTTACATGGATTTGATTATTTTACATGGAGTGTTGTGATGAAGGCTTGGTTCATCCAGAAGCGGTTATGGTACGTGGTTTGCAGAGCTATTGCATGTCCTCAATGGCCTTCTCGTGTTCCAAGTGATTTTGATGAAGACAACCATGAGGAAGTAGTGCTTACATGGAATTCGGATGATGCCCGTGCTTACTCGGCCTTACTATGGTGTATTTCCCAAGAAGTTCTACTAGCGGTCACCTCCTCCGTGCACATCCACTGATGATAAGTTACATGGATCTGATTACCCTACATGGAGTGCTGTGGTGAAGGCTTGGTTCATCCAGAAGTGGTTATGGTATGTGGTTTGCGGAGCTATTGCACGTCCTTAACGGCCTTCTCCTGTTCCAGTTGATTTTGATGAAGACAACCATGAGGAGGTAGTGCTTACATGGGATTCGGATGATGCCCGTGCTTCCGCGGCCTTACTTCGGTGTATTTCCCAAGAAGTCCTACTGGCGGTCATCTCGTGTACGACAGCTTCAGATGTATGGTCGAAGTATAGCTAATGTACAAGGCTCCTTTCACCACGAGGGCCGTTTCTCTCTGTGGCCAGCTCCAACAACTGAAGTTTGAAACCAAAGATACGATCCAATCATTTCTACTTTGAGTTACCCGGATCTAGGACCGGCTTCGGACTATGCAGTTTGCCCTATCAGAGGTAAATCTTGTTGGTATGGTACTCTATAAGCTTCCTCCGAAGTTTGATGGAGTGGCAAATGCTTTTAGGGCGCAGACATCTACGACTCTTGTTAGTTTTCTTCATATGTCCTCGATGCTGTTTGAGCATGAGGCGACTTTGTGATCTACAAGGGCGGCTTCCGTCACATTATGGAGGTTTAGGTAAGGCTCTTGTAGCTTCAGAGAGGGGTTCGAAGACGAAGAAGTCGAAGGCCCAGTGTTACCATTGTGGCAAGAAGGGCCATTTGCAGAAGGATTGCAAAGAGTTAGTGGCTTCCAGGAAGCAAAAGGAGCAGGAGATGAAGCAGGATGGGGACTCCTCCGACGAGTCATCATTTGTCTTGGAGTTCGACTCAGATCCTTCGGCCAAGATGAAGTCCAAGGCACAAAAGGGATCCTCTTCTTTAGATCATGGGAAGGGCTTGGTGGCCCCTTTCTCGGCTGCTTTCTAGTGGTGGTGATGCGGTCATTCCTCACGACTTTGGAGTGCCAAAGGAGGAGTGTGAGAGGGTGGTGAGATGGGGCAGCCATGCCTCCATCTATATTTCTATATAGATGCACAGGGTCCAGAGAGGGACGTCCTTGATGCATCAATTGAAGTGTGATAGGTTCAAATCCTAGAGCTGGGATTGAAATTCATGTTCATGATGGGCTGGTTATTTGACAGAGAGCGGGTGGCTTTTGTGTGGAGTCACATGGGTTGGTTATTTGACACAAAGAGGGTGGCTTTTGTGTGGAGCTTGCATGAGGGGACACTTTGGCAGTTTGGCCAAGGGAGGTGGATCCATGGTCATTTATGCGTTGCAGCATTGGTGATAGGATGGTCATGTGTGCTACATCAGAGGCATTGTTGACAAACATTGAGAGCTACTAAGGTCTTCTCTATTTTTAGGAGCTGGTACGATAGACATTGACATCAGGTTCTCTCCAAGGCACATTGGTGGTGGCTTCATCACCCATTGCATGGGTATCCATGGTTCTACTTGGTGGTTCTCTGTTGTATAGACTATGATGAGTCATTCATCATTGTATCATTGTATTGTATTAGATCACCCATGATTTGAGAGAGGGTGTTAGCAGAGTGCTGGGCACATTATGTAGATATTTTAGGCATTTTTATTGTATAGCATTTTATGCTTTATAGCATTTATTGTTGCTAGTCGGCCAACATTTGACTTGACATAATTTATGGCATTCCATGCCTATATATTTTGGGCTCCTCCTCCTCAGTTTGTCAATTCACCACATGGAGGTCTCGTGGAGAGAGGAGCGGGTGCGAGTGCCACACAGCGAGTAACTCACTGTTGTATGCGATATTCTTGTGTCTGATATATGGATTCCATTTCCCAAGCATACATTTGAGTTCTCATCTGCACTGTGTTCTCTCTTTCTTTTCTTTTCTCTTTTGTCTTGTGTTCAGTAGTTTATTTCAGCATATATTTATGCTTCCATTGCTGCATCACTTCTGACAATGCCTTGCTTTTGAATAAGCTTGGACTCATCTCCAATGGGGTTTCCTTAGTTGCTCTCACCAACCTTGACTAAACGTGCGACAATTGTGTCCATTCACACTCTAATAAGTGTAATGCATAAGAATACGTATTGCTTGCAGACTGCAGTCCAATGACCTACAAAAGTAACATTCAAGATGCAAAGGTGGTCTCACATTGTTGTGTGCGTATTTTGCCGTATATGAAGCCTCAGTCCCGTTCATGCGTCCATCTTAGTGCTTTGCTCTTATTGTACACCCAATTCATTGTTAAACTAAACTCAGTCTTGCATTGTTGCTACAACAAACCAACATTCAAATCATGCCCAAAAACAAAATGCATTTACTTTGATCCTTGCAATATGCATTCCATTATATATTGCCTTGCATTTTCTTAAATTTTCCATGCATTTTCGGTGATAGAATAGTTGTATTTAAACCATTTCACTTGGCTCAATTGGTTGAGAGGTGCACAATGACCTTGCCATCTTCAATGTTGGGTTGTAACCAATTGTAGAGTGTTCAAGAATGCACGTGAACACTTAAGCTTGTTAAGCCCTAAAAATTGCAACTAGCATTTGAGCCCAAGTTTACGGAGTATTTGCTTTGACAATTGTCTTGCATAGTCCCCATGCGATCTCACACTTTTCCTCTCACAAATGAAGGGATTTCTCGTGATGAAACAATAAGAAACACTTTTTTTTCACGATAGAGTTGTTCAGAAAGTGCACGAGACTTGTTCAAAAAGTGCAAGAGGCTTGAGATCTAAATGAAGTTACAAAGTTGCCCAATCAATTTCCCATGGGAGAGGAGAAGATTGGTAGTTGTCTCCATTGTATACATGTTGTCAACTCATGCATGCTTTATGGCTGAAAACTGCAACTTTTGCAGTAAGGAAGAGAAGAATGAGAGAGAGAATGTGACACAATATGAGAATCTTGATAAACACAACAGGAAGGGTTTAGGAGGCTTTGCTGGTTGATAGCTCATATCATGTTGTGGCATTGTTAGAGTCAACAATGAAACTAGCCTTTGAAAATAATATGAAGGGCACTAATTATAACTAACTTGCACAAATGAAATAAATCAACAAATAAGTAAAATATTCCCTGAATTAGAGAGCTAGAATGCTCTCACATGATAGATAATACATTGTAGGCCCCAAAGGTTGGTATAACCAGCCTTCCCTCTCCGAAAGGGCGTTGAATGACATGATTATAGCCTTCCCTCTCCGAAAGGGCGATGAATGACATGATTATACAGTAGTTACTACAAGTAATAAATCCACATAAACTGAAATACAAATGTTAATGATTAATCTTGGACAATAGACTTGTGATCTGCCCCAAAAATTGGTGCCCCTTGTAATATTTCTTTAGTTTCTATTGCAATGGGATGAAGTACATTGAGATTTCACTCCAATCTCCTTCATTTTCCAACACCTCTTGTTGCTTGAAATGGACAATAAACCTTCAAACCAAATTGCCCCTTGGTTTGACTAGTGATTGGCCCTCAATTTGCACTTGAGATGACAAATTTAGCCCCAAATTCAATTGTGCTTCGGTAACCTCTTGAATTCATTGAAATTTGCCAAATTTCAGCAGCTGAATTCAAGTGCTAGGCCTTTCGAGCATAAGATCCGAGGTCGCTGATAAACCCTGTTTTCTGTTGTAAATTAGGATTTACACTAGCAATTCCATAGCTGCTCCACTTTAAGGTCAAGATTTCCATAACTGCTCCACTTTAAGGTCAAGATTTCCCTGAATTTTTCAGGGATTGACTGAGAGGAAGCTGAATGATGAGAGAATTAGCTGAAGTGAGAGAGAATTTTGTAGTTTGATGCAAAAGTGGCTGAAACAGCTAGCTGCTGCCCTTGATCAGTGCATGTAAACCTGTCCCCAGCTGCCAAACTGCCCCAAAACTGCTGGTGCCTATTTCGTATTTGTTGCCTAATCCTCTAGGTCTTGATTTTGCTGTGGACCAGTGAAAATTGGTTGTTCCTAGGCCAGAATCTGCCCCAAACAGCAGGGCTGCAGCTTCCACACTCCTCTCACCTTGGCACGACTAGAATTAGCCCCCTTTCTCTCTTGCATCTCCAATCAGCCTTTCCACCCTTGCATAGGAAAGATTTGCGAAGTGTTAGCCTTCCATATTCTTTGGCACATCACCATGAAAAGGCCTTAACAAATTGACATGAAAGGCATTGTGTATCTGCCAATGTGGAGGTAATTTCAACCGATATGCCACATCGTTGATCTTCTCCAATACTCGGAAGGGCCCATAGTATCTCATACTCAACTTCAAATACAATCTTTCACTTTCTTTTATCTTTTTTAGCCTTGCCTTTTCAAAACACAACAATACATAATCACCCTTTGCAAACTACAAAGCACATATGTGGCGATTAGCTGCCCTCTTTTACTTTTCTTGCGATCTCTGAAGTGTATATTTTATCTTTGCATAGGCTACATTCAAGTTTTACACATAACGATTAGATCTTATCCTTAGTTTGCAAAATAGGTGGTATTTTCTTGCTACCCTCAACTACCTCAAATGGAGCTTTGCTCGTAGAACTATGTACTGTGTTGTTGTAAGCAATCCAACCAAGGGCAAATACTACTCCCATTGTGTTTTGTGATTTGAACATAGCATCTCAAAAGATCTAATACTGTGGAATTTGCTTCCTCAGACCGACTATCTATCTATGGATGGAAGGATGATGAGAATTTTAGTGTGGTACCCGTATTCTCAAACAACCTCTTCCAAGATAAACTGGTTATCCGAGGGTCTCGATCACTAATGATCGACTCTGGCATACCATGATACTTAAGTATGTGTTGCAAAAACAATTGTGCTATATGATCAGTCTTTATTTTCTTCCTCACCAGAATGAAATGGGTTTGTTTGCTAAACTTACAAATGATAGTCCATATCCCATGATTCCTTGTAGGTGTCTTAGGAAGATAAAAAATAAAGTCCATTGCAATGCTTTGCCAAGGTCTATCTGGAATAAGCAAGGGCTGCAATAAACCCGGTATTTTTTACCTATCATGCTTTACCTTCTGGCATACGATGCATGTCTTAACAAACTATTCTACATCATGCATCAAAGTTGGCCAATAAAAGAAATGCTCCATTGTCTTGATCGTGGCATCAATACCTCTCTGTCCTGCATATGGAGGAGCATGACTTTCAGTGATAACTCTAGGTTTTAATATTCAGAAATCCATCTCTTAGCACAAAGTGTTCATGCCTTTGGCCATTGCAAAGCTGATTAGAAACATTAGCAAAGTCCGAATCAACAACATATTGCTCTTTCATGGCATCTAGCTCAGTGTGATAAACCATACTGATGGTTGAAATTTGTGGCTTAAGTGAGAGTGTATCGTAGTTTGCAACCTAAAGGATTTATAGCAACGGCACTTTTAGAGGCGTAAGTAATAACGTTATATGCAAAGACATTTTATCCTACATGGTTAGTCCCTTTTTTATTAGCTTTTTCCAGTACATTTATTAAAATTTCAAGGCTGAAAATAGCAGTTTTTAGATGTTTTTGAGAAATAATTAGTGAAAATTAAGAACAAATGAAAAAATTTATGGATACAAACTGCTATACAAACTACGTTTATCACGAGGAATGCTTGGTTAATAGGGTTTGATATATTATGATCAGATATAATTATTATAAATATTTTTATTTCATTGAGCGATAATAAGCAACGTCATTGCAGACTTTTTGTCCCGCTAGGATTTTGGAGAACCACCAATAGGTATTGATGAATGCTCCATATTTTTGCCATGAGACTTGCTATGTGTTCTATTTTCATAACTGCCCTTTTACTGAAATCTGCCCCTAGTGTGCAATGCATTAGAAGACTTGTTTGCTGAATTATTTTGACTGTTGAGTTCTTTCATCAGCAAAGAACTCTCCACATCAGAATATAACAGGTGAGCATTTGAGTTACTCAAAGTTGTCTTGAAAGTATCCCAACTTTCAGGCAAAGTGTATAGCAAGGAAGTAGCCTTGAACTTATCATCAATGTGGAAATCCAAAGTAGTTGACTAACAATTGAGTTGAACTCATTCAAATGTATAGATATGGCTGTACCTTCCTTCATATGAAGGTCCATCAACTTTTTCAGCCAATAAACCTTGTTGGTCCGCTAGTTGTCTGCTTTTGACAGTCACTTGTCTCTCTCGCCTCACTGTGACTAGTCGTTGCTAGTCCAGCTCACACCTGACCTGTGTCTTGAGAAGCGTGCACTCCTGAGCTGTCTCTTACTTGCTTTGATACTAGTTTGGTGTTGAGTGCACGAGGATTGAGACAAAGTGCTCATAGTTGAGGTATGCACAATGAGAGAGGGAGTGAGTTCAGAGTAGAGAGTGAGGAAGAAGGGTGAGAGCTCGATACTCGATGTGGGTGCAATGATGATGTGTACCACTTTAGGTCTTTTTGATAATATATATAAAGTACATGTGTAAGGGTGTGTGCACACTTGAACATCGTAAAAGGCATGGTGAGCCTTTATTCCCAACAACCCTATTGTGCACATGGATTGTATGATCACGACTCGTGGACTTGAGGCTTGTTGGTCATATGGGACATCAACCCTTGGGATGTGGTCATGATCCAATGTGTTGCCAGCTCCCAAGCTCGAGGGTAAGCTTGTTTGACTCTACGATTGGGAGGTGAGTTTGATGTCCAATACCTTTTATTTGTGGATCCTAGTGATATGTTTCACATTTGGCAATTGTATTATTAGAGCTCACAAAGCATGGATTGATCATTAACGCAAAAAAGAGTTTTTTAGAATAGGTTTACACCATGGGGCATGTAGTATCCAAGCATGGTATATGTATGGACCTTGCTAAAATGGAAGCAATCTGTAGTTGGTATCATGCTTTGCTTAGCATTTGATTTAGTTTTAATCAAATGTGCAAATGTGAGAAGCACTTGTTGTGCAAGTTAGTTAAGTCACAATGACAAGCCAAGGACCCCCTCGAGATGTCGGTGGGTGTCAAAGTCGAGTTGTAATAAGTGATATAGGCCAGGTATTAGGTGGTGCTTGGTGTCAAGTTTGGCCTAAGGCATTTACTTGACCATTAAGCGTTAGTGGTGACAATAGGAACTAGGCATCAATTAATAAATAAATGCTAATTCAAGGGTCAATTCATGCGCAAGACTTCTTAGAAGTCAAACTAGCCTAGCCAATTTACTTGTGGATGGGCAATGCTGATTTTTTGGGCAAGGACAAGGGCTAAATTAATTTTGAGAATTAGTAATTCTGAAAAATAAATCAAATGGCTGAAAAATGCATTTAGAAGGTTGGCACTTGGCAAAACTTCCCTATGCAAGGGAGAGGGACTATTTGAGGCTAGTGGAGCTTCATTCTAGCATTGTGGAGGTTGGAAGAGGAGGAGAGAGAGAGGGCTCTTGTTTGTGATGGGTTGTAGTCATTCAGGCATTTTCAGCAGAGCAGCAACAAATTAGAGCACCTTCTCGTGATAGAAATCTAAGATTTCTCTCTCCTTTACAAGAGATCTCTCGGTAGATTTCAGCCATTTTCAGGCCCCAATGAACAACAGTTGTGTTTTTGCTGCTGTAAATCCTATTTTACAGCAGAAATTAAGGTTCACCAGCCACCTCGGATCTTGTGCCAGGGTTTTGAAGGCTTAACACTTGAAATCGGTAGATGGAATTCAAGGACTCACCAGAGATTTCAAGAATTCAGTCATCCCAATTGGATTTGGGGTTAGATTTGACAAGGCAAGGGTCAATTGAATGCCAATCCCTTGTTAGATTAGGGTAAACTGATAAGAAGGCTTGATGGTCATTTTTTACAGCAAGAAATAGTGGATAGTGAAGGAGATTGGAGCCAAATCTCAATGTACGTTATTCAATATTAATAAAAGCAAAATAAATACTGCAAGGGGTGCTAGTTTTGGGGGCAACTAGAAGTCTACTATTAAGATTAAGTGGTAACATTTGTATTTTCAGTTTATGTAAATTTGATCCTTGATGTAATTAGTGCTTAAGTAGGTCATTTATTATCCTTTCGGAGAAGGAAGGTTGGTTTCATGGCTTCATTGCGGAGATATCGTCAACTCATTTGAGTAGGTGGACTTGAGGCACTTGTGTGCAAGCCAGTGTGATTGCAATTTACTGAATTTGTGATCAGTTGTGCTATAAGCATGTCTTCAGGTAGTGAGATGGGATCAAGCAAGGATGATGCTTGTCAATTTGAAAATTTCACAAAATGTTGGGGGAAATTCAATGCTTGATCTTGGTTAAGGCATACAACATGGGCAATAAAGTGAGAATGTGGGAATTGGACAAGAGCTGGGTCCTTCTAGGCCTCTTAAAGTTGATGACCAACGAGAGAGAGGAATTTGATGACTGGTTTATAGCTGAGGACATGTGCTAAAAGGTGTACAATTGGCAAACGATCATTAGTACATCCTATTGCCATCTCATGAGCTACGAGTTGGTGCCCTTTGATCCATGATCCGGGCTCTCTAGGCATTTAAATTGTCATTAAAAATAGTTGTTGCCCTAAGTATCCTAGACACTAAGTGACACTAGGGTTAAGGTTTCGTATGATGGTTAAGCCGTTTAGGGTTTTATTTTACTATAAAAAGACACTTTGTGCACCATTAGCACATGGGTGTGGCATTTTCATTGTGATTGCCTTGATGGTTGTATATTCTCTATTAATTAGTGGCACAATTACTTTACACCTTGGCCAAGAGTAGTATTGGAGTCACTTACATTCTTTGCCATTGCTCGCAACCATGTTGCCATTGAGCGCTACACCTTGGTCGCCTGCCCTTTGAGCTATTTCGATTGTGTTGGCTCAAGTCCTTTCAGTAATTGTCCTCTATGTTGCCATCTTTGCCTATTCACCTTTAGTCGTCATTGAAGACTTTTGTGTGCACCTTTCACGTTGCTTGTGATTTGCCGTGCTACCTTGAAGTCTTGTTCCCTCTAGCCTCAGTGTAGCCGTTCTTCACCTTCAAATGTGCTTGCCCAGTCATGCATTGCCTTGTTGGCAACCTTCTTGGTCATGCCTTAGGTTGCGCCTTTCCAACCTACCTCGATCACCTTGTCTTCAATGCAACCTATCTATGACTTGTTGACTCCCTTTTGTTGACCTTGCTATATTTGACGTGTTTGATTGCAAGTCTCCTATACGCTGCTTTCATCACCACGTGCTGGTCACGGTGTGCTACATTTGACATGTTTGATTGGTACTCTCTTACATGCCGCTTTCATCACCACGTGCTGGTCACGGTGTCCGACGGACAACCTTCACACCTTGGTGCCGTTTGTTTGTTGCTTTGACCTGTCGCATCACGTTATCTACAACCTCTTGAGCCAATTGCTGCCTTGGGCCAGATACACTTGATTTTCTAAAAAATTTATTCAAAAGGATTATAATCTGGTAATTCTTTTCCTTCATACAACATCTCCTTTCCAAGCACAAATTTGGGACTTTTCTCAAATTTCATACAATTTATGCCCAAATTCTAAAATTTTAAAAGTGCTTTTAATCAAATCCATGAATTTCACCACGAGATTGAAGAAATTTAACATTTGACTTCATCGAATTTGGGAATTTTTGCTATGCGCCTCTAATTTCACTTTTCATCGAAATTGAGGCCCAATTCATCCTCGGGTGCAAAACTTTGCATCTAGGTGAAAATTACTAATTTTTTGTAAAGTTTATCTTTGATTTCTTGGAAATTTTTGGGGCTTCTACAAACTTGGAAAAATCTTGATTTTCACTCATGGCCAACAATAATAATGATTTGTTGGGCATGCTTGGCACTGATGATAAGCTCACCAATTATCCTATGTGGGCATATTTGATGTGACATCTTCTTGCCCCAAAGAATCTATGGAATATAATGAATGGCACCAGGCAAAGGTAGGCTTCTCCAACACTGGCACCACCTCATCAAGAGGTGGTTCTCATGATGCCAAGTCATCTTCGTGTTCCACATTGCCTCCTAGTCAAGAGCAAATTCGATGGGATGGCTGTGACGACCTATTTTATTTGTGAAGAGGGGTATCATTCTACACATCCAATTGTGCAAAACAGCTAAGGATGCATGGGAACAGCTTGCATCATCGTATCAACTGTGCAATGATGCACACATTGCGTACCTACGTAAGCAATTGGAAGTTGGTTGCATGGAAGTAGGTAACATGGATGCGAAATTGAATAATTAGTTTTTGGGGCTGATTTGAGATGCAAAGAATTGCTAAAAAAAAATTATAGTTTAAGGGGCAATCTTAGGTAGTGTTAGTGCTCCTCTGTTTGCATGTGCTTCATCCAAAAGGTCTAAGAGGAGTGGGTGCAATTTAAACCACTGGTTTGGTGTTGACACAATCCATGGTTGCATGGAAGTCTCTTGCTTTGTGTGCTGTTCTTTTGAGAAGTAGCTCCAAATAGTTTGGGCCATAGAGGAGTATGATGAGACCATGGTCTTTGAATAGGCTGTGGGACACCCACCTTCTTGGGTATAGCTCTGAGATTGGCTCCACTCCACCTTGCACATCAATAGCTCATGCATTGCTGAGGCAATCTTGATGGGATAATGTATCTTCTTGGTTTGTCTCACCTCCACAAAGGCAGCAGAGGAGCTAGTTGACAGCTCACCTCTAGCCTCCATGGGAGGCGCAATTTACATGGTCCTGTGGTATAGTGGCTTCATGGTTGCTGATTTTTGTTTGTACCTTTACTCCTAATGCAGAGAGTTTTCCCCTCCATGATTTTTGTTCTACCTTCTTCTCTCACTGTGGGAGAGAGAGTCACCTGCTGTTGGACCTCAGCATAATCTATTTCATGATTGGTCCTGAATACAGAGATCTGATAGTTGGACCTGCATGAGTGATCAAGGGTTCAAATATTGTTCCTAAACAATGAGAAATTTAAGATGTTGAAGAACTTTATTCTGCATTCATTTATATGCATTCAAAGGAGGCTTGCTTGATTTTCTTCTTTTGTTGGATGTGTGTGCACGTGCACTATCCTTGAGATAGTGGACATTGCCTGGATTATCCTTCCCAGTGCAAGGTCACGGTTTCTGGCGAAGACCAGCCAAAAATCCCTAATAGTGAGTCGGAAGATTGTTAACTCTTTGGTCTTCTGCTTTTAATGCCCAGTTCATTATATATGGCCTTGGACTTTGGTTTAAGTGTACTTTCATTCATTCCACATTCTCTTCTTGTTCAAAACCTCTTCTTAATTTCACCAAAACCAATACTCTACATGAAGAAGTTCTAGCTCCAACTTTTATTTTTGAATTGATATTTCTTAATTTTGTTCTGGCTCCAAAAGCTACAGGTAACAGCAGTCCAAATCTGTCCTTATGGGTTGCAACTAACCAGATTTTTTTTGACAGTACACTGTTGGTTGCATCTGTTGCAATTCCTTTGCCCATGACATGCTGATATTCTCTTATTTACCAAGGTTTCCAACTTCTAGGGGTTTTCTGATTCCTGATAATGTTTTCAGTAGTTGTTATGATGTTTATTAGGCAAAGCAAATTGTTCATCCAATTAATTCACCAATGTTTTAAACTCTTAGGGGAGTTTCTGATTCCTCTTAGGTAAACAGTTTAACTGATGCTGTAGGAAAGCAGGTAGTTTCAACCAGTCCTGCCACTTAAGCTCTTAGGAGAGTTTCTGGTTCCTTTTAGGTAAACAGTCGAACTGATGCTGTAAGAAATTAGGTGTTCAAACAATCCTGTTTCTTAATCTGTTCTGCTTGCAAGTGTTTCTCCCAAAAATATTTCTTGCAAGTGGAAGCCTCGCATGGTTTTCGTGTATACCACAGACAACAATTGTCAATAACAGCCAGATAATTTATGAGTCTTGTGCTGTTCACTTCAGGAAAATTCTTTTGTTCATTCTCTCTGTTTTTGGGGGTTTATTGCATGTATGCAGGTGGTCCTTAACTCTCTTTTTGTTGGTTTGATCTGTTCCTGCAGTAATAGAACAATAACTGGTCAATTCATCAACATGGAGGAGATCCCTACTAAGAATACTGAAAAAGATGCAGCACTTGATCTAGACAAAACTGAAGCTGTTCAGGATTCTAGGAATGCTGGAAAAGATGCAGCACTTGATCTAGACAAAACCGAAGCTGTTCAGGATTCTAAGAATACTGGAAAAGATGCAGCACTTGATCTAGACAAAACTGAAGCTACTGGAAAAGATGCAGCACTTGATCTAGACAAAACTGAACCTGTTCAGGATTCTAAGAATACTGGAAAAGATGCAGCACTTGATCTAGACAAAACTGAAGCTGTTCAGGATTCACCGGCAATGCAGGATCCCTCTGTGAAGAAGGAAACTGACATTGAGTCTGAGAAGGAACTGCGAAGTGAAAACAGTGACATGAGCATGGATACTAGGGTTGCAAAAACCAGTGGAAAGAGAAGTAGGAATGATGCTGGAGGAAACATTGAAAAAGATAACCTGGATGGAAGTGCTGTGGGGGACAAGGATGAGACAATCACCTCTGCTCCAAAGGTGTCTCATCCTGAGAAGCGGCTTAAAGGTGATACCTCTGTTCATGATGCTGGAGAGTTCTTTTGCAACCTCTGTGATGTAGCTTGTAACAGCAAAAAGGATTACGAGAATCATGTTTCAGGGAAAAAGCATAAGAAGGCTGCAAAAGCATCCTACGATAATCTCATGGTACAAAAAGGTTCACCAAACAGTTCTTCATCCAATGGAGGTCAGAAAGTTGCCGAAGGGGAACAGGAGCTCAAGTGTACACCTTGTAAGGTGATATGCAATAGCCAAAGAGATTATGAACAGCATGTGTCTGGTAAAAAACATGCTGCACGTTTGAAGCAGTCAGTTAGGGATGCTGCTTTTGGCCTGGAAGATACTGTTGGGCCACATAGAGATTCTGAAAAAGAAAATGCAAGTGAAGGGATTGAAAAAAAGGGTGCACAAATGGAGTCTTTCAATGGTCTGGTGAATGATTCAGCAGCAATGAATGATGATTTGAAGGCTGCTGCTCCTTCGACTTCCTTGCAGAAAAATGCTGGGCTGCAGTCAGATCAACTCAGCGAAGAGGGGAATCAAATAGTTGTTTGTCATGGCCAGTCCATGGAGGACAATCAACCAATTAGAAATGGATCAGCTCTTGGGAGAGCATTATATCCATCAGCAGATATGCTTATGTATGATTCACTGAAAAACGTCATGAGAGGCTCATTCAACCAACAAGATCCTTGTGCATCAAATGCTTTAAGAGTTGAAATACAGAATAATGAAGTGATGTATGACATGTGTGGCTCAGACTGTGGGAGAAGTCCGGGTGATCATGCCCGTGTCAGCATGCATGCTAGCTGTTTTTTCAAGCTACTGAAGAATGCTTCAGGTTTCAAATGTGATTCTGTTTGGAAAGGAGCAGTTGCAACAGAAGAGCTGGACTGTAAGTTATGTCGAGTTGAGTTTGGCAGCAAAGTAGATTTTGAGAATCATATGTCTGGCAAAAAGCATGCTTCTCAGAGCAAGAGAAGTCAGTTGAAATGTGAGGTCTGCAATCTATATTGTACCTGTTCACAAGCTTTGGAGGCTCACCTAGCTGGCAAAGGGCATGCGTCCAAAGTCAGACTGATGCAAAAGAGAAGCATATGCTTCAAATAAGCCAACCACCACCACTACCGTTCATGTTGACGTATTATATTGGCTAGAGATTGTTCCAGGCTGAGGATAAGGCACACATCTTATAGCTTCCGTTCAATGCAAGGATCTCCTGGCATTTTGAATGGTCCAGTCTACCAGTTGAAACTTTACTGCTGATCTAACGTTTTGGTTTTCTTAGACTGGTCTATAATCTGAGCTCACGAACTTGTTGATACTTTTCTAACTTTCCTGCTAATTTAGCTTTTCTTCAAATTCAGGATTTTCCCATTTGTTCACTTTCATTTGGGCTGCGATGGATTTTTCTTCTGTCCATCATTTTCAAACAAGTAGAGCAGATCCTGGACTGTTGTGGTGAATAGTTGGACAATAATTGCTTTTTGTTTGCAAATTGGAGGTCCTAGAAGGAATAGCTATATGTGCTGTTAAGAGTGTCAAGATACGTACTTGCCTACATGCCTTGTACTCTCCAGAAGCAGAACAGGTAATTAGTCGACTGGACTATGAAGGAACTTTCTACAACAGAAACTGACTAGGATTTAGCTGGATGGTTAAATGAGTAGCTCAGTGCTCAACTGTTCTGGTTAAGTAATTGAGCAATAAGTACTTTTGCAAATGTGTTTCTGATCCTTATATCTGTTATTACGAATGCAAGATTATTATTCTGTCTACATGAAGGCCTCTAGCAAGCCTTTGGAATCCTGCTACACATTCTGGGTACCTTGTTGCCCTGTTTAGCAGCAACAATACGTGAACTTGCATTCCTGTTTAGTTCTCCTGAAATTATAAAAGATCACAGCAGTTACGTAGTAACAGCATGGGGCTTAGCAAGACAGGTTTGGAAGGTTCAATTCGATGGATGGGTGCTGTGGAGGTGATGTGTGGGCAATTATGAATCAGCTGAACAATGAGACAAGAGCTGCACTTTCAGGATGAAACAGTAGGGATCAGCCCAAATGAAGGATCCCATGAAGGTGGCTTGCAGACCTGTGGTTGGCAGACTGGAAAATCAGCTGGTATACAATGTGTTGTGCAGTCTGTGATAAGATTCCATGCTTCTCTTATCATGTGTGCTGGATGTTTTCTTAAAAAGCTCAAGAATATTTCTTCTGGAAAAATCTGCCACAGAATAGTTTTTCAGTTGAGTAGTCCAGTAAATGAATGGATCGTGGTTCTTATTAGTTGTTGAGGTACATACCACTTGATTTGGAGGTCCCCACAATTATGACAATTTCAGATCAGTGTGGGAACATGGGGGCAAACTGTCAGTATAGCTTGCAAAATTTGATACTGGAGAAAGAGAGGTCTCACTATGGAGTTTCTGCTTCCCTTGGCACCTCTTATGTAGTGTACCTCTACTGTATTGGCCTTTGGACACCTCTTATTCACTTCAAGGATTGTATTTAGTGTACCTTTTCAGTATCTGTGAAAGTGGTGGCTGGTATTCCAAGCCCCCAAAATTATGACCATTTCAGATCAGTGTGGGAACATTGGGCAAACTGCCAGAGTATAAATCGCAAACTTTGATACTTGAGAGAGGTTTCACTATGGAGTTTTTGCTTCCCTTGGCACCTCTTATATAGTGTACCTCTACTGTATTGGCCTTTGGACACCTCTTATTCACTTCCAGGATTGTATGTAGTGTACCATTTCAGTATCTGCAAAACTGGGGGCTGGTATTGGCCTTTGGACACCTCTTATTCACTGCCAGGATCTTATATAGCGTGCGTTTTTAGTATTTATTCAGGACGATAACGTCCACTACTGTATATTCAGTCCCTTGGAGCACTGTCTGCTTTTCTCTTAAAAGATCTCAGCCAAATCCCTCAATGCCACTACCTCTTTATTTTATGTGATTCTATTTTTTGGATGTACTTCGATTTAAGTTCTGTACTTGTGATTGCATATTGTAGCTTTTTTTTGTGGCCTAACCTTTAGCTATCTGTCTAACCTGTTAGATTGTCTCAAATCTAGGCACCTTTCAGATGGAACATTGTTTCAAGTGTCCAAAACTCTGAATTTTCAGCATTTTATTTTCATACGCTTTTTTCATTCCCACGACTCCATTAATGTTAACTCCCCAATGTCCACATTATGGCATTTCCACCTGATCTATCCCTCTTTATGTTTGGTGTTTTCCCCTCTTCCCATAACCATTGCATGGGATCCTCAAATTGAAGAGTATCATTTACTGTATGAAGATACAATATTTTCTCAGCTATTGCATCTGTTTGTCCCTTTTTTTCTTGGATGTCCCCACTAGTAAGTGGATGGGGTCGTCTGCCACACCAAAGGAACTTCCTTGATGCATCAGCTAAAGTTTGGCAAGTTTTGAAATCCTAGAGCTAGGATTGACATCTAGGTTCATGATCGGTGGTTTTTCGTCAGAGCAGGATTGACTCCTAGTGTGAGCTCACATGAGGAGACAGTTTGGCGGACTTGGCCAAAGGTAAGGAGTCCATGCTCATGTATGCTCAAAGGGCATTTTCAACAAGACAATCATGTAATGCTATTGTGAGGCATTGTTGATGGATATGGACTTGTTATGATTCTTCTCTACTTTTAGGTTCTAGTGCGATTAACATCAACATAAAGTTCTCTCTCCAAGGTACCTTGGTGGTGGCTTGATCACCCATTGCCTAGATATCCTTGGTCCTATTCTGGTGGTCTCTATAGTATGGCCTATAATGAGTCACCATTGTTGTATCATTATATTATATTAGATCACCATCTTGTCAAGATTGGTTCTTCAATTGAACAAAAATTGTACATGATGGATGCACCGTATGGCAAGTTGTGGAAGGCCAAGGGATTACATGTTGTGACTAGAGATATGCAATATGGAGTTGGTGGGATGCTATTCAAATGAGTAGCTTTCTCACCAACCATGCAAGGTGTAAATGCAGCCATCTTAAAAATTTTACATTGACTTTCGATGACATTGAACTTGATAGGGTGGACTTAGCTTTATCCAATGGGTGGTGGCAACAATGTGAAAGAGCTTACACATGTTTGTGAGCAATGTTGTGTTCAAGTTAAATACTCCAAATGAGGGCTATTTCTATGTTAGCCCAGTTGATTTGGTGAGATCTGCGTGGAAGTTAAAGCACTCAATAGAGGGGAGAGTTGTAGATTGGGATGCAACCCCCCCATGCTTTGTGACAATCCTAGGCGATGGAGGGGACATGTGCACTTTATTGGCATGGTTGGATTAAACTAAGACTGATTAGTAAACTAGGCCAAAAAAGGTAAATCAAGACTAAAAGTTGATAATGTTTTTCAAGGTGGATCATGGGGCATAACTAGCTAGGTTGAATGCGATGGATTTATTATAGGTAGTTAAGATGAATGATACTTTATGTTATTTTATCTAATGTGGTTTTCGTTATTCAAGTTTAGCAGATTTCTAAAAGTAAATCAGGACTAGAATATAATGATGGTCCTTTCTTACTACATGGTTTATAAGCACAGAATGGTTTCAATGGTTCCATACATGTCTCTACAATTTTGGACATGTCAAATTTTAGTCGCAAGCAAGAAGGTAAACTTCTATAGCTTAAAATTAATATGATAATTAATGATCATAGAGACTAATAGTCTCTTTGGCTTACTGAAACGCTTGAGATGATGTATTTCTTACAATATGGGTAGTCTTTTCTTTTGTTGCTTGTGTGGATTAATTAGAGATACTTGTGCATCACAATGTGCTTGTTTGAGGTCTACTTTGCTAGCCAATGGACCATCATTCGAAATTTATTAATGACTGATGAATGCTCCAAGTATCTAGATATTGTACAACTTTTTCGTGAGGATGGTCAAAGGTGGAATGTAGTAGTCCATCGTTCATTTAGCATATTTCTCTAGGTGTCTTTTGGGTATATTGTATTTTATAAGGAAAGCACAAGCTCATGGAGCTTGATATTCAAGCAACCATGCTAGTAACACTTCAGACTATGATAACAAAGGCTTGCTTGATTTGAAAAAGTAGAGACAAATGAGAGATGGCACATGTTTGGTACAAAATGAAGGTAGTGATAGTTCATTGCACTTAAAATTGTCACATTTTGTAAAGATTGGTTGCATTGAACATTGGAAAGATATTGTGAAAACAAGCCATAGTTTTGGTCCCAACGGATTTCATTAGGAGATTAATGCCACAGTTAATGTAATCAAGCTAAAATAGTGCATTACAATGCAAAAGCATGGTATCTCTATTCCTTGTATACGTGATGTGGTTAATGCATGTAGTTGCAAGAAATTTGGCAGGAAATTCCTCAAGATACCTTCCATCTTGTCTGATGTTAGAAATGACATCAAAATATTGCCATGTGAGACAATTTCAATAGATAGGGGATACACAAGGAGTTTGGCTGACATAATTAACATGCAAAAATTGTTTTTTTTTTTGCTTCACTTAAAGAATAATAGCATACTCAAGACACTCAGAGTATGTGGATCATAGAGGATTGATCAGAAGGGAGGTCATATTTGAAATCTAAGGAAATTTAAGAAGTTTGGTGGCCCATTCAATATATATCTAGAGTATGTTGATAGTGTGGATAAAGTAACCATAATATAAATGGATCACAAGGGGGATGTTTATGACATGTGTGTGGACTTAAACCAGTTTTCAATGCATCCATGGGTCATTTCATGGCACATGGATGACTTGTTTAATATTGGCACATCTCATGTTACTAAGATGCTAATATGTAAGGAGATATTTAATGTACAAAGCTTGATACTACTAGATTATGTAGTTGACTGATTGTTCATGATTGTTAAGAAGTTCAAAGGTTGTTACATCAAATAGGTAAGGTTAAATTGTGAGTACCTTAATTTTTCATAAATATGTGTATGGGTTGTATATTAACAACCATAATTTCTTTTATTAAATAGGAAAATTATAAAGTGATACTTGGATTGCAATATACACGAAGACCCTAAATTTAAGAGTACAAAATGTGATATCATAAAAGGTTTGTGTGTATGATGTTATGTCATTATAAATATTGGATGTGCTTCACCATGAGATTATGCATTTGTATAGGTGCTCTATGTTGAGCCCTATAATACAGATATATTACCAATAAGGATAGGCCATTTATCCTTCTTATAAATACCAATATCTTTGGCTTCCCATTTATAATGAACAACTTATTGGGCTTATGTTATGAAGAAATAACACTTACACAATGCAAGCTTTGGAACTAGAATTGAGTATGGCATTCCTTGGAAGGAATGGTAACTGGTCAAGAAAGAGCAGCTTTGGAACTAACATTGATGATGGGGTATCCCTTAAAAGGAATGGTATTCGTTCTAAAGCCATGTTGAAAAATTGCCACAAAATCTTGACTATCATTGAAAGAGGTTGGTCAAGAGCTGTATTGCTATGGAAAGACCAATAATGATGAAACATTCTTGCCATGGTCTATATTGGTAGTTTCAAGAAAAAAATCATGTATAGAGAATTTGCTCCACATAGTTTTTGTTATAAAATTGATGTTTCCATGGTGGAACAATTATATATTTACGATCTCTCTCCACAGTTTGACATCTCCATGGTGGAACAATTATATATTTGAGATCTATCTCCATAATCGAGTAACGGTATGTTTGTGATTGTGTGCTCATACATGTCATAGAAGGTATGAGAGATTATGTTTTTTAGCTTAATAGCGAGTTCAATGTATGCTTCTACAGAGGCAAAATTTGATGTGAAATATCAAGCATTGTTGGGACATTTTGTTCTCCCACCCAAATATGCAATTTTATGTGTCTAATGGATGGGTTGCAAAGATTTGCATATGACAAAGAAGATGGCCTAGGTTTGGCCACTTCTTTCTAATGGATGTGGATATAAAAGACTTGGTGGGGAAACAATGATAATATGTGAAACGTGCTCTTTGGGAGGAAATAATAAGTAAATCCATGGTAGACATGCTACATGTACCCATGGGGGTTTGTCATATAGAGACTAAAAGGAAGTAACATTGCTCCCATTTATTAGAAAAATGAAAAACAAAAAATAGATAATGCCAACATTCTTTTAAAATTTTTACTCTTTCCTCCTTTCCATGACCATGTTTATATTTTCAATGGACTCAACATGCATTACTAATCATGGCATAAGCAAAAGCCACACATCTAGATTAGGTCTAGGGGAGATGAAAGTGCAAAGGTATGAGAAAGAAAAATCCACAAGAGGAATAATAAGTAAGTCCATTGTAGACATGCTACATGCACCCATGGTGGTTTGTCATATAGGGACTCAAAGGAAGTAACATTACTCCCATTTAAAAAAAAACCAAAAACTAAAAATAGATAATGCGAACATTATTTTGAATTTTTTACTATTTCCTCCTTTCAATGACCATGTTTATCTTTTCAATGGATTCAATATGCATTAGTATTCATGGCATAAGCAAAAGCCACACATCTAGATTAGCTCTAGGGGAGATGAAAGTACAAAGGTATGAGAAAGACAAATCCAGCCTTTAAGTCATAAATGCACTTATAATATCATTTTAAATAAAAAGCTCTTATATGCCCTCTTGATGATACCATGTGAATTTGTGATTCAATTGTTGTCTTTAGATTGCAAGCTTGTATGGCATTCACCTTATTCTCAAAGGGAAATCACCTTCACTCCATTTTACCCATCATACAAATTGCACATGCATTGGGAGGTATGCCTATAATGCAAGAGGACAATGCATCATTGAGACATGATAATGCAAGTGATCTATGTCAAGAGGATTGTGTTGATAGAGACATAGACACTTACATTGCTAACAAGGAAGCAACCCCTTGATAACTACAAGTGTCAAAATAGAACATTTTGAATTAGTAACTTCGGTAGTTTTTGAAATATCTTTGGTTGCCATTCATTTTAGTTTGGTCAGAGTATAAATCAAAAAATTTGATACTGGAGAGAGGTTTCAGTATGGAGTTTTTGCTTACCTTGGCACCTCTTATACAGTGTACCTCTACTGTGTTGGCCTCTGGATACCTCTTATTCACTTCCAGGATTGTATGTAGTGTACCATTTAAGTATCTGCAAAAGTGGGGGCTGGTATTGGCCTTTGGACACCTCTTATTCACTTCCAAGATTTTATATTGTGTGTGTTTTTAGTATTTATTCAGGACAATAACATCCACTACTGTATATTCAGTCCCTTGGGGCACTATCTGCTTTTCTCTTAAAAGATCTCAGCCAAATCCCTCAATGCCACTACCTCTTTATTTTATGTGATTCTATTTTTTGGATGTACTTCGATTCAAGTTCTGTACTTGTGGTTGCATATTGTAGCTTTTCTTTGTGGCCTAACCTTTAGCTATATGTCTAACCTGTTAGATTGTCTCAAATCTAGGCACCTTTCAGATGGAACATTGTTTCAAGTGTCCAAAACTCCGAATTTTCAACATTTTATTTTCATACACTTTTTTCATTCCCATGACTCTATTAATGTAAGGTCCCCAAAGTCCACATTATGGCATTTCCACATGATATATCCCTCTTTATGTTTGATGTTTTCCCCTCTTCCCATAACTATTGCATGGGATCCTCAAATTGAAGAGTATCATTCATTGTATGAAGATACAATATTTTCTCAGCTATTGCATCTGTTTGTCCCTTTTCTTCTTGGATGTCCCCACTATTAAGTGGATGGGGTCGTTTTCCACACCAAAGGAGCTTCCTTGATGCATCAGCTAAAGTCTGGCAAGTTTTGAAATCCTAGAGCTAGGATTGACATCTAGGTTCGGTTGTTTTTTGAGAGAGCAGGATTGACTCCTAGTGTGAGCTCACATGAGGAGACACTTTGGCGGACTTGGCCAAAGGTAAGGAGTCCGTGCTCATGTATGCTCAGAGGCATTTTCAACAAGACAATCATGTAATGCTATTGTGAGGCATTGTTGATGGATATAGAACTGTTATGATTCTTCTCTACTTTCAGGTACTAGTACGATTGACATCAACATCAAGTTCTCTCTCCAAGGCACCTTGGTGGTGGCTTGATCACCCATTGCCTAGATATCCTTGGTCCTATTCTAGTGGTCTCTATAGTATGGCCTATAATGAGTCATCATCGTTGTATCATTATATTGTATTAGATCACCATCTTGTCAAGAATGGTTCTCCAATTGAACAAAAATTGTACATGATGGATGCACCGTATGGCAAGTTGTGGCAAGCCAAGGTATTACATGTTGTTACTAGAGATATGCAATATGGATTTGGTGGGATATTCAAATGAGTAGCTTTCTTACCAACCATGCAAGGTGTTAATGCAACCATCATAAAAATTTTACATTGACTTCAGATGACATCGAACTTGATAGGGTGGACTTAGCTTTATCCAATGGGTGGTGACAACAATGTGAAAGAGCTTACACATGTTTGTGAGCAATGCTGTGTTCAAGTTAAATACTCCAAATGTAGGCTGTTGCTATGTTAGCTCAGTTGATTTGGTGAGATCTTCGTGGAAGTTAAAGCACTCAATAGAGGGGGGAGTTGGACTCCATAGATTGGGATGCAACCCCCCCACACTTTGTGACAATCCTAGGCAATGGAAGGGACATGTGCACTTTATTGGCATGGTTAGATTAAACTAAGAATGTTAGTAAACTAGGCCAAAAAGGTAAATCAAGACTAAAAGTTGATAATATTTTTCAAGGTGGATCATGGGGCATAACTAGCGAGGTTGAATGAGATGGATTTATTATAGTACTATGGTAGTTAAGATGAATGATACTTTATGTTATTTAACTTAATGTGGTTTTTGTTATTCAAGGTTAGCATATTTCTAAAAGTAAATCAAAATTAGAATATAACCATGGTCCTTTCTTACCACTTGGTTTAATAAGCACATAACAGTTTCAATGGTTCCATACATGTCTCTACAATTTTGGACAAGTCAAATTTTAGTCACAAGCAAGAAGGTAAACTTCTATAGCTTAAAATTAATGATCATAAAGACTAATAGTCTCTTTGGCTTACTGAAACGCTTGAGATGATGTATTTCATGCAACATGGGTTAATAGTCTCTTTGGCTTACTGAAATGCTTGAGATGATGTATTTCATGCAACATGGGTTAATAGTCTCTTTGGCTTACTGAAAGGCTTGAGATGATGTATTTCATGCAATATGGGTAGTCTTTTCTTTTGTTGCTTGTGTGGATTAATTAGAGATACTTGCTCATTGCAATGTGCTTGTTTGAGGTCTACTTTGCTAGCCAATGGACCATCATTTGAAATTTATTAATGATTGATGAATGCTCCAAGTATCTAGATATTGTATAGCTTTTCCATGAGGATGGTCAAAGGCGGAATGTAGTAGCCCATCATTCATTTAGCGTATTTCACTAGGTGTCTTTTGAGTATATTGTATTTGATAAGGAAAGCACAAGCTCATGGAGCTTGATATTCAAGCAACCATTCTAGTAACATTTGAGAATATGATAACAAAGGCTTGCTTGATTTGAAAAAGTAGAGACAAATGAGAGATGACACGTGTTTCGTACAAAATGAAGATAGTGGTAGTTCATTGCACTTAAAATTGTCACATTTTGTAAAGATTGGTTGCATTGAACATTGGAAAGATATTGTGAAAAAAAGTCATAGTTTTGGTCCCAACGGATTTCATTAGGAGAGTAATGCCACAGTTAATGTAATCAAGTGAAAATAGTGCATTACAATGCAAAAGCATGGTACCTCTATTCCTTGTATACGTGATGTGGTTAATGCATGTAGTTGCAAGATAATTGACATGAAATTCCTCAAGATACCTTCCATCTTGTCTGGTGTTAGAAATGACATCAAAATATAGCCATGTGAGACAATTTCGATAGGTAGGATACACATGGAGAGTTTGATTGACATAATTAACATGCAAAAATTGATATTTGTTTTGCTTCAGTTAAAGAATAATAGCATAATCAAGACACTTAGAGTATGTGTATCATAGAGAGGATTGATGAGAAGGGAGGTCATATTTAAAGACTAAGGAAATTAAAGAAGTTTGGTGGCCCATTCAATATACATCTAGAGTTATGCCATTATAAATATTGGATGTGCTTTACCATGAGATTATGCATTTGTATAGGTGCTCTATGTTGAGCCCTATTATACAGATATATCACCAATAAGGATAGGCCATTTATCCTTCTTATAGATACCAATATCTTTGGCTTCCCATTTATAATGAACAACTTATTGGGCTTATGTTATGAAGAAATAACACACACACAATTCAAGCTTTGGAACTAGCATTAATTATGGCATTCCTTGAAAGGAATGGTAAAGGTATCCCTATTGGAAAATTACCATTGGTCAAGAGAGAGCAGCTTTGGAACTAACATTGATGATGGGGTATCCCTTAAAAGGAATGGTATTCATTCTAAAGCCATGTTGAAAAATTGCGACAAAATCTTGAATATCATTGAAAGAGGTTAGTCGAGTTGTATTGCTATGGAAAGACCAATTGCCATGGTCTATATTGGTAGTTTCAAGAGAAAAATCATGGATAGAGAATTTGCTCCACATAGTTTTTGTTATAAAATTGATGTCTCCATGGTGGAACAATTATATATTTGTGATATCTCTCCACAGTTTGATATCTCCACAGTGGAACAATTATATATTTGTGATCTCTCTCCATAATGGGGTAACGATATGTTTGTGATTGTGTGCTCATACATGGCGTAGAAGGTATGAGAGATTATGTTTATAGCTTAATTGCGAGTTCGATGTATGGTTCTATAGAGGCAAAATTTGATGTGAAATATCAAGCATTGTTGAGACATTTTGTTCTCCCACCCAAATATGCAAAATTATGTGTCTAATGGATGCGTTGCAAAGATTTGCATATGACAAAGAAGATGGCCTAGGTTTGGCCACTTCTTTCTAATGGATGTGGATATAAAAGACTTGGCGGGGAAACAATGATAATATGTGAATTGTGCTCTTTGGGAGGAATTAATAAGTCCAATGTAGAGATGCTACATGCACCCATGGGGGTTTTTCATATAGGGACTGAAAGGGAGTAACATTGCTACCATTTTTTTCAAAAACGAAAAACAAAAAATAGATAATGCCAACATTCTTTTAAAATTTTTTACTCTTTCCTCCTTTCAATGACCATGTTTATATTTTCAGTGGACTCAACATGCACTAGTATTCATGGCATAAGCAAAAGCCACACATCTAGATTAGGTCTAGGGGAGATGAAAGTACAAAGGTATGAGAAAGAAAAATCCACAAGAGGAAATAATAAGTCCATTGTAGACATGCTACATGCACCCATGGGAGTTTGTCATATACGAACTCAAAGGGAGTAACATTACTCCCATTTTAAAAAAACCAAAAACAAAAAATAGATAATGCCAACATTCTTTTAACTTTTTTACTCTTTCCTCCTTTCAATGACCATGTTTATCTTTTCAATGGACTCAATATGCATTAGTATTCATGGCATAAGCAAAAGCCACACATCTAGATTAGCTCTAGGGGAGATGAAAGTACAAAGGTATGAGAAAGACAAATCCACCCTTTAAGTCATGAATGCACTTATAATATCATTTTAAATAAAAAGCTCTTATATGCCCTCTTGATGATACCATGTGAATTTGTGATTCAATTTTTGTCTTTAGATTGTAAGCTTGTATGGCATTCACCTTATCCTCAAAGGGAAATCACCTTCACTCCATTTTACACATCATACAAATTGCACATGCATTGGGAGGTATGCCTATAAAGCGAGAGGACAATGCATCATTAACACATGATAATGGAAGTGATCCATGTTAAGAGGATTGTGTTGATAGAGACATAGACACTTGCATTGCTAAATTCAAATGGAATCTTGGAAAGATTGAAGCTGTTCTCCTAGCACACACAAGAGGTATCAAGGAAGAAACCCCTTAATAACTAGACGTGTCAAAATAAAACCTTTTGAATTAGTAACTTCGGTAGTTTTTGAAATATCTTTGGTTGACATGCATTTTAGTTTGGTCACTCTATTATTTATTTCTTAATTAGTTACCTTGTTGTTTGTGTAGTATAGATAGGTTGATCTAGTTTGGAAGGCCCCTATTGACAAACAATTACAACTACACGTAATCCTTCCCTTGATGCATCAATATGCACATACAAGGTGGAAAATGAACACTTCAATTAGACATTTTCTTAGGTATGAAAAGCATTCTTGTTCTTATGAGAATATACAAACTCTTCTTTTCTCAAGAGCTTATGCAAGCTAGACTTGATTTAGTTTCAAAGTGTACAATGAATGTTGGGTAGTATCTAACATGGCCTAAAAACCTCTCAAGTGCTTTAGCTAGATAAGCATTGATAGGAAATCCATCTCCTCAAAATTGAACGGATTAGTTGTAATGCCTTATGCAAACACAATGTGACCGAAAAGTGCTCTTCAAGAGATTCCAAATTCATAGTTTTCAAAGTTAAGATTTACACCATACTCATTGATGATTTAGTGGCTTCCAAAGTAGTGTGGGTATGTAAATGTGCCAATTCTAGACATGGATGTTTGATTGAATTGGTTAGTGATTCATCAAAATCATTAGTACATGTGTTCTCTCTCAAATTTTCCACACTAATTCCTCTTCATACCATGCTCAAGCAAGTGGAATGGTTGCCATTTTCACAGGTTGGAACTTGGTAGTTATCCATTAGAAGGAGTGGGATACAAAATTGGTCACAATTAACACATTGCTTACAAGGTCGCTATGAGCCATGGTGGCCAATCCTACAGTACGCTTAGTGAAATCCATCCAATTCACCCATCACATACCACAATTGACTCCCACTTCTTCAAGTGGTTATGTCAAACAAGCCTATGCCCATCTAGCATGGATAATTAACATGGTCCATCAATCATCAAACTCGCCCATGGCATGACCATCTACCTTGGTCACCAAGCATTGCCCCTTACTACCTACCATACTAACAAAAATCTATTGCTACTCACAAATTGCACAACCAAGGCCAACACTGCACCCTCTAGCATTGAGATGGAGAAGCTCTCAGGTGCTAAGTGGATGACAGATTCAATTGAACTCCTAAACCTCCACCCTAGTGAAGCATGCAGTTCATAGCATAGATTCCATGTTTCTACATGTCCAAAGGCACACAATGTCTTCATCCTCCTCTTTAACTAGTCATGAACATTGATTGTATGTGCAATCCCATCCTTCAAGCGATTATCTCAAGACATCACTGATTAGCAATCGTTACGACACTCAATAGAAGCATCCATGTGGTCCACTCAACCCTACGTTGAGGCCTTCTCTTCTCTACAATTAGCAATCATTACGACTCTCAGTAGATGCATCCCTACGTTGAGCCAAGCATCCTCGTGGAAGTGAAAAGGCACTTGTCCAACACGACACCTATGCCCTGTGCATCTTTGATGGGTGCAATAGGGCACCCACTCTAATAGTGATGGAAAGCACAATGCCATGAAGAAATTGAGATGGAATATGAGTTGCCATTATGCCACTCCACCGTACCCATCAATTCAGTGGAATTGTGCTTATAGTGGTATATCCTAGACCTAGAACTATGGACAAGCATGATCCATGTGATCTTAGTGCACGTTTCTTTGATTCAGTGGTATTCCCACCTTAACTGAACATGAGGCGTGTTTTGACGAGCAAACTACCCACTATAGTTATGACCTTTTTCTTGGTTTGACCTTTAAGAGAACAAGAAGAAACAAGAACAAATCTACTTGCGTAGCAATCTTGACAATAAAGTAGGGTTCTGTGGAAATAGGAATATAATTGCTAGCGAGAATACAAGAGGGCAACTTTACCTAACAAAAGCAATGTTGTTAGTGAGGCTACTAGTGGGATCGAAAAGTGAGATTACTAGTAGGGAGTTTTACCTTAGCAAAAAAAAACGGCAAAATGAGTAGAACAATCAAACAGCAAATCATTGATGTGTATCCTGCTAACTAGAGACATAGAAGAATTTAAATGTTAATAATCTCAACAAGGGTACCACTTCTCCTACTAATACCACCTTGTAGCACCTATTTAAATGTCGAGACTTAAACGGGCCCAACACTAGCTCTAATGGCTCTAGGCAAGCTCCTAAAACGTGCCAAACAACCCCACACGACCTCACGACCAAGATCATCTAGATATTATAAATGGGTATTAAAGCACTTCTATTCTTGAGGTTTGTTTTAATGTGATTTCTCTCCTTAATATATCTTTTGGATTTCTTTCATTAGGGATCAAAAGAGCTTATTGACCCTTGATTAACTACTTGTGGTTCTTATTTTATTTTACTTTTCCAATCACCCTCTTACTAGTTCTCTATTCAAGAATGAGCTTTAATAGCTTCTCATAAATAGTCCCTTGAGAATTTGCCAATTATAATGTGTTGGATTTAGATTAGATTTACAATATCCTATTGGGGATCCTCAATGTTGATGTGTTTTCCAAAATAAGTAGACTATTGGTATCCAAAATAGGAGTAAGGCTCAAGTAATCTCAAATTTGATTAGTTCTCCCCCTTCTAGAGCTAGTTTGTCCATTCAAAGTGCATTCATTTGTGTTATCCTAGACCAATTCCTTTTACAAGAGATCAATCCCTTCTCGTTCCTCTATAGTTGCCTCATAACATTTTGGTGGATTTAGACTAGCCCTTTTAGGTGATCATTTACCTCCAAATTTAGTTCAACTATAGTCAAGACTCTAATGTTCTCATTTCTCTTTTCATGTTATGAAATCCTTAGGATTAGACAAATAAGAATCCTTGATCAAGTCTCCATTTATGCATTCAATTTTATAACTAGGTCTTTCATATATGCAATGATTGCCTTCTTTGATATCTTAGCTATTTCATATGTGAAAGGAAAAAAGATTTGCCTTCTCCAAATGTAGAGTTTTCCTTTAAGTGTTAAAGATCCCTTCTCTTATGCTAAAGTATTCGTCTTGTTTTAAGACTATTAACTGTTTTGAAGGCTAAAATTGGGGGCTTAAACCTTAAAATGGCCCAATTACTTGTAAGTAAGCCTGTCTTAGCTATGTTGGACAATCAAATCACATTGTTTGATTGATAATACTTTTTTCTTATGAGGGTGCTCTATTTATATACTGCAATTACTTACAGTTGGAACCAATACTCACTCGATACATGAGACTTCTAGTGATGCTCTAGCATGTGCCAAGAACACAAATTGTTGCATAGTACAAGCAACTTTAATTAATATTGTATTGTGCCAATTAGACAGTAAGCGCTATGCTCCATGGCTTGAGGATGGCACTATTGCTCCATCATTGGAGATGTTATGGCTAATATTGGACCAAAAGTGGTTGCACGTCTCCTTTGGTGCCATGCATCCAATCCTTGATGCCCTCAACTACATCTAATCTAGGCTTTTGCACACTTTGATAATGTAGTTGATTTTAATGAGGGTGGGAACAGAAAGTAGAGAATAGGGTTGATAAGACGCCTTATTGTAGGTAGTGTGAGACGCCTTATTGTAGGTAGTGTGATGATGATTCACAATAATGGGGCTGTAAGGTTCAATGTTACTACTGTATTTAGTTATTAATCGTATAATTTGTCCATCCAGATCAATCTGAATCCTGCCTAAATGCCCCCACATACCACAATCGGCCCATGCACCTACAATTTCTGCTCCATACCGGACATTAACTTGCCTTTTCCCATGTCAAGAACATGGGCTTTCAAATACTTGAGCTCTCTCTCTTTGATGTCAAGAAGCTTCGGTTTTTCTTGGTTTTTGGCCTTTTTGGCCCATGCAAACAAGTTTAAAGAAACATTGAGTCTATCAAATTACGTGTTTTAGATGATGCCTATTATTTTTCATTAACATTATGTATAACATACTTAGATTTCATCATAGTTATAGACTTAATCCATATAAATGAAAGGTATTTCAATAAAGGTGGGTACCCCCCTCCCTGAACCACCCGTTGCCACTGCAGAATGTAAACCCAAAAAGATCATTCAAGACTTGGTTTATATATAACACCCAGCACGTCATTCTCCAATTATACTCTCCACATATAATTTCCTTTTGCAGCAAAGTGCAAAAGGTGAGGCAACAGAAACCTTGCACCAGGAAGAAGTCTACAGCAAAATTGGGACTTGAACATAACTTGTGCAGTACTTCGAAGGGGAAGAGAAAAATTGTGCGTGGGCACCTCGCTCCTCAGTCAAGTCATCTCTCCTCCTCGAACACTCGAACAAGTGACTGTGGGCTACTTCACCTTTACCTACACCTAACATGAGCTTTCTCGAATCCACGACCCGTATGTGTACATGTATGATGAGATGGATCCTGTCTCCTAATTACTTTTGATTGCAGCATGCCTTTCTGATGAGCATCCATGATTTTGCACACATAACCAGCTTTTGCCACTCGGGACAACAAACCAACCAGCTTACAGCATCTGCCATACCTCAGCATTGAGCATGTATGTATGTTGCCACAGACCTGCGTTTTTCTGTGACCAAAAACAGCAGCTCACTGAAGATTAAGCCCATTTAGAAGTAAGTGTGACCTGAGAAGTGGACGTTAAGCCAGCCAACAACCCCACCATAGCTGCACTGTTGTATGTGGTGGGCTCATTCTGCATGGAGTTGTTGCGGCTATCGATGAAGCTATCATTCTGAAATGGACCACCTACAAGCCCACCCATGGCAATGTTTGGGTTTCCCCCAGGGGCTGACAGCCACTGGAAACCATCCTTGCAGCCATAGACCACGTTATCCTCAGGTATGGATGCTGCACGGTGATGTACTTGCTTTGGATAGTTGGTTGTGTAGCCCACAAGGTAGCTCATACTTAATGGATTCTGACCCAATACGTAGTTTGCCTGATCAAACCAACCGCCCCATTATATCAAGTTTATCATACAGCAATGGGGTGTGTTATCTATCATGCGCAAACCAAAGACAAACTGTGTAGGGGAAAACAGAAGCGAAATTTTCAAGCAAACCTGCGACATTGCAAAGTTGCGAAGATCTTGGGAGGAGAAACTTTGGCCTGAACAACTCAAGTCCTTGGACTTGGCCGTATACATATAGTCACTGTACATCAGAGCAAGAAGAGCTGAGTTTACTGCATGCTGCAACGGGTTCCACTCGATTACCCAGATGAGGCCCCCTGCATAATCCAATTGTGGCCACATTAACACAACCTGGCAAGTCTTCAACCTGAACCGCTAGCAGGCACATTATGCAACAGATCTGAAAAACGTTTTCCCAGAAACTGAACTATGGATTATGTAAATCAGTTCTGCCTTGTAGACACAGCCTGCTGAGTCAGTTAAGCATGGAAGCAAAACTCTAAAGACTAGGGACCCACCATCAGTGCGTTTGTCAGTTCTTGTTGGAGAATCTGGAAGCAGGGCACACATTAATTGCTCTGCCGTATTCCTGTAATTACCAAACGTGCTAGACACCGATTGTGACTGAAGAAGTTGATACCTTGCCAGAAGTACCTGCATTAACAAAATTGCTCTTCAAGATGGAGTGCACATGTTTCAACAGACACACCTGCATTCAACGAGTGGTGTCCCTCTGCACACTTCAAAATCGATGCACTTGTTTGAAGCTGGTTAAACAAGACAGACACAACCAGTGTTCACGAAAAATATTTTTTGTAACAGATACAAAAACCTCTAACTCAAATATTTGCAGGGATTTTTGAATCAAATTACCTGTATTTACCATTTTTATAACTAATTTTTTTTTAAAAGTTCGAGGTTTTAAACCTTCTTTCAATTTTGAAGGCTTTTTTTAAATTTGCAATTCACTTAACATTAAACCTCGGTTTTTTGTGAACACTGGACACAACTCAGCCGCGAGTTTAATTCATCTTAGAGCGAGAAAGTGCAACTGAACTTCAACAGGAGAGAACCGTCTCTGAAGTTAAGTGAACCTTTGATGTTAGTGTACAGAGTACCAAAGCTCCACTGATGTGTAAGGTTGAGGCTTATTGTATTTTGACAAATTGCTTGAAGCTTATTGCATTTTTATCTTCAAGCAATTGATCTTTTGGGCATTTGTCTTATTGAAATGAGTATGGTCTTTTTAAGGCTGGTTTTATGGAGTAAGTTAGGCCGAAATGCATGATAACATTGATTTAACATAGGCCTTTAATTTTAGTGGCTCAACGGCCTCTACTGCCATCACCACTGCAAAAGCCAATGTTCCTCAACTGCCGCAGCCTTGAGACTGCTCCCAGACCTCCAAACACAGCCGCAATGCTATCTCGCCCTCTGTTCGATGCCTGTACTGCCCATGCAGCTACACCAGCAACATATTTGTCGCTTTTGAACTGCTCCATCTGCAACAGCTTTCATCTGTGCAGCTCAGCATCTATCAAATGCTGGTTGGCAGCTGTCTTTCAGGATCCATACAAGCGACAACACACGCTACCCTGTATTTCATGCCGCCTGTGACTGTTCAGCTCCAACGAAGCCCAAACACCTCTCCAAGTGTTCTTAGGCCCACCCTGTGCACTCCTCCCCTCTGCTTGGAGCCCTTCAAAGTTCACCATTCGTTTGGTTTCTTCAGCAGTTGACAATGGTCCTACCACTCCATGCTGATTCAATGCTCCATGTTGATTCGTTGTACCTTGTACCTCATGCAGAGGTCATTGTATTCACTTTTCTACTTCCATTCTATTTATCTGCGCATTCAGTTTTTTTGTATTCTTTTCTCCACTTTGCTGGCCCTCGTCTTCACATACCAAGCTAGAGGAACTTGGCCATCCTAATGCATGTACGCAGCTAGTGTACGCGCGCACACACCTAAACGCAGCAGAAGTTAAGCAACTACAACTTATTGCCCATGCACTTGAATCTGTCATCCTGTTTATGACAGATCTAAGAACGAACTTAATGTACTTAGGGGGGAATTGATATAATTATAACAACTATTCAACAAGACAATGGGCAAGTCAAAGGAACACTCGCACCATTTGTCCATTAAAAAACAATGTAAACTGCGGAAACTCATACTCATAGACCAAACACCTTTAACACCTTCACATGGAAAAATTGTCTCAATGCACCTTCAAACACTAGCGTCCATCCCGAAGTGACATGGGATGAGTTTTGGGGACACGGATGAGGACAAGGACCATCCCTTGTCACCATGAGAGGGGGCTCTAACATGGAGACATGATTAGGGCGGAACGAGGATAAGATGGGATTGGGACAAAAAGCTAGAAAATGGTCGTCCCATGTCATATGTTCCAACCCCCATATGAAAAGCACATTAATCACACGCAAATGCTGGGTAATCTACTGCTTCTCTAAACTCGGTGTTCAGTCTCCCTGCATCATAATAGGGTACTATAGCCAAAGATAGTGCTACAACAATCGGTAATGGTATAGAATTGATGTAAGCAAAAGTTATACCACATTCTTTTGGTGGCCTAGGGGGACCTCCGAGCATAAACTGCCCACAATTGTTTACGCAGACTGTGAACTTCAACTGTAGAAAACCAGAAAATTGGCAGAAGAGGACTAAATCATACGAGACTAAAAGGAAAACTGGTTGCAAAGTCAATTCCTGTTAGACTTCTATCTCAATAAGCGAGATGCAGGTAAGTACTACATGTGGAGGTATGGCTAGAGTTGAAGCTGAAATTCGCGCTCATTGCCATTCTACTAAATGGTCGAATATCTCAAATGTATTGAAGAGTAAGAGACTACCATCTAATGCGACGAGCCCCAGTCTATACTAATCGTCGGAATGTCCAATACTAAGACAACAACAAACAGCTAAAATCACACCGTGAAGAAGAAGGGCTATCCATGTTGGTCCTCGTGCATGAAAAACTGTTTGTCTGTGGTGCCATATGTGTCCAATGGCGATAACTCAACACACCAAAAATCACATCATAATGAGCAAGAAGAGTTCCTGGGCAGTCGATACAGGTCCTCGCTCGAAGTGATATCCAAATGCAGACATCCATGTGTTATCCGAAACATTAAAAAGAGTGTTGCATATCCTCAAGACACTTCAGCAAGGTCATCCATCAAGACAGGCAAGATGGCCGGCATTCATTAATCCACATGAAAGTAGCAAAAAATAGGATCAGGCCAGTCCCACACCAAATTCCTCCAAAAAGAGGAAAGATTAAAGAAGAGCACTTTGCCAAAACCATGTTGTTTAGCTCACAAGGAACTGGAAAAAAAAACATCACTAATAAATAGGAACTCAGGGTATAGTGGGCCACATTGATTACCATCTTGAAAAGATGTCCGAGAGGAAGATCGAGACTGCTGCTCAGCTATTTAGGATGCCCTAACACCACACAGAAGACACCCACCCTTTCAACATGAAAAACCCAAGCATTATTGATGACACTTTATAGGGAACACAAAACGGAGTCGATAGAAGAAAGGCATTGTGATTGAAAGAGAGTCCTTAGCAGTACTAAATGTTACAAGACAACAAGGAGCTTAAAAGCTTGCAAAGCTCAAGGGTCGTTAGAAAGAGAGAAAACTGGCTACACAGTTGGTGGGAAGCTAAAACACGTATTAAGAGAGCATTAGAACAATCAATGGTACTCCTAAGAAAGCGAAGATCAGATGCACGTTTTCAATAACAGTGCTGTAAATGAAGCTATCACTGTCAATCCACGAGACACAAAGATGGTGATGATGATAACCACAAACTCCATTCCATCCGTTGAAAAGTAACAACAAATCAGCCATACTAACCTTTAAAAGGAGATAATTAAAAGGAGACAAATCGTTTTCTACAGTTGAAATAGAAATAGTAGTCGTAATCAGAAAGAAACAAACCTGAACCCCTGGAACTTTGTTGTCCCAGCTGAGCCATGCTGGGGCATCATTCCATTCTGCGTAAAGCTCGCCATCATTTCCTGTAAGAAATGTGAGAAATCTCTCCTCCCCGGTTGCATGTAACAGCCATGAAGCCGCCCACAGCAACTCATCCCCATAACCTGTAGAGTTGTAGTATGTTTGCTCAGATGGGTAGCTGTCTGAGTATGACCCTCTTGATGCGTCTGCAAAGTGAAAGAGATCCTTTGCATGATTCAAGAGCTTTTCCGAGTAGGAAGGCTGCTCATTGCGGAAGACTAGTGAAGCAGATGCCATGGCTGCTGCCACCTCAGCTGCCACGTCTGAACCAGGCATTGAAGCGTTTATTTTTAAAGTTGGTCTCGCTTCAGACATATCCTCTGGCCGTTGCCAACAGGCGTGATCAATAGCAGGGTCTCCCACCTGTAAAAGTTTGTCATGTATTAGCCACAGAAGAATTTGAACCTGGCAGACAAGCTCAGAACCCTTTCTTCATACATCATACATCATACATTCACATTACTCTAACTAGCAAAATTTGGCTTGAAGAAGGTAAAATGTTGTCTCACACTGCAGTTTAGCCAAATGCAACTAATCCATGCTTTTACCTGAAAGTAGAGCTCATCACTCGATGGATGCGCCTTGATCAGATAATCGGTGATCCATTTGATATGGCTTTTGGTAGTGTCCAGGAGCTGGGATGCATCCATCTGCTTGCCATATTCAAGCACACTCCAGGACAACAATGTGCAAGTAAATGCGAGGGGGAATCCGAATTTGATATGATCACCGGCATCGTACAAGCCCCCAGTGAGATCGAGACCGACATCGGCCCCATCTTTCAGGGCAGAATTATGGCGCCAAGTGATGGGATTGTCTGAGGGGAGCTTACCGGCTATGGCAAGAAAGAGGATGGTGTGAGATGGAATCAGGAAGAAGATCCGTGGACCAAATAGCAAACAAATGTACGAAGGAAACAAGACTAGATTGACGAAAATGCACGCGCGCGCGCACACGCACACACACTGGGCCTTACATTTTTGCACATCGAAGAAGGTGAGGGCGATCTCGAGGGCCTGTGCATAGGCATCCGAGCCCAGGGAAGTTGGAGGCTTGTGATGCGAGGATGAAGGTCCGCTTCCTGCTCCTGCTCCTTTCTTCTTGTGGTAGACGAAAGTGGTCACAGCAGCTGCCACTACCAGAGCTGCAATGGCGACTACCAACGCCCACCAGAAGCAACCGCGCGCGCCCTTCGAGACAGACCCCATCTCTCAGATTCTCTCTCTCTCCCTCCCTCCCTCTCTCTCGTGTGTTGAAGTACACAAGCGAGAAGAGGAGAGAAGGAAAAACCTCCCTTTCGGTGGGCTTTACTTGTGATGGTGCTCCAGCACTATGCCACTAGCATTGATTGCGATCTACACTACGTTTGTGCGTCTCTCTCTCTCTCTCTCTCTCTCTCTCTCTCTCTCTCACGCGCACACACTCTCTGTGTGCTGTGCTGTTGTTGTAGTAGCAGCATTAGACCTACTAACCAGTAGCCAAGAGGTAGTTCTTTTGGTGGGAAGGAAGTCCTTCTCCAGCGACGCGCAGTTACACCTATTTCAAAGGAGCAGAGATGGAGATGGAGATGGAGATGGAGAGGGAGAGAGGGCCCTTCTCTTGGGCGATGCTCATCATCACCTCCCAGGCTTTTCCGCTGTCCTGTTCTTGGCCCACCATTCTCCCCCCCCCCCCCGCTTTAGAAGAGCTGGGTCACCCACCCGCTCTTTTTGTTAGCCTATTCGAGCGCCGGTTTGGGGTCCTGGGATCTCGAAAGGGAACTTGTTCCCATGGGTCAAGAACTTCCCTAATATTATTCCCACGTACATCCACAGTTTCAAAATGCTGAAACAATACCATCTTGCGAGTTTTTTCCCACACATAGTGAACTGTACAAAAGTACATAAAAAACTAAAATATTAAATTTTCAAATTCTCTGTGCCAACGATCTAGTTAAAAACCAACCTAAGCAATGCCCTCACCAATTGCCCATCCTGGCCTCAAATTCGAAAGCAAGCAATCGAGGACATCATGGAAACTTGAGAAATCAACCATAAGTTTCCATCCAAGTTGCGATCCATAGCTCTATGGGAACAAGTCCCAAATTCTATCGTTGTCACCACCTAAGAGACACAACACCTCACCCCACCTACACAAGTCCATAGAATCGACTAAGAGAAGGTCCACACACAAGTCTATGAACTTGAAACTTGCTCAGTGTCAACTTGCAAACACACGTGTATATGAGGGCACTACATCAAATCCTCATAGTCCTACAAAATGTGCTAACAAGTCAAGTTATGTGAAGATCCACATGCCCCCAACCACCTACAAGGTTGAGTCACATAGGTTACTTGACTTGTCTGTGGCCTATAACTAAGAACCTAAACACACATAGATCAATAGGCCTATGCTATCAATGTAGGCTATGTTGAAAGCACATGTCAATGTAGGTTGTGTTGACTAGCACATGGTTGGATTACTTGACAACTACATGGATTTGAGTGAATGTTTTTTGGGACTAGCATCAATAAAGAGAGTACCCTTAGTTTTTAGGGTATTCCCTTTACTTACATGCCACAAGTGGAGGGCTTCCTCTCCTGCTACCATTGTGCATTCACTCCTCTTTAGTATGGTTTTAATGCATGGTTCATCAACCTTAATGCATGTATAGGAAACTCCAAGGCATTGGACTTGCTCAAGTAGGTCAAATAACTATCGTGTGACTTTTCTCTAAATGTGCACTTGAGGGTTGTTCGTTCCTTCAATTCGAAGGCACATAGGTTTTGTCAACAAATTCAATGGAGTGTCCTCAAAAACCATTACCCCATGAAGTTGTATGCATATGGCTACCCATTATTAGCCAATTTGTGTTAGCTCACTAAAACTCCTATTAGGCAAAATCGTTGGTGGGGTCCACACTAGTAAACATTCACGTGGACTATTTTGTTGATAAGTGAACTTTCCCTCGGTTTCATAAGCCAATAGACTCATCCATGGAGAGATTCGAACTTTTAACCCCCATTTTACCCTATGACATTGAGTGGCCAAAGCCCCATCAACAATGCTCGTCACACAAGGCACTGTGTGGTTGGTGGCTTTGAGTCTTTTATATCCACTTTCTTTCATAAACAAAAAAGTGATTGAATGGCACATTGCCTAAGATTGGCGAGCGACTGAGGGAGAGAGACAAGTGAGTGATCAAGCAAGAGTTGCACTAGACCATGCCCATGAGAGAAGGTCCAAAGGTCTTTTATATCCACTTTCTTTCATAAACAAAAAAGTGATTGAATGGCACATTGCCTCAGATTGGCGAGCTACCCATGGAGAGAGACAAGTGAGTGATCAAGCAAGAGTTACAGTACTGAGTAGACCATGCCCATGAGAGAAGGTCCAAAGGTCTACAGGCACCCAAATCCCCACCACCATGACAAGGCTAGTAAGACCTACCAAGACCAAGTGGCTTGATGCCACTTTAACAAGGTGGTGTAACCACTAACCCACTTAATAAGGTGGTGCCATCATAGCAATATACATTAATGTTGTTAGATAAAGTATGAGTATTTTAATATCATAAATTACAAGTAATTAATACATATAACATGAATATCCTATAATAAATATTCATTTTGCAATGTTAATTAATAACAATATCATGCATATAATGCTAGTATACTATAATACACATTAATCGTTAATATTATTATCAGTATATATCTTGGTATAATATGATATAAATTAGCACATGGGCTCAAGCAATTCTTTGAACTAACATTATAAAAACTTAGGGAGTTTCATTCCTTGAGTCACACTTTCCTTACCATTTTTGAAGGGCATGCAATTATTTTTTCCATTAATATAGAGCTCATTATTTTAAAAAAAGAGTGTGCAAGCCACATAGATGATGCCATGCTTATTCAACACATACATATCATAATATGTTTTTGTAGGCCACGCATGACAATGTACCTCACAATATACACCATGGTATTTCATATAAAAAGTAAGGGTTAATTGCATAAACAGTTGTGCCATGATTGCATATCGATCCTAATCTCCACATCCCGACATAGAGAAAACAAACATCCGAAAGGACAATAAATATTATCATAATACATGTTCTTGGCTTATTCTTGGATTCTAACACTTGAATGCAAAATGCTTCTAGTGAAGCTCTATATGCATAGTGCTTCTATAGTTGCATTGTCGTTATTGCTCCTTTATTATTGTTTGTAATGGGGACTTTCGTAATAGGAAGAACCAAGATGTGGTATGCCATGTAGGGGCAAAAGGTACTTCTTAAATGGCATTGGAATTGTTGACATTGACAAGGGAATAAAGAATTCTTGATACCTTGTATATGATACCCTAAAAGCCTACTTAAAGATTTTTAAGCAATTTGAAGACTATGTGCACCTTGTACAAGATGAAAGGGAACAAAGAAAATGTTAAACAAAAAATATAGTTCAATAAAGTGCTTACAAGAAAGCATTACAATGTCACTATGAGGCTACACACAAGAAGTTGGTAAACATGAAACATAGAACCTTGCTAGGGGGAGACCAGTAGTTCTCAATTTAGTATTTGGTAATATATTAACAAGGCACTTTTTGGGGAAACAAAAATTTAGCCAAACTATACCATACTTGCTTAAATATTAAGTCTCTTGTAATTCGTATATTGCTTTCTATTCAAACTCGAACTTGTTCATCTTACTACTATATCTTACTTCTTATCTTACTCCTATATTATTTTAGCTATAGGTTCGGAAAGCCTCGAACCTCCAAAGGGCTTCTCGAACCTACCCCCTTTTCCAAACCTCCCTTTTTCAATCAAAACCCCCTCCCCTCCTCTCTTTTCATGTGTAATATCTCATTTTCTCTTCCTTTTCCCTTTATTCATTAAAGCTTCTCCCCCCCCCCCCCCCCCCCCCCCCCCCTCTTCACCTCCCTTTTTTAAATTAAACCCCCCTCCCCTCTCTCTCACTTATAATCTCTCTCATTCTTTTCCCCATCATCTTTTTAATTAAATTCTTCTCCCCTCCCCCCCTCTCATGTATAGGGCCTAGGTTTTCTCATCTCTCTCTCACTCAATTAGATTAAACTTTTTAATTTATTTTTTAATTAAATATTTTTTAAAAATTAATTTAAAGTTTTTCGAACATAGTTTTTCACATACTTTGAGAAGAAGATAGAATGAGAGAGAGAGAGAGAGAGAGAGAGAGAGAGAGAGAGAGAGGAGGAAGGATCAAAAGAAGACGGAGAGAGAAGGGGGAGAAAGAGGAAAGAGAATAGTCTTTTTTAATTAAATATTTTTCTTCTCCCCCTTCCCCCTCTCTCTCATGCGTAGGGCCTAGGTTCTCTCTCTCTCTTCTTATTTTAATTAAATAAAACATTTACATTAAAAAGTCTAATCTAAGAGAGAGAGAGAGAGAGAGAGAGAGAGAGAGAGAGAGAAAAAGAAGAGAGGGAGGGAGGGAGGGAGAGGGGGAATAGAGAGAAAGAGAATTATAGAGAGAGGAAATATAAAATTTAAGAGAGAGAGAAAAAGAAAAAGAAAAAAGGAAAAGAGAGGAGAGAGGAGAGAGGGGGGACAGAGACAGAGAGAAGAAAATGAGAGAGAGAAAATAAGATGAAGAAGAGAGAGAATTTGAACACAGAGAGAACTATAGAGAGAGGAAAGATAAAATTTAAAAGAAAGAGAAAATAAAAAAATTTAAAGAGAGAAGAAAAAAAGAAAAAAAGAGGAGAGAGAAGGAAAGGAGAGGAGAGGGGAGAGAGAGAGAAGAAAAAGAATAAAAAGAAGAAAGAGAAAAAGAGGAAGAGAGATGGAAAAAAAGAGAAAAGAAAAACTTTCTTTTTAATTAAAATAAGGAGATATATATATATATACATATACAAAGAGCAAAAAAGAAAGAAGAGAGGGATGGAGAGAGAGGGGGAACAGAGAGAAAGAGAATTATAGAGAGAGGAAATATAAAATTTAAGAGAGAGAGAGAAAGAAAAAAAGAAAAGAGAGGAGAGAGGGGGGACAGAGATAGAGAGAAGAAAATGAGAGAGAAAATAAGAAGAAGAGAGAGATTTTAAACACAAAGAGAATTATAAAGAGAGGAAAGATAAAATTTAAAAGAAAGAGAAAGGAAAAAATTTTAAAGAGAAGAAAAAAATGAAAAAAGAGGAGAGAGAAAGAAAGGAGAGAAGGGGGAGAGAGAGAGAGAGAGAGAGAGAAGAAAACTAAGAAGAAGAAAGAGGAAAAGAGGAAGGGAGAGAGGAGAGAGGGGGAAGAGAGAGAGAGAGAGAATATAAAATTTAAAAGAGAGAGGAGAGAAGAAAAAGATAAAATTTAAAAGGGAGAGAGGGAGGGAAGAAAAAAAGGAGAATTAGGAGAAAGGGGAGAAGAAGAAAAGGGGACGGAGAGAGAGAGAGAGAGGAGAAGAAGAGAGAGAATATAAACATAAAGAGAGAATTATATATAAGAAAAATATAAAATTTACATACTTTAAGAGAGACTGAGGGGAGGGAAAGAAAGTGAAAGAAGAAGAAGAAGAGAGAGAAAACATGTAGAGAGAATTATAAAGAGAGAAAAGATTAAAAAGAGACAGAATAAAAAATAGAGGAGAGGAAAAGAGAGAGAGAGAGAGAGAGAGAGAGAGAGAGAGAGAGAGAGAAGAAATCCGCAAAGAGAAGAAAAGGAGAGAGAGAAAAGAAAAAATTTAAAAAGAGAATGAAGAGAGAGAGAGAAGAAGAAGAAAAAAAAGGAAAAAAGAGGAGAGGGAGAGAGAAGGAAAAGAGAGGAGAGAGGGGGGAGAATAAAAGGAGAGAGAGGGAGAAGAAAAGCGGGGAGAGAAAAAGAGAGAGAGAGAGAGAACCAAAAGAGAAGAAAAAATAAACTAAAATAAAAGGCACAGAGAGAGAGAGAGAGAGAATTAGACATAGGGAATTTAGGGGAGAGAGAGGGATGAAAAAGAGGAGAGAGAAAGATGAGAAATAGATTGTTGAGCGAAGTTGCCGTGCGATAGCACGGTAGCTTTACTTGCCGCTTCAAGGCAGTGAAGCTACCATGAAGTGGCCTAACTAACATCAACATGAATACGTATGAAAAAGTCCCATAAGGATTGATCTATAACCTGTTCGATAGGATACAAAGCATATGCCTTGGAAAATATATGCATTAAGAAAGCATAATCTTTAGTATTTGAAGAACCTAATATGAAAGCAATGTGATCTAAAGGCACTACAATCTGACCTTAGGTTCTCAAATCCTCAAAAAAAGAGATATCTCAAATTCTCAAAACAAAAAGTAGATATCTCTAAACTATTTAGTTTCATTTAAACTAGAACATTGTATATCTAAGACAAAAAGCTAAATGAGATGGTGGACATACTTATTCGTGGAGTCCGTCTCACTCCCACAAGAACTTGGCAGTCGTTCTTCGAGCATCGTTCTTTCATATTGCTCTCGCCTCTACCCACTTCGGTAGGTAGTTTGTGGTCACAATGATGTATCTGGCCTGAGAATACTATGTAGCGGGCTGATGGGTCCTATGAAGTCGATTCCCCATTTTTTGAAGGGTTTTCGTGCAATGATTGGGGTCAACTCCATTTGATCCTTGCGAATAGGGACCTTCATCTGTGCTGACATTCGTCACAATGCATCTGAAAGCCAATAGTGACAAGATATTGTCCTATCTTGTCAGACCATGCTCTAGGTACTTGCTTCAACCATACAAGGCTTTCTTCAACCTGCAAACAAACTCAGGATGAACAACATACACATAACCTGGTGGCTGCTCCATATAGACCTCTTCTTGCAAATCACCATGCAAGAAGGCATTCTTTACATCCATCTAATGTAAAGACCATCCCTTTGATGCAGCCATAGCAATGACTGCTCTTACGGTTGCCATCCTTGCAACCGGATTGAATGTTTCTTCATAATCAATGCCATATGTTTGTGCATACCCCTTGACTACTAATCTTGCCTTGTATCTATTCACAGAACCATCTGCATTGTGTTTCACCTTATAAACCCACTTACAACCAATTGCATTCTTATCTTTAGGCAAAGGTACCAATTCCCATGTAGCATTTGCTTCCAAGGCATCTATTTCTTCATCCATGGCTTTCTCCCATTTTTCTTTTTCCATGGCTTGCTCAAAAGAAGTGGGTTCTGGTTCCTGTATCATTTTGACCATATAGGCATAGTGAATGGCTGTAAATCCATCATATTTTTGCCTATCCATAGGATACCTAGCTCTGGTAGACCTGCACAAAGTAGGTTCACTCCCAGATGCTCTCAAAACATCCCTGGTCTTCCTTATTCCAGGTGTAACAATAGAAGGAATACCCAACTCATCATCAATGCTCTGTTCTGAGCCACTGGATTCACCATCCACATAAGAGTGACCTGCATTCACATCAAACATGGGCTGATCTACCTTCTTTTTTCATTTTCGTGAAACCTGCATACCACTATCTGCATTGTTTTGAGGAGATTCTCTTGATCTCAATCTGCCTGTCCATGGCGAAGAATGTGAACCACTGCTAGAGGACACTCCAGGTCCACTAATATTTTGTGACTGCTGCTGTGAATTCTGTGTAGCATTACCATTTTGTGCATCTACATCACCAATCACATTTACTGGTTTATACCAGCTACTCATCTCATCAAAAACAACATCTCTGCTCACTGTAAACTTACGAATAGAAAGATTATAGCATCTATACCCTTTCTGTTGCTGTAGAGAGTAACCAATAAAGATGCACTTCTCAGCTTTTGGATCCAACTTGGATCTCAACTCATCTGGCACATGAACATAGGCAATGCAACCAAAAATCTTCAAATGAGAAATATTTGGTTTCCTACCAGTATACCTCTCCTCTGGAGTCATCCCATGTAGTGCTGCAGTGGGAGTCCTGTTCATTATGTAGACTGCTATAGCAACTGCTTCAGCCCAGTAAAAATCTGGCAAGTCTTTTTCATTGAGCATGGGATGAGATACCTCTCCAATATACATGTTTTTCCTTTCTGCAATTCCATTTTGTTGTGGGGTATGACTACATGAATATTGCTGCTTTATGCCATGCTTCTGTAGGAACCTTGCAAACTCATTTGAGAGGTACTGTCCCCCTCCATCTGACCTCAGGCATTTTATTTACAGGCTTGTTTATTTTTCAACCATAGCTTTAAGAGTTTTAAAATGCCCAAACACTTCACTTTTCTTTTTCATAAAATACACCCAAACTTTTCTGCTATAGTCATCAATAAAAGTGATAAAATAATGATAGTCTCCAATAGATGCAGCTTTAGTAGTCCACACATCAGAGTGGATTAATTCCAATGGCTTCTTACTCTCTTGAACATGTCTAGGAAATGGTTTCCTTGCCTGTTTTCCAAATTGACAGGCTTCACATACCTTATGCATTTCTGCAACCTTGAATTTAGGCAATCCTGCAACAATATTTTGGGATTGCATTGATTTAAGTCGTTGTACATTAACATGACCAATGCATTTATGCCAGATATCAATATCTGCAACTACACCGGTCCCATGTGCAAACATTGCTGCACTCAATTCAGGCATGTCTGCATCCAACGTAAACATTCTGCCCTTCTTCTTTCCTTTTGCTATCAAGCGACCTTTATTTTTCATATCCTCAACAAAACATCCATGAGAATTAAATCTGACCTGCAAGCCCTGCTCAACCATTTGACCAACAGAAACCAGGTTCTTGGTGATATTCGGGATATGAAATACATTCGACAGGTATTTCTTTTTCCCATCCTGCATAGACAAATGAATATTTTCAATCTGCACAATAGGATGTGCAGTATCATCACCATTCTCCACAAATCCTGGTTTTTCCATTTTCCTTGCATCCTGCATCCATTGTGCATGACATGTCATGTGGTTTGATGCACCTGAGTCAACATACCACACATCGTTGCTTTCTTCTGCACTTGTCACAGAATTGGTCATGTGCTGCACCATAAACAAATGCTCATTTTTGTCATCACCCTGTCTACTAGAAGATGCGTAATTCCCTTGTTGCAATTTTCCATTCATGATGTCACTCTGCTTTTTATAGCAGTCTTTAGCCATATGATCCATTTTACCACAATAGTAGCATTCAACATTGCTGTTTGCATTTTGGCCTCTTTGCCATCCACCACGACCCCTTTGGCTCCCCCTGCCTCTAGAGTTACCACGTCGTCCTCCATAGGACTGGTTTTCTTGAGTTTGCTGCATATTCTGATTTCTACCACGGCCTCCAGATCGGCCTCCTCTACCTCTGCCTCTACCACTTCCAGCATTTGAGTAGAAGACAGCTTCTTTTGAAGTTCCTCTTGAAGAAGATGCACCACCATTTCTCTACTCCTCAGAAATTAGAAGAGCAATCAACTCCTCAAAATCAGGACATCTTTCACGGACGGAAATCGATATTCGGAACTGTGCATAATCCTTTCCTAGACCATTCAAGGTCACAGAAACTAAATCATCATCTTCCACTGGCGACCCAATGGAAGCAAGTGCATCTGCAATCTTTTTCACCTTCATGTGGTAGTCATTGATGCTCATACTTTCTCTTTGCACATTGTGCAACTCTTGCTTGAGCTGCATTTTCTTGGCTTGCGTATTTGTGCTATACATTTTTGACAAAGTATCCCATGCCTCCTTTGGCGTACTTGCATCCTGAATATGCACAATCATAGAGTCTGAAATACTGACAGACAGCCAGTACATAACTTTTCTGGCTCTCTCATGCATCCTTTAAATGCCTGCATTTGTTGTTGATTGTTGGGAACATCAGAAAGAACTGGTTCTTCTTCGTTTCCTGCAACGAATTCCCAATATCCTTTTCCCATAAGGAAGTTTGTCATTCTAAACTTCCATGCTTGGAAGTTGTTCTTGTCAAGCTTTTCAATGACAATCTGTGAAAGAGAATCAGACGCCATTACAGAACATTGCAAAAAATTCTGTCACTGCCAAAAACACAGCTTCAGCCTCACAAGGACAAATCTACAAAACTGACGAAAGTGGTATTTGACCACACAGTCACTTCCTAGTGATGATTTTGTATCAACAGGCAACAAGGATGATTCTGTAACTCCCAATGTCTTTGCGCAGAGACATACGATGTAATTTGTACGGAAACTTTTCACCGACCTATAGAACAGTGGTCGCACAGCAAAAAACATAACCTTTTCCAGAGTGCGTGCGGAAAACTTCCGCCTCCAAAACAGGCCCCGAAATGGCCTCGAATCAAAAAAATAGGGCAACCCAGGGCTAAAGCCCTAACCCGCAGCATATATTGCCCTCTTGCTACACCGCGAAGGGCATCTAATTCTGAGACAATGCACTCTTCCACTTTCGGGCTGTGCTACCTGTAGAGACTTGCTCCCAAACTCGAAAAATGAAAGCAATACTGGTCCTCTTAAGAGAACGCCGCGAACTTGGTTTGCTTTCTTGAGCTGATACCATGTCAAGATTGTGGGAGAGAAGGAAGGAGTCTCACTTGTAGCTTTCTCACTTACACAATGGGGGAATACACACAAAGGTGGAGATTGAAAACAGTTTTCCTCTTCTTAGTTGTGTAAGCCAAAAGAACTCTAGTACAGAGAAATAGAAGAACCCTATATATGGGTCTCAAACCAAACTCAACTAACTAAGGTGGCATACTAACTAAGCCACGAACTAGAGTAGATAAGGATAGCTGTCATCTAGCTATTATTCATGGGCGGTGTACCAACCGCATCTGCAGCTAATAAGTCGGTGACATAAATGCACAACGGTCACCCTGGCATATCACGAGTGAAGCTCGATATCTCAACATGGGAGGGATTGGAGCACATGGAAGTCGTGGTTGCAAAATCTAGTCCTTTTGAATCATTTCATGCAAATGGATATATACAAATCCTTTTCATGCAATCTAGATTAGTACAAAAGTGTGAGGATGCTTTATTTAAAATGGTCAAAGTGATTTGTTTGTTGCCAAATCACAAAATATGACAAATGTTGCAAAATGTGCTTCTCAACTTGTTACTTGCAAATCCTTGAGGTGTCAATCCTTTTCATGTATGCTATCTCAGTCATAATTTGGAAAATTCTTTTATGTGAATGCCAAGCTAAGTGCATCTCCTTTATCTTATTCCAAATATGAAAGGTGAGAAGGATTGAAGCTTGCACGAGAGAGCTATGGTAGGAGAGCAAGAGCAAGAGAGAGAGAGACTCACAATATGGGAACTCTAGCAGTCACAATGTGTGACCAGCCTTCCCTTTATTCATCGGTCACTAAAAAAAATAAAGAATAAAGTGACAATGACGGCCACCCGCTGCGTGCAGTTTGCAGGCGTGGGTATTGTTAGTGTAGTAATACACAGGCAGCTAGGCGGAGTCACCTTTATCCCCAACAACCTCCCACTTAAAGGCGAATTTGTCCCATTGAGGATGAAAAGGAAAAAGAAAAGATAATACAACATGTACAATAGGATGAGGAAAGATATCATCTCATCCCACGCCCATTAATCTGTTGATGAAGGCAAAGCGCTCCGTAGAGAGGCTTTTGGTGAGCAAATCTACAAGATTTTGGTCAGTCGAGATCTTGACAAGGTCAACAAACTTGTCCTCAACGACCCACGTATGAAGTGATACCTTACCTCAATGTGTTTCATCTTCACATGGAAAATCGGCTAATTGAATAGTACTCATAGAATCTGAAGATAGTGTAGAGATAGCACTAATTCCAAGGTCATGAACCAAACGGCCTAACCATATGGCCTCCTTGAAAGCCTCAATGGCTGCAACATACTTGGTCTTAGTGGTGGAAAGAGTCATATACTTCTGCACCCTGGGCATCCAAGAGACAGCACCTCCAGCATAGGTGAATACATAGCTAGAAGTGGACTTCCTACTATTTGCATATCCTGCATAATCAGAGTTAGTGTACCCCACAACTCCTATATCTTGACTGCCATAGCATATGCACATATCTGTAGTGCCCTTCAGGTACCTCATGATACTCTTCATGGCATCCCAATGCTTCTTGCCAGGTGTAGCCATATAGTGTGCCACAACACCAACTGCAAAGGCAATATCTAGACGAGTGGCTATCATGGCATACATAAGACTACCCACTACGAATGCATAGGGAATCTTGGCCATCTCGGCCCTCTGATTATCTATCTACAAACAATCGTCTTGTGATACCTTCAAATAAGAAGGCAATGGATAATTGATAGGTTTTATGTCCTACATGCGGAAGCGCTCAGGGACTTTATGGATGTACTCCCTCTATGACAAGTAGAGAAGTCCTTGATGCTTGTCACGTCTAATGCGCATACCAAGTATGTGAGAGGCTTGCCCTAGATCCTTCATCTTAAAGCTCTTCTTAAGTTAGGCCTTATGAGCATCTAGCTCAACATGAGCTTTCCCTACTATTAGCATGTTATCCACATAGAGTACCAAAATAAGTAAAGATCCATCGCGGGCTTTCTTCGTGTACAAGCACGGATCCATAGCATTACGGCTTGTAGCCCTATGACTGCATAAAAGCATCAAACTTATGGTACCATTTCCTAGGTGCTTGCTTCAAGCCATAAAGCCATAAAGACTTTTCTTCAACCTGCACACTAGGTGCTCCCTGCCAGGCTCTGCAAAGCCTTAGGATGTTCCATGTAAATCTCATCATGCAAATCCCCATGTAAAAATGTCATCTTGACATCCATATGATAAAGTCCAAGTCAAGCTGCACGATTAAGGCCAAAACCAAGTGGAGGGTGGTTATCTTAACCACAAGAGAATAGACTTCATCAAAGTCAACTCCATGCTCCTATTTAAACCCTTAGCAATAATTCTTGCCTTATAAGCTGGCTTGGGGTGTCCAGGGGTACTCTTCAACTTGTACACCCATTTGTATGGCAGAGGCTTCTTGCCACTAGGGAAGGAAACTAAATCCCAAGTCTCATTCTTATGCAAGGAATCTATCTTAGACTACATAGCCCTCTCCCAGGAGTGAATGTCACCCCTGTGCATAGCCTCATCATAAGTGAAAGGCTCTCCTACATTTGAAACTAAGACATAATGCATCGAGGGCTGAAATATGTCAGGGAGGCGTCTATCTCTAGTAGAATGCTGCACTAGAGGCTCTGTTGCTTGCCCAACATTCTGTCCAACACCCTGGCCATGAGTACCTGTTATTGTTGCAAGTTGTCTAGTTGGTTGTACAGGAGCTCATGGCTCCTCCTGAAATATAACCCTGCATATCTCAACTACCTTCTCAAGTTGCCTATGCATCTTGTCTTCATGGAAGACTACATCATGGTTCCAGATGAATTTCTGCACCTGTGGATCCCATAGATGGTAAGCCATCTCTCCTGCATCTCATGGCCAAGGAATATGCATTTAACACTCTTAGGATCCATCTTGTTACACTTGTCATTGGGCACATGGCAAAATGCCTCACATCCAAAGACATGTAAATGCACATAAGAGGGAGGATTTCCTATCCATACCTCCTTTGCAACCTAGAAATCAATGGTAGTACAGGGTGATCTATTAATGATATGCATGGTAGTCATAAACTGCCTCAGCCCAAAAGTGCTGGGGTAGGCCTGCATGGCTAAGCATTTTGTGAATCCTATCCTAGATGGTCCTATTCATTCGCTTAACCCTACCATTTTGGGGAGGGATGTAGGGGGTGGTCAATTGACGCTTGATACCCCTCTCATCACATAACTACTCAAAAGCACGTGAGATATACTCACCCCTATTATTTGTCCTTAAGCATTTCAGCCTATGCATAGACTGGTTTTCTGCCAAAGCAAGCCATCTCTGAAAAATTGCCAATACATTGGACTTCTGCTTTATGGGATAAGCCCATACTTTACATGAAAAATCATCTATGAAAGTAACAAAATACTTCGCACCACCCATAGACTGACAGGGCATGGGCCCACAGACATCAGAATGAACCAAAGCCAAGGGCTCACTCATGTGGGACATACCAAACTTCTTATGAGTAGACCTAGTCTACCTGCCAGAAAGACAATGATCACAAGAATCAAAATAAGAATAGCCAAGGGGCGGTAAGTACTATAAACAAGAAAGCATTTTCATTCCCTTAATGGACATGTGTCCCAAATGAGCATGCCAAAGAGATACATGAGGTAAAGACCCCACAGACAAAGCATAATCAATTGTAGATCTAGAAACAACTAAGGAGTAGAGGCTGCCAGCCTTGGCATCTCTCGCAAGCACAAGCCTGCCACGAGTAATCTTCCATGTAAAGTCTCCAAAAGATACATGATATCCTACGTCATCAAGCTGTCCAGGAGACATGAGATGATGTGCCAATGCATGTACATGACGTACATTTTGCATAACAAAACTGCTACTAGAAGGAAACTCCAAGCTAACATCACCAATGCCGACAAGAGATGTGTCATCACCCAAGTGTACAGAACCCGAAATAGAACGGTATGAATGAATTGCTGCAAGGATATAACCCCCATCACTATCCTAAGACTGCATAACGTTGATCTCTTCAATTTTAGCACTTAACTTAGCAGATACTATGTCATGAACATAAGACTTTTCCTATATTTTCTCTTTCCCCTTGTCTTTGCGCCTTTCATTGTGCAATTCATGACACTATGGTCTTTCTTCCCACAATGATGACAAGTCGGATTGGCATTTCTCCTACGAGACTTATTGCGCGACTTGCCACACGACTTGGATCAAGATGTCTGCAAATCCCATCCACGGCCATTCCCACGGTCATTCTTTGCATTTCCATCATGGCAGTCCTCTAACTGTCAAAGCATGAGACACAAGGAGAGGTATCCAAATTTTTACGGTTTATCTCTTCTTACAGAAGAGAGCTCTCAACATCAGATAGCTTCAGAGTAGTGGTGGTAGAAGCACATAAGGCAATGCATAATACATCCCAAGTCTCATTAAGAGTTCCAAGAAAGAACAATGGAGTGACATCCTCTTTGAAATCAATACCCTACGAAACCAAGTTCTTAAGAATAGCATGAAATTGGCTCAGATGAGCTAACATGGTCACATTCTCTTTCATGCAGAGATCTATAAGCTGTTTTAGCCAATACATTTGACTTGCAAGACTTTGCACTCTGTGCTTCCTCAACCACATTGTAATGCACTTGTTTAGTGAGAGACAAGATTAGGGTGGACTTGCATAACTCATCAAGCTCCATCCATTCGTCATTAGTCATAGTTTTAGGCTGCTGCCCACTCAACCTTAGTGGCTTTATCTGTGATTTCTAGACCAATACCTGCCAAACTTGGCTCTTTCAATAGGCATAATTCATACCATCAAGCTTATTAGTGATGTTGAAGATACCACTATCAGGGGAAGAAGATGCCATATTGCAAGCTGAAACAGTGTCGACAGTTCGAAACTGCTTGATGTAAACTGTAAAAAATGACAAAAAAACCAACAAAACCAAGGCAAAATAATGAGAAACGAGTATTTAATCATGCTACCCACCAAGTACCATCGAAAGTACATTAAACCAGGATGATTCAGCATGAAAAATACATGACAGTCTGGAGATATATGCTTGCTGTAATTTAGACAACATTGTACAATGAGAGTTGATAATAAGCAAAACCCAATATTCAAAGTCAATCATTGATTGTCAATGCAAAACCAACAAGTGGGCATAAACAAGTATGTAATAGTCAAACTGACATGAGCCAACACCAAAGCATGTCAAGACAAAGTCCGTTAGTAAAGACGGTACACCCCCAATCAACAAGGCAAAATGTACATACCATTGCCAAGACCTAACACAAGTCAATGTTTGCTCAGTGAATACAAAGCCGAATCAGCCCAAGCATATCTATACAGACCAAGGTATATTAATCATACATCATCCACGATGAGAAATAGGTCTCAAAGATCCAAAGGCTCAATATGCATAACCCGTACTGCTCAATGTCTGATAAGCGTACAAAGACACTCCCATTGGCACAAAAGCCATAAGTGTCAAGCCAATAAGCTCAAAGATAGCACCTAAGAGCACCAATTTATGGAATATCCAAGATCATACATCATTAAGACATCCAAAGCATATGAACGATCAAGTATCCCTCAAGTATCCAATGATAGTATCCAATGTCATGAAGACAATCGCAATCAATCTTTGATGAGCCAAAGCAAGACCAAAATAAGCTCTAAAATATCCAAAATCAAGCCTAAATGAAGCTCCAATAGCGTTCAAGTCCAAACAACGTAGCTAGTATGTGTAGGTAAAATAAGCATCAAGCATGTACCAACGAGTCATACATATCACAAAGTATGCCAGTGTAGACCAATGTCAAGTAAATGCCAACCGATATGGAGCTCAAACAAGGCTCAAAATACATTTCGGAACCATCCAAAGCATTTGCCAACCTTCATTTGTATCCCAATAGTCATATGAAACACCCGAGAAGCACCAGTGAACTAATATGCAAAGCATAAAGTGACTGAATAAGCTTCAACCTTGGAGTGTACAATAGTGATTTACTGTGGAAAACTGAGTATTTTAGGCCACTCAATCAGCTCCAAATGATGGCCAATCAATAGGCATACATTCCCCTAACATTCGAGGACCATTCGGGACCAACCGGGCATCAAATGTCAATGCCAACCAGGTTGTAGCATCAAATGTTAGTGCAACACTATTTATAACAGCCTATGGATTATTAAGACAGTCCCAAAACAAGACTGAATTAGAATCAAAACAATACTAATGCTCAATGCTTCAATGTCAGGCTTCAAGTATGCTTCTAGGTATCAAATGAGACCTATCCAAGTGCCCAATGGCTGGAGTAGTTGGAGAAGATCAATGTCAAGCTGGGGAGGATACTCCTGCAGGTCACCTGATGGCACAAATTGATCTGGGGCCTATGGAAGGGCTGGGCAAGGTCAAGGCAAGGTTGGGGGGGTCGTCAAGGACCCTCAGGAGCTCCCTCTTAAAGGGCAAAGTCACCGGTAGAGTGTAGGTATCACAAGAAGCAAGAGGATATGGCTACCCTGCTTCACAAAACCTATGGACTGAAGTGAAATAATAAAAGATAGCTCCAATACCTCTAAAGGAATGCCATGAGGGTGCCCAAATGGGCCGGGTAGGTGCTCGGGAAGCTAGAGCTCGAAGGAGTCGAATATGGCTGCCAAGAGTGAGAACCAATGGTGTAGGGATTTGAATGAATGCTGAAGGAGTCACGACCAAGCTTGAATTCTCAAGCAACCATGCTTTGATACCAGTTGAATGGTAAGAAGGATCGAAGCTTGCACGGGAGAGCTATGGTGGGAGAGCAAGAGCAAGAGAGAGAGAGACTCACAATGTGGGAACTCTAACAGTCATAATGTGTGACCAGCCTTCCCTTTATTCATCTATCACTAAAATAATAAAGAATAAAGTGATGGTGAGGGGCACTCGCTGCCTGCAATTTGGAGGCGTGGGTATTGTCAGTGTAGTAATACATGAGCGGCTAGGCGGAGGTGCCTTTACCCCCAACAAAATATTTTCTCACACTACAAGATATAGGCCTTATACCGACGTTAAAAGCGACGAAAATGTAAATAACAAAATTTTTCCCCGTCATTGCAAAAAGCGTCGTTATTGGCGACGCCATAGAACAGTCGATATCAGTGTCGTTATTGGTGTCGGTATCAGCGACGATGATATTAATGCTCTACGATGCTAATAAAGACGCCAATAATGACATGAGCAGTAAATTTGTGATTCTAATAGCGACGGTAATAGGGAAAAAAAATTTGTGGCGGGGTAGCAAGCTGCCCTACCACATATAGCACTATGTACTTTATTTGGGCCATACAAAATAGTTTCTGCACTGTGTACAATGCTCGTGTAAACAAAAACAAAGTATACTGAAATCATAACACTGATACATGAAATAAATACATGATCGCATAATGAAAGCGATTGGTACAATCATGACAAGATATGACTACTACATAGAAAATGTCTACACAAATCAGGCGACTAAAAAAGAAAGGTGTGTGAGCTCCAAGGATCTAAGGGCGAGCTACATATCCTCGCCATCCGAAAGCTTATCCCGTCGCAAAGGAGCATCGAACAGACTCTGAAAAAAAGAAACAACAACACATCAGTCCACCATAAAATAATGCATTCTAATTAAACATGGTAACTACGGACAAGAAAGATGAGTGACTTACAGGGCCGCTGCATCTATACAATCGGTCGATCAATGCAGTGAGACTGTGCCTCTCTGCATATCGAGTCTCAAGCCCAGTCGGATCGCGATTTGTAATGGAGTGCTGCAAAGAAAACAAAATACTAATTGTTAAAAACATGATTGTCAGTACAAAGGATATTGCAAAAAATAAACAAGCAAAACAAAAGAAAAACTCACAAAGTCCTCCAAATATGTCCTATGGCCGCCACTCCCAAGATGATGGACCACTCCGGCCTCTAGTCGTGCCCTCTCCGTCTCGCGCTGCTGACTCTAATGTCCTGGAGAATCTGTAGCCTCCTCCCTCAGTCGGCGCCAGTCATCCGCGTCTAGCCACTCGGGCTTTGCATCCCCACTTTTGAGTGCCTTGCGTGCGTCCGATCGTCTGTGTGATATATATGCACGCATGCAGTCCATCATCCAACCCGTAGAAAATCTATCTACTGAGGCTGAAACCGGAAACTCCTCATGCAAGGATGCTACTATGTAGTCCTTGCTCCCCTCCAGTATGTTCTTCCAATGATCTAAGACATTGTGGCGAAAAACTTGGTGGCACAACTCTCTTGTGCGAGCCATCACCCTCCTCCCCTCATTATTCATGATGATGGCTCCTGACCTATCATCGACTAGATAGGCATATCCCCCTGGGGTATGCCTAAGATGGGTCCTCTCCCACCTGTGTCCATGCTCTTGGGCATATCCAGGAGACCCCTGTGCATCCGGTGTACCGACCAGGGTAATATCTGTCAGAGTGGCACCCATAAGGGTACCACCTATAGACGGTTGAGAAAAAGCTAGAGTAACTGGAGTAGACGTCCCCACATGTGTGTGACAAATCCTGGAGGTGACGCAACTCCAACAGAACGACGAGATGGAGACACCACGTCCGTATCTCCATAGTATCCACCTGAGCTTGAGCCACGCTCCCTAGAACCGCCACGAGAGCAAGGAGTCACACCTGCATCCCGTGCCGACCGTGAGCTCACTGTCTCTGTATCTCTGCAGCATCCCCCTGACCCTGAAGCACTTTCTCCCTCTGGCCCAAGTCTGGAGTGTTGACCTCGTTTACTCGAAGCTGAAGTATCTACTTATGGGGATCAAGAAATGAGTGCTGGTCATACAAATGCTTTGTTTGGTATTGATTATGATATAAATTAGCAAATGCACCCTTTTTGTAGCAACCAGTGTATGACAACTTGACACCAAAGGGACAACAAAAGACTATGATGAGGTTGGAAAAGCAATGAAGTTTGAGTCCTTCAATGGTGCACAAGATAGGTTGAAAGCTTTGACTTTCATTTAATAGTTTGATGCAACCTATTTAGGGGGAAACTTCATTGAGTCCTCGAAGATTCAAAAGGCATCCACTTTCTTGAAGGGGAATGCGTTGCAATGGTGGTTCACTCTTTTGATGCCAAGTAAAACATTGTCAACATGGATAAAATTCAAGCAAATGTTTGCATCAAATTGATTGATAAGTACCTTTGAGGTGGACATCATGACAACCTAGAGTAAGCTAGCCCACTTGACAAAAATACCACACCCGTCCCCATAATTATCACGACACAAGCCCAAATAAAGCAAGTTGGTATTTCATTACGTGGACCTAGTAACCTAGATGTAGCCTCTATAGGAAAAAATAGCCGATGAAGGAGGAGAAAGAGGATTGATGCAAAAATAACACTTGAAATAGAGAGTGCAGCCACTTTAACAAAGGAAAAGCAGGTTACTGATGCAGAAGTAGAAACGTCTACTCCAAAGATGAGGGAGAAGAGAAGTGCTAAGATTGGAGAGTGCCTTGACCCCAACTAGAAACCTATGGATAAGGCCAACGAATGGATGAAAGAAGCACAAGCTCACTTGTAAGATGTTGAGCCTATCATTGCGGAGATGAGATCAATGAACTCTCAAACATGAGCCCACCGGTCTCTCCCACGTACTTTAGAGTAGGAGAGGCAACATCACCACATGCACAGTCACATAGACAAAACATGGATGGCATGAATAGATGAACTATCCAAAAGCATTGGCAGAAAGCCCATGAAGAAGAGGAGGAAAAGATAGTTGTCAATTTGCTCACTATGCTTATATCACTCCTGTGACATTGCCATTGGGAGAATTGCTTAGGCAAAACCCTACATTGTAGCAAGTGTTGAAGGAATGGATGGAACGAGCCGATAGACATGAATAGCAAGACTTTCCCAATTATGACTCTGTGACGCACATACCAAGCCTAACACTGAATCTAATGTTTAAGTCCCCACTAGTGAATGCCTTTTGAAAGGCATTGAGATGCACACAGACTTACCTATCGTGTCCCTAGGAGATATAATGTGAAAGGGGATAGTAGACATATGAGCAAGTGTTAGTGTACTTAGCCATGCAGTCTTGTAAGCTTGGGGAAATCCACCAGTAGAAATTGCATGGTTCAATGTCACTCTAGAGAATGGGATGAAGGTCAAACCCTTTGGAGTCTTGAAGGATTGGCCTTTAAGGATAGCGAGAATTTAATTCTTCGTGAACTTCATAGTCATGAAGGGAGTGGATTATGATATCTTACTATGCAGATCTTGGATGAGGAATGATCAAGTGATAGAGGATTAGGGTAATGGCATGATATTCTTAGGCAATAGATCAGAAGCAATCTGAGTAGAGATGGACACTTGAAAAACCTCACTAGTGGACCTAGATGCCATCTCTACCATGTTGAAGAGTGACTCAAAGGCCAGAAGCAATTATGGACCTCTAACTAAGTACAACATGGACAAATCATTTGGTAGAGCTAGAATGCCTTGTCTCATTGCAATCCATACTCTAATCTTTGAGAAGGTATGATGCAAGAATTGGTTTGACAAGCATGTCAAACAACAAAACTTCAAGCAAGGAGACCTAGTCTTACTGTACTCTATTAAGGGACACGAGTAGAATATGAAATTCAGGGGATTGGGACCCTTAAAGGCTTGCAGCATTAGTAGAACATGCAATATAGAACTCAAAATCTTAGAGGGGGAGGACATAGGTTTTCTCAATGGAAGTCACATAAAAAAGTATTACCCTTCATCACATCCATTCCATGAACCTCCAATGATAAAACCACAAATGAATGTGAGAGTTGTAACTATCATTGAAATAGAGGATGAGGATGAGGAAGCAGTACCATTAGCCTACCTGCATATAACAGTGATTGCTCAAAAGGCATACACCTTTGAGGCACTAATTGATGAGGGAGGTGACTATAATATCTTAACATATGAACACTAGACTACTATGGGTCAACCCGAATTGCAACTAGCCAATGCAAAAATCAATCCATTTAGGGGGCAATCCTATCCACACTTGAGGAAGTGCAAACTAATAGTTTCTATTGAGATTGAGATCCTATCCATCATCTTTCATATACTATCTAACAAACAAAGTGTTGGCAAGGAATCACTATTGGGTTGTATGTTCAAAAAACAAGTTCAAAACTATGACTCGTAGCACATCTACCTTGCCATAGGCAACGTTAGATTAGTAATAGCTTTCAGCAAGGGCACCATAGCCACCCAAAAGCATGTAGTACCATTGGTACGTTAACCCTAGTGTCAACCCTAAGGAAGGGGGTAGTGCACCATAACATATACCCATTGTGAAGTCCCATCAACATCTAGAAACCACACCCAAAGCTACAGATTAAACAATCAAGTGGGTCTCCAAGCATAAACCACAACTCACAAAAGACAATCATTAGAAACTCAGTTTTCATGCCTTAGACTGTAGACCTAAAAGGAGGATTTAGTGCCCCTATGGTACACAGGTGACTAGGCTGTACTAAGTCCCAAAAGCCCTATTGTATGCCCAATGTTACTATGAAGGTAAAACCTTGGTGTGGTTGTCCAAACTGATAAGTGGCATGTATGCCCCTCAATCCTAGGCTCCAAAAAATAATGCTAAAAAAACGTAAATCACAACAGGGTAAGAGAAAAGCTAAGAGGAAGGGTGCTCAATCCATGAGTGCTCCAATGGTCTATCAACCAAAAGCTCAACCAATCCTCAATGAGCAACCAATCATCAATGAGCTCCCACCTAATAACTATGATGTGATCACCACTACAGAATTCGATGACAAAGCACCAATTGAAATTCAAACCTAATCAACTTCTCAGACCATGCTCACCAAACCTGATGAGAATCCCAAAGTTAAAACACCACATACCAACCTGTCCAATCTAATTAAACCAAAGCCACTAGTAGGCCTTAAGCTGTCACAAAAACAATGGTCCATTTTTGAATCGGCTTCCAACATGGCCATGGATATAGAAGATGACTTATAATGTGCATTCGATGATTGGACTCAACTTTCACATTGTTTGTTAGAAGTTACGAACACTTGGACCTAGGCCTACTTGATAAACACATAGTAAATGAGGTACATTCCTTGTTCTTGGGAAGAATATGAATTCTTCACAAAGGTCTCCACTATTGCATAAGAGTTGATTGCCAATAAAATTTCAAGATAACAAACTTAAGCCAACGCTTAATCAGATCCTTCAAGAAGAATAAAATTCCCATGCCACCACAAGAACTTGTTGAGTTGTAACAATTAGGTGTTCTTGGGAAGAATATGAATTCTTCACAATGGTCTCCACTATTGCATAAGAGTTGATTTCCAATGAAATTTCAAGAGAACAACCTTAAGCCAATGCTTAATCATATCCTTCAAGAAGAATAAAATTCCCATGCCACCACAAGAACTTGTTGAGTTGCAATAATTAGTTGAATCTGAGTCCAATTTCTTACGTGAGTGGTATACTCTATGCATTCACAAGAGGGTTATCAAATCACGACCAATGCGGAGCAACGGCATGTTATCAAGACTTCCAAGTATGACCAAACATATGTGACCATAACTTCATTTAGGGTATTAGCAATGATAAAAAATCAACCATTAGAAAGTAATATCATGCCACATCCATACTTGGATAGGATCTTAACAGAGTAGGAACTCCACATTGCAAGTGGAATTAGCTCAAGTGACCTCTTGACCAACATATTGACTTATATCACACATGTGGCCATTCGTCCACACAAGATACGGATCGTCATGAGATATTAGAGTATAACCCAATATTTTACGACTAGATCTTGAAATAGTGAGGCACACCAAGGATGCACTAAAGGCCTTACACCTTTAATTCTACAATCCTAGGAAGGATTTTGATCATTTCCAGGAAGAAGGGGGTAAAGTGGAAGGTGATTGAAAAATCAAAATAGGAGTTGAACTTCAAAAGAAAAGAATGAATTGAATTTTCTTCTTCTTTTAGTAAAAATTCTCCATGAAGTTCTTATTGGAATGTATGGATTGATTGACATGGAAATTTTCATTTCTTAGTTTATACATTTCACCATCTAATAATGTTTCTTTCTAGTTACTTTACCTTTTATGCAAGAAATGTCTTTCAAGGAGAACTCATTGTGGATTGTTGCGTGGTGACAAGAACCCAAATGCTAAGGTAGCATGATGAAATCAACAAGCTCCCATTCTTAGAGGAAGAACACAAAAAATACTGCTTAGCTATTGAGACATGCATCTTCAACTAGCTAAAATACCACAACATAAATAACTTGGAGGAGTTGGTGATATCGAAAGAGGCAGTCAAATAGATAATAGAACAGTGTAATATTGCTAGGTACTTGGAGAAGGTGGGCTAGGGCATAGATCATAGCAAATTCACCAAATTTTTAAAAACTTTTGATGTCCAGAAGAATAGTGGCATGATGGAAATCAGATAGGGAGATGCCACTAGGAGGGTGGAGGTTGAACTTAGCCCCAAGGCCATGGAGAAGGCCTTGGGATTAGTGGACAAGTCGAAAAAGAGGTCAAAGAGAGATTTCTATGGGATGTTAGGAATGGATAAGAAGAAAGTTTACACGAATGATGGAATCGACTTGGTTGATATTCCTTGGTCCACTATTAGACTGCAAGCGAATATGGTCCACACTCTCTTCTTGAGTCGAAGATATAATGCCCTTATGAAAAAAATAAGAGTTCCCTTACTTGAAAACTTTATGGCAAATGTACTAGATGAGGTAAATTGGAATGCTTATGTCCAAAAAAAAATCTAGGCATCATCAAAGGTGCTAGTAACAACTCCAAGGGCAACAAGAGGAGAGTCTCTAGCTAGAATAGTGGAATCAAAGAGGAAAAAATTGCATCCAATGTGTTGATCGCCATAGGGTTCAGAGGGGTGCTGATAGCCGTTATACAAGAAGTCATGGAGGAGATGGAAAGAGAAGAAGTAGTGGAAGAGACCCTTGAATGATCACCGACCCAAGAAGAATATCACTCTCCCTCTCCGGTGAGCCCTCTTACATCATTCTCAACAAGGAATTTGGGAGAATAAGAATTCAATAGAGTTCAGTAGGAGGAGGCAAAATGAGCTACTAAGAAGTGAGAAGTCGATCACCAAACTCAGTAGCAAGAAACTTCAAGCAAGAGGACGGTTAGTGAAAAAGGAGAGTAGGGGAATCATGTTGAGAATCCTAAGTAGAAAGATCGGAGCCACAATAGAAGGGGGCAGAGACCTAGAAGCTGCCCAAGCAAAATCAAGGAGACTAGAAGAAAAACGCAAAAAGAAATGAGAGGAAGAAGATGAGCACTTGTTGTAGAGAGCAAAAGAGAAGTCAAAAAGGTCTGAAGAAGAACATAAAAAGAAATAGGAGGAAGAGGTGGCCATGGCTATCAAAAGATCAGTGGAGCAACCCTCTTGATCTTAAGAGCTAGCCATGATGAGCCCTACACGAACGTGAGGATGTGCCTAGCACAAATGTTGCTGTAGAAGAGGCTAAGCAAAGACCAGTGATGGAAGGGAAGAGAAAGATCCCCATGCATGCAATCCCACCAGTCATGGCCTTGACACAATCACCCCAGTAGGAAGAAGCCACAAAAGTGGTAGTTAATGAGAGTAACGAGATGGCATGGGTGCAATATCTATTGGGAAAAGTATAGGAGCCGGCACTTATAGCATTTGAAGGAGGCCCAATGGTCAAAGCCAAGAGATCAACATAGCAGATGGGAATCACGCCAAGGTCCAAAGGTACCAAGACTGGAAGTATCTACCACTTTGGTACATGCAACACAAAAGAGTATGACGAGCTAGTAAAAGAGCTCCAGATCTAGTGTGAGTGGATATGAGAAAAGAAAAGCCGTGCTTGTTGAGCTAGAAGCAAAAAAGGAGGCTTTTGCAGCCTTTCGACTGGAGAAAATGAGACAAATGTTGATATATACCATGGAGATGACAACTTTGAAAGAGGCCTTGAAGGCAAGACAAGGTGAAGAAAATCTAAAAGACCTATACAAAGAACAAAGAGAAAGCCATATGGCTTTAGAGTAACTGTGTGCCTTGAACTCCAAGGAAAATAAATGTTTGGAGTTAGATAACAAGGAGTTGTGCATCAAATGTAGTAATAGGTGTGCAGATTTGACTTATGTCATCGTCTTCATGTGATTGAGAGTATATGTACTAACTATTGACATAATTAATTAAATTATATTAACATAGGTAAACATATCATTAACATACCACACATTATCATTACACTTACAAAAATCACACATTTATTTAATAAACTTTTGTTTATAGGTACAAAGAAAAATGTCTTATATTCATCAAGAAAAATACATGTGATGTGGCTGATAATGATGACAAATACCAAGAGCCAATAGCAAACAATAACTCTCATTTGTTTGTTGGCTTTTTCATTGGGGTGAAAAGGAGGGGGTAAATTTTGATGAAAATAGAAATTTATTCTTTGCTTCAAAAATGATACATATTCCCTTCAACTCTTTCTCCAAGAGAAGCAGATCTGACACTTTTGCAAGCTCATCTAATGTAGCAAGCACATACATTGCTCCACCATACACTTCATCAAATAGGAAGAGAAGCTTTTATCGCTTTAGTAGCACCACCTTCTCCAAGCTAGATGTCCAAGGTATCACTTGAAAAGGTCCAAATTTTGTTAGGCCCAAATTTTTATGCTTGTTTCCTCTCCTCATCATGAGCACTTCTTATGAAAGGCCACCAAGTTAGCAAAACAAGATTGCCAATATACTCCTTTAGAGCTGAATCCTTCTATCGATCCACATGCTGAGATCCTCATTGCCTCAATGCAAACTCATCTATATATTGTATATCTTGAATGACACAGTCAAATCAAACAACATGATTAGTAAATTGACCTAGAGTTATCAAAATGCAACGAAACTTAACCCTTGGGTACATCGAGTTCCCTCGAGTCCATCAGTGAAATCTTGGCAAGAAATGATGCATGCACCTACCTTGTCCAAAGTTTGGAGTCCTAGACTTCAAACTTCTAGGATTCCACACTTCGGACAAGGTAGGTGTGTGCCACCTAGACTCCAAGACTTCAGACAAGATAAGTGCATGCATCATTTTTTGCCAATATTTCATCGGTGGACTCTTGGGGACCTGACAGGTCAAGTTTTGTTTCATAAAAAGGTATGATAGTTAGAAATCTCACATTTTTCAAATCATCTTGTATCTTCATTTTAAAATGTGTCAATGAGGTACCTCTCTGGGCAGAGGGACCTAGAAACTCCTTAGTAGGAAGCTAGGGCGTTGGTTCAAAGAAATCGTATTGTACTGCTTCAAACTCAACATCTAGCACAAGGTAAACTTCTTCAACCAAGGTATCTACTCTTGTGCAACTATGACGGCACTCACTATATCTAAGCTTATGCCATTATATCTTCCAACCTCGCCATCGTCTAATACACATCCATGTAATCATAATTGATGAGGTCTTCCATCAAATCCTTGAGTAGGATGAAGGGGATAACTCTTCTTCCTTCATCTCCAAGTATTGTAGCACATCAATAAGAAGCAAGTATTGCATGCCATCTACTTCAATGGGCATCAAGGAGGCAAGGTTGGGTTTGTTGACTTGTGGTTCTCCCAAAGAAGATGGCACTGTGATGAGAGCCAATCCTTGCTCTATCACCACCTAACATTCATGTTAAGTATTTATTGTCTCTTCAATTGTTTCTTCTCCCCTATATATAATAGCAACAATATGTGGAGTTGTATCTTCATTGCTCTCCTCCTCTACGGTTGTATCCAATGCAATGAGGTAAATTGCCAATGCACAATCACGCTCCATGAGCTCCAAAGGTATTGTACCTAGTGCACTGACCATGGAAACATTACATACTTTGTGCAAAGGATCTACGTGGATCAAACACCTGTTCACCACTTTTTGGTGGCTCTTCCTTGCTTGAAATACCATGAGGTATTCTAAAGGCACCCAAGTCATATTAGATCCCTTGATGGAGTATGTGTAAGTAGCGACGATGGCTATAAAGTCTTCCAAGACACTTGAAGGGGGGATCTAGTGGTGAGAGCATGCATTTAAGGTTAAAGTTCTTTGAGAAGACCTCAAATATCTTGTCACCCTAGTTGGCAAAGAGAGTCTTATGGATCCATGCATCAAAGTGTACAGGAGTAGCTATTGCAACAAGGAGGAGAGATGTGGTGGATATAAAGAGATAAAGTGAGAATGTGTGAAATAAAACAACAAAACAAGGACTAACATAGTTCCACCCTAAAAATTCTAAGTTTTAAACCATTAAATGATTGTTCACATATGATATTTAGTTATGGATTTACAAAATATATTTGTAAAGTTCACATGCATATGCAAATGTGTTGGTGCGGTAATTGCATGTCATATGAGCTATGATCTAAAAGGAGACTCTCCTCTTTCCCCTCAGTATGTAGGTGTGTACATGTATGTGTGTCATCAACAAAAGAATATTATACATATTTAAAAATTTCATCATAAATTGTTAGAATACACATGCACTCTATCAATTAATGTGGAAGGGGAGGCACCTTCTTCCCATCCTTGAGTGAATGCTTGAATGTATGTGTATTATCACACACACACACACACACACACACACACACACACACACACACACACACACACACACACACACACACACACACACACACACACACACACACACACACACACACACACACACACACACACACACACACACACACACACACACACACACACACACACACACACACAGAGTAAGCGTTTCTCTCCCTTGATGTGTATTTGGACGCATGGATCTTATCTCAAAATTTAAAATACGCGTACACATTCACATGTTTGAATAGTTTTAAATATAATTACATAAATATATGAAAAGCTAAAAAGTAACAAAAATTTAAAATATTACAATTGTATGATTTTACAAAGCGTTAATATTCCATTAGCTAAAAAAATCCATATGTTTACAAGTGCTTGATATTATAACTTGTGAAGTTGGAATTTTAAAGAGTCTCTAAAATTTCTAAAATATGTGGAGCCATACTTTTTCCATTGGGAATAGTACCCTCGACTCGGATTCCAATCTTTATACCATCTAATTTAAAATAAAAGCTAGTAGGTGGATTCTCCATTAACATTGTGATTTCTTGATGCATTATACTTAAGGGCCAATCATCCTCCATTTGCAACACTTGGAACTTGTGACTCTCACAGTTGAGAATAACATCCATAGTTGTACTTTCACATGTATCTTGATCAAGGCACAACCATTCACCCTTGAGCATCCTCCATCTATAATACTTGAATACTAGGCATAAAGTTTGTCATGTGACAAAATACCTACTCTTGGGAAGAAAAGTTAACTGATCCATCCCAAAGTAAAAAAATAGTTGACCAAAAAAGTAAAATTGGTTGTATTTTAAGGATGAGTCACCTAAGTTGGGCCTTCTCGATGGGTCTTTTAGGTAGTTTGTGCTCAAGCACTTGGACTATGTTGTCTTCCCATTACGATGTCAAGTCAGCTCTAAACAAGTCCCTTTCGCTAGACAAGTTAAATAGATGCGCATCAGGCATGTCATTTGTGATGGCCTATCCAACAGCTTCTCCTGTGGGTATGCGAGACATATGGTCAGCCACGTAGTGCTTGTTCCCTTTGCATACAACTATGAGAGGTCAACAAACTCTAGAAGCAGTAGCAACCATCAAGCAATGTGTCCCGTAGCACAGGGTTTGTTAACAAGATAAAGCAAGGCTTGATGAGATCAACAAAGAAGATGAAAGGTGTAGCCAAAAGGTAATGCTAAAATTTCCTTATAACAAACACCATGGCTAACCCTTTCCTCTCCATAGTAGAGTAGTTCATTTAAGCATCTGTGAGTTTTCTACTATAGCAAAGCTCATTGGATAGTCTAAATTTTGTTCCTTAGGCTGGCACAACACGACTCCCACAGCATACTTCGAGGCGTCAATGTGAACGTGGAAGGTTATGGTCTAGTCTAGGGCTCTTAGGATTGGTACTGTGGTTAGATCCTTCTTGAACTTTTCGTATGCACGTTGGCATTCCTTGGTCCATTCAAATATCACTAGCAATTTGTATAGAGGTCTAGCAATTAATGCATAGTTTAACACAAATCATCGATAGTACCTTGTATGGCCTAGGAAGCACTAAACTCCCTTATAATCGGTTGGTGGTGGAAGATCAACAATAACCCTAACTTTCAAGAAGTCGACGGAAATGCCATTCTTTGACACCACATGCCCTAGGATGTATCCATGCTTTACCTAAAACTGGCACTTCAAGGGGTTCAATGAGAGATGATACAGTCTACATCTTTCAAAGACTGCTCAGAGCTTGTCTAGGTGTTCCTTCCAATTAGAATGAACGCATAAATCATCAAGGAATACCTCTAGCTCTTGCCTAAGCATGTATTTGAAAATGGCACACATGAGCCTCTAGAATGTGGCTCTTGTGTTCGTCAACCCGAAGGGCATGACTATTAGGCAAAGATGCCCCACTCAGTAGCGAATTTGGTCTTATGCCTATCATCAAGATGCACTTGCAACTGATTATATCTGGACATGCCGTCTAGGAAATTGTGGGCCTCTTTACTAGCTACCCTCTCGAGCATATGCTTAGTGTACAACAACGGATAATTTTCTCTCTTTTCTTTTAATTGACACACACTCTGATATCTCTATTCTTCTTCATTACAATCACTATGGGTGATACCCAATCCGTATGCTCGATTTCATAAACGAATCCTGCTCTTAACATCTTATTGATTTCCTCTTTGACATTGTGAGCATGTTTGGGATTCATCGGATACGGTCACTGCTTGACTAGCGTTGCATCAGGTGTCATCGGGATGTTATGAGTCACTACACTCGGATCTACCCCTTTCAACTCATCAAGGGACCAAGAAAATACATCTGTGTACTCTCGCAAGATAGCAATAAGAGTTGCCTTCTCTTTCTGTCAAGTCATCAGCCATGAAAACAGGTTGTGGTGTCTCCCCTTCCTTAGCTAGATTGACGCCCTTGACTTTGGTGGGTTCTTCTATAGGCTCACTCACTTGCGTTTGTCTTTTGGCTCCTAGCAAGACTACTATCCTATTTCCTTTCTTAAATCTTGTTAATGGTTTTGACAGGTCTTGCAGCTTCCTCTACTCCTTAGCTTGCAGATCCCTAGGTTGTTTCCTTCTTTCCTTCTTCAACCTTCGGTGCCTTAGGCGGACTAGTAGGTCTCCTTTGGTGCATTTGGTCTTAGCTGGTTGGGGTATCTCAAGATCACTATTTGAACTCACTTCCAGCTCACTTCCAACTCAAAATTGAACTCTCTATCTTTGCTAGAAGAGGGAGTCTCTCCTGGAGGTCATATCTTTGATGGTGATTCTGTTTTGAGCATTGGTGCAGCACTTGGTTGGGCAAGGCCTGCTTGTTCATAATCAATTGCTCCTATGTGCTTCAACTAGGTGCGATTGCAACCCATTTGCATGACTCCTTTCTCGATTCTAAAGATGCTCTTCTTCTAAGATTTGGAGTTTGTCCATATTTGTTTAATCACATGCTCCTTAGTGTCATACTCTACTGTATCAATCTCTTCTTCGCTCTCATCACCACTAGAGGAACAACACTCTTCATAGTCATCATCTAAACCGTCCTTTATTCGACTACTTGTCATCTCCTAAGTCTTGATACTGCATTTCCTTGTCATCGGTGACTAAAGCCCAATTGTACATCAAGTTTAGATTGTGCACCTTGGTTCATCACCACTTGGGTTCATCCACCAAGAGATCCTTGAGTGGTTTAATATTTGCAGCTAGGTTACTAGCTAATTTGTTGTTTAGGTGATCTAAGATCTTGTGGAGGTCTCATTTGTTATTCAGGACGTGGAATGTGATAGAGGTGAGTCACCCATGCAAGCTTCTAGCCATCATGTAGACTGGTACTAAGGGCATGTCTCTGGGCTCACCGACTATCTTAGGAGCTTGCTCGTATTCCTTGTTATCCAAGAATGGAAAATTGATTGTGGCTAGCATATGCATCCAATCTCGCTCATCCTCAAGGCAAGGGGTATACTTGGTCAGCTTGCCAGTAATATTTTCTAATCTGAGCATCACCCTTCAGTGTAGTTGAGATGGTGTCTAGGTCAACTGGTGTAGTCTTTCAAGTATCCATCTCCACTCTTACTACTTCCGTCCGATTGCCTAAGAAGATTAGACCGTTCCCCTAGTCTTCTATGACTCATGTGTTGCACATCTAGGGTCGGCCTAACAGGATATCGTAGTCCACTCCTTTTGGGACTATGAAGTCCATAGAGAACTAGACTCCTGCAATGTTCAATGGCCAAATTTTTAGCACTCCAAATGGCTTTTCTTTCATTCCATTAGCCAGTGCGATGTTGAACCTAGCATTCTTGACAGGTGGATTATCCCCAGCCTAGAGTATTGCATGACTAAGCACACTGACTCCTGCCCTTGTGTCTACAATCCCTTTCCTTGTGGTATCACCTAGAGCTAGGATTGGCAAGATCGCATGCATCTCTGTGCCTTCCCACAGAAAGCATTAACATGCAAGGACTTGGGCACTGAGTGCATTGTTAGGCTCGATATTTGCATTACTACATCATGGTCTTGCAAGTCAACTCCCATTTTCTCTAGTGATCCTTTCATCCATTGCTTTAGCTCTCTTGCCATAACGTCAGTTGTTGCCTAAGCAAGTCTTCTAGGCCCAGAATTACAGTGGTGGTTACTAGCGTTGTGAGAAGATTGCTAGCCACTTGCTTCTCTCCTAATTTTTCCTTCCTTGGTCAATGGCCTTGATTAGTTTGTTGGCATGTGGCATTCAAGGTCTATCTAGGCGTGCGACACAATTTGAGGTGCGGATATGTATCTTGGTTGTGTGGGAGAGACTGACGTGCTTATGCTAGAGAGATCATGAATCTCGTCCTCCAAGATGGGTTCATCATCCTTTAGGTGTTCTTGGGCTTCTCTCACCTACTCCTTTACCTTTTCTTTGGCTTCAAGTTGGCGCTTTAGGTTGGGGTACTCCCCTACCTTAGCACTCTCTTTCTTAGCAATCTTTGGGGCGGATGTTTCTACCTCAGTATATGTGACTTTCTTTCCAACATGTAGTGTCGTTGCACTCTTGGTTTTCAGCGTGACCTTTGCTTTTCCTTCTTCTTTTTCCTATGGCTCTTTTTTCCTATCCCGAAGCTGCATCCTGGTTACTAGGCCCTAGCAATGATATGCCAGCTTGCTTCGTACTACGCATGGGTTATAACATGCAATGGGATGGGCATGGCCTCCTGTTGAGTGTTTCAACACTGAACAACCCCAATGGAATTGATGGTACAATTGCCAAACTAGATTGATGGTACAATTTCCAAACTAGAGAATGACTTCCATCTAGGGCAATTAGCAAAGAGGTGGGTGATTTCACACTCAGCGCGTTTGAGATCGGCCTTATCTCGATTGACTTGCTCCCTCTCGGGCAGCGTGAAGAGATATATGTCTAGGTAACTGCAAGTCCAACAAAAAATTGACTCTTGGGTTTTCCCTCCTAAGCCTTTGCCTCTTCCTCTTCCTAGTGCCATCACTGGTACTAGTCTATAGTCTATGAGAATTGGATTTCCCTCTTCATCGTATGAGACATAAAGGTTCACATAAGGCTCCTCATCATTCGGCTCCTCCACGTAGTGGATTGAAGCATTGCTTGGTGGATAGGTTATATAAGGTCCAAGTGGCCTAGGTATGCTTGTGGGATTGATTTCCATCCTAGGGTATGACTAGCTTTGTATCGTTAGGTGCTAGAAGGGCCAATCTCTATGTAATTATTTTCTTCTCCACCTTTTATGCAATTAATTTCTTTTATTTATTTAATAAAAAACACTTCCAATGACAAATCCAAGGGTCTATGCTATAAATGTGGGGAGAATGGTCACTTGAGCACAAGCAGAAGTGCAAAGGATATATGGCGAAGTCTAATATGCTGAATATTGATGACTCTGATGAAGAGGAGACACAATAAGGAAATATTTTACAAGTAGAGGTAGATCCTACTTTTGATGCGATGCATGAGCATGATGATCAGGACACATAGGAGGATTTAGAGCCAGTTAATAGTTTCCCTTATGATCCAGGTGGTCCATTTGATCCTGGTGGATTAGAGATTGATGATCCTTCTATGGTTTCTTGTTAGCCCATATTGTGTTCCATATCTCAGGATGCATGGATGGGCTGTAAAGGTGAAAATACACTTCGACTCAAGAGGGTACTATAAATTCAAAGGTTTCTCATATTCTCATTGATACGAGTATCACACATAGTTTTGTTAATGCCAAATCATTGTATAAGCTAAAGTTATTGCCTCAAGAAATAGATGCCCCGTTGAAGGTACAAGTGGCTAATGGTGCTTAAGAGTTGAGCAAAGAGATATACAAGTAGACTCCTATTGAATTATCATAGTCTTGCACTATTATGACAGACTTGATTGTCCTAGATATGGGTCCTATTGACATCATCATTGGCTGTGATTGACTTGAACAACTTGGAAAATTTTCTTTGGATCTAAATCAGATGTTCATGGAGTTTACTTGGAATGGGCAGCAAGTAAAACTTAATGGCATAGAGAGAAAGCAAGTGGAAATAATTAGCAAGAAGAGGTAAAGAAGGAAATTAATTCTATGTCTTGCATTTTCACACTTCTTCTATCAAAGGCAGATGAAAATCAGTAATCTACTTCACCTAAGGAGCAAGATCCATGTCTATGTAAACATTTGGAAGAGTTTAAGGGCATATTCCAACCACCTACATCATTGCCTCCTCAACGAGAAGTGGATCATCCTATTGATTTAATGATTAACACTAAACCCATCAACAAAACTCCTTACAGGTTATCCAACTATGAGAGAGAAGAAGTAAAGAAATAGGTTAAAGACTTGCTAGAAATGGGGTTTATTCAGCCTAGTTAGTCACCTTTTGCTTCTCCCATACTACTTGTCAAGAAGAAAGATGGGTCATTTAGGATGTGTATTGACTATAGATACTTAAATAAGAGCACCATAAAGAATAGGTACCCAATCTCCCACATTGATGATTTGTTGGATGAACTCAAGGATGCAAGAGTTTTCACTAAGATTGACTTAAGGTCAAGGTATCACCAAATTAGGATGAAAGCAGGGGATGAGTACAAGACAGCTTTTAGGACAAAACAAGGTCTCTACCACTTCCTAGTTATGCCATTTGGACTTTCAAATGCACCTACAACTTTGGAGGCTCTTATGAACAAGATTTTATAGCCATTCTTGTATAAATTAGCCTTGGTATTCTTTGATGATATTCTCATCTATAGCAAGAATAGAGAGGAACATTTGAAGCATGTCAGATAAGTCCTTACCTTGAGAAGACACAAGATTTTTGCAAAGGAAAGCAAGTGTACTTTTATGGACGATGAGGTACAATACTTGGGTCATATAGTTGGTGAGAAAGGAATTATGATTGATCCAAAGAAGGTCCTGTGCATCAAGGATTGGCCCATACCACATAATTCTACTTCATTTTTGCAAGGATTTCTTAGATTATCTTCTTTCTATAGGAGATTCATTAGGAATTATGCCCATGTAGTAGCTTCTCTCACTAACAAATTGAAAAATGAAGCTTTCTTTTGGGATACTACAGTCACTATGAATTTTAATGAGCTGAAAAGTTTTCTCATCTCAGCACCTATCTTAGTGTGCCTTACTGATGCTAGTGGTAGAGGTATTGGGGCTATTTTATGCCAAGACCATGGTGTTATTGCTTATGAAAGCAAGAAGTTGGAAGAAAGAGAACTCCACGTCTATGAGCAGGAAATGTTAGCTATTCTTCATGCAATCAAGAAGTGGCACCACTATATCTATGTTAGCCATTTTAAGGTGAAGAGCGACCATCGTGTGCTGAAGTATTTTCTCTCTTAGCCAAATCTCTCTCCCAAACAAAGATGATGGTTAGCCACACTTCAGGGATATGATTTTGAGATTTCTTATATGGCAGGCATGGATAATGTAGTGGCAGATGCCTTATCTAGGATGTGGGCACGATTTGTTCCTACCATCTCTACCATACATAAGGATTGGATCCAAGACATTCAAGAAGAATATCTTTTAGATGAGCACATTGCCAATATTATGAAGAAATTACATCAAGATGATGGATTTGAATTTCCCAATTTCAAATGGGAAAATAGGCTTCCTTGGGAGAGTATATTTGACCCCTCAGTCTATCATTTAGGTTTTGAATTTTACAGGAGATACATTCTTCTCATTTTGGCAGGACATATTGGATTGTTTAAAACCTTTGACAAGATCCTTAAATGTTTCTATTGGAAGGGACTTTGGAAAGATGTCAAGGAGTATGTGATGCAGTGCTTACTATGCCAACAAAATAAAGATTCAAATTTATTGCCTAGTGGTCTACTTTAGCCTTTGCCGATCCCACATGGTAAATGGACTGATATCATCATGGATTTTATTATAGGACTTCTTACCACTAAGCAGGGCTGGAATAGCATTTTTGTTATGGTTGATTGTCTTGCAAAATCAGCCCACTTCTTACCTACCAAAGTCCAATATTCAGCTAAATAGGTGGCAGATCAGTTCATGGAAGAAATTTTCAGACTTCATGGATTACCTATGAAGATTGTTTCTCTCAGGGATTCCAAGTTCATGGGTATTAACCCTCAAACGAATAAGGTGGAAAAGCTGGAAAATCTAAAGTAGAAGACAAGGCCAAGGCAAAAGTGAAACAGAAGATGAAGGCGCACCAAGAAGAATCTGGAAACACAAGAAGTGCAAAAAAGTCCTAAATCAAGGAAAAAGGCACATGAGAAAAAGTACAAGTCAATACTTTTGTAAAAAAGGTGCAGGGCGCACCATGATTTATTTTAAGAGTGCCGGGCTCTCACCCGTGCAATTTGTAAATGTAGACAACGGTGGAAAGGAAGCTAGGAAGATAGGAGGACAATGGGAAAAAGGGCGTAGGCCACGGTCAGCCATGTAAAAAAGGGGATAAGGGGATGACCGCCCAAAAGGGATTTAGGGTTTTGTATATAAAGTCGAAAAGTGAATGAGAAGCTCATTCTTGTGTGTGGCAAAAAGTGGCTCTCCTCCTCGTCTTCTTCTTCTTCTTCTTCTTCTTGCTAGCTTGAGCTTGTGCTTGAGAGAGGGAGTGTGAGAGTGTGAGGGAGTGAGTGTGTGAGGGTGAGGGATCGGGGAGAAGAAGCTCTCCATCTTCTCCTCTCTTCTTCTCTTCTCTTCTCTTCTCTTGTCTTGCTCATGGCAATGGAGCTTGGAACGTGGAGCTTGAGGATGGAGCTTGCTTGAAGCTCGCACTTGGATCATGGAGCTACCAGAGTGGGCGGGAGAGGAGGTAACTCGATCGGCATGGAGGTAAGCTCACTACACCCGTAGATATGGATGGCACGTCGGCTATGTGAGAGGTAGCCATTAGCGCTCAACTTGGAACACTTGAAGCAATAAGAGGTCCATGGGTCTTGGCAGTTGAGCAAAAGCTTTCACATTTTGGTTCCGTTGCCGGGACCAACGGATTCAAGTCTTGAGCACTTGCACGCTTCAAATCGAGCATCAAAGTAAGGGTTTTCCCCGAACCGGTGCTTGAGGTATATAGGTAGGAAGCGAGGGAGTTTGAAGAAGTATTTGATCTCCTTAGCAAGTAGATTTTTGGTTTTTTGGATTTGAAAAAGCATGTTGGAGTAGTGTAGGTATTTTTCTTGTGATTCAGATGTATTAGGGTAGGTAAAAATAAACAAAAACAAAGGAAAATAAGCAATAGGGTTTCTGCTATCATAACAGAGCATAAGGGTTTGATTCGTTTGCTGATTTGCATTTTGGAGTTTATTTTTTATTCCAGGTATATATAACTCTTCCCCTCCACCCATAGCTTTGATTTGGAGGTGCGTGCGATAGGTCGTAGCATACTAACTGAGCCACGAACTAGAGTAGATAAGGATAGCTGTCATGTAGCTATTATTCATGGGCGGTGTACCAACCGCGTCTGCAACTGACAAGTCGGTGACATAAATACACAACGGTCACCCTGGCGTATCACGAGCGGAGCTCGATATCTCAACACTCCCCCTCGAGCTTAATCCCAATTCCTGCACACCAAGCAGGTCTCTGAACTTGCGCAGCTTCTTTGCGCCCAATGCCTTCGTGAATATGTCAGCTACCTGATCCTCTGTGCTGACATAAACTAGATCAATAAGACCTAGTAAAACCCTCTCTCGCACATAGTGATAATGCACCTCAATGTGCTTTGTTCTAGCATGATAGACTGGATTATTTGCCAAGTGTATACTACTCATGTTGTCACAATAAATGACAACTGGCCCATCTGTAGACTGATGCATATCATAAAGTAGCTTATGCAACCAAGCTACCTCACATGCAGCCATTGCTGCACCCCTGTACTCAGCCTCTGTGCTCGACAAGGCAACTGTAGGCTGTTTCTTGCTGCTCCAAGTGACTGCAGCACTCCCAAAAGAGAACACATATCCACTAGTAGATCGTCTATCAGAAATACTACCAGCCCAATCAGCATCAGTGTATCCATGCAACTGTATCTGAACCCCAGTCTCATAAAATAGTCCATACTGCAATGTGGACTTCACATACCTGAGTATGCGTCTAGCCGCATCCAAATGTGGTTTCCTTGGAGCCTGCATAAAGTGACTTACCAATCCAACAGCATAGCTCAAATCTGGCCTGGTAATAGTCATATAAATCAAACTTCCTACTATGCGTTTGTACATAGTAGGGTCTTCTAGAAGCTCACTTGCATCTATGCTCAGCTTCACATTCTGCTCCAAAGGAACTGAAATAGGCTTACAGCCTGTCATCCCATATCCTCTGCAAGAGCTGTATCCCACTTGGTGATCTAATCACCTCAATGCCCAAGAAATAACGCAGCTCTCCCAAATCCTTCATCTCAAACTTCTACTTCAATAGCATTTTCACATGAAGGATATCTTCATCACTGTCACCTGTCATAATCAAATCATCAACATAAATGACAAGTAGCATAATACCTTTCTCTGTTTTTCTCACATAAAGTGAGAAGTCTGCCTTGGAAATCTGAAAGCCAATAGTGACAAGATACTGTCCTATCTTGTCAGACCATGCTCTAGGTGCTTGCTTCAAGCCATACAAGGCTTTCTTCAATCTGCAAACAAACTCAGGATGAACAGCATGCACATAACCTAGTGGCTGCTCCATATAGACCTCTTCTTGCAAATCACCATGCAAGAAGGCATTCTTTACATCCATCTGATGTAAAGACCATTCCTTTGATGCAGCCATAGCAATGGTTGCTCTTACGGTTGCCATCCTTGCAACCGGACTGAATGTTTCTTCATAGTCAATGCCATATGTTTGTGCATACCCCTTGACTACTAATCTTGCCTTGTATCTATTCACAGAACCATCTGCATTGTGCTTCACCTTATAAACCCACTTACAGCCAATTGCATTCTTACCTTTAAGCAAAGGTACCAATTTCCATGTAGCATTTGCTTCCAAGGCATCCATTTCTTCATCCATGGCTTTCTCCCATTTTTCTTTTCCCATGGCTTCCTCAAAAGAAGTGGGTTCTGGTTCCTGTATCACTTTAACCATATATGCATAGTGAATGGCTGTAAATCCATCATATTTCAGCCTATCCACAGGATACCTAGCTCTCGTAGACCTGCGCAAAGTAGGTTCACTCCCAGGTGCTCTCAAAACATCCCTGGTCTTCCTTACTCCAGGTGTAACAATAGAAGGAATACCCAACTCATCATCAATGCTCTATTCTGAGCCACTGGATTCACCATCCACATAAGAGTGACCTGCATTCACATCAAACATGGGCTGATCTACCTTCTCTTTTCCTTTTCGTGATACTTGCATACCACTATTTGCACTGCCTTGAGAAGATTCTCCTGATCTCAATCTGCCTGTCCATGGCGAAGAATGTGAACCACTGCTAGAGGATGCTCCAGGTCCACTAATATTTTGTGACTGCTGCTGTGAATTCTGTGCAGCATTACCATTTTGTGCATCTACATCATCAATCACATTTACTGGTTTATACCAGCTACTCATCTCATCAAAAACAATATCTCTGCTCACTGTAAACTTACGAGTAGAAGGGTTATAGCATCTATACCCTTTTTGCTGCAGAGAGTAACCAATAAAGATGCACTTCTCAGCTTTTGGATCCAACTTGGATCTCAACTCATCTGGCACATGTACATAGGCAATGCAATAAAAAATTTTCAAATGAGAAATATCTGGTTTCCTACCAGTATACCTCTCCTCTGGAGTCATTCCATGTATTGCTGCAGTGGGAGTCCTGTTCATTATGTAGACTGCTGTAGCAACTGCTTCAGCCCAATAAAAATCTGGCAGGTCTTTTTCATTGAGCATGGCATGAGATACCTCTCCAATATGTCTGTTTTTTCTTTCTGTAATTCCATTTTGCTGTGGGGTATGACTGCATGAATATTGCTGCTTTATGCCATGCTCCTGCAAGAACCTTGCAAACTCATTTGAGAGGTACTCTCCCCCTCCATCTGACCTTAGGCATTTTATTTGCAGGCCTGTTTCTTTTTCAACCATAGCTTTAAGAGTTTTGAAGTGCCCAAAAACTTCACTTTTCTTTTTCATAAAATACACCCAAACTTTTCTGCTATAGTCATCAATAAAACCGACAAAATAATGACAGCCTCCAAGAGATGCAGCTTTAGTAGTCCACACATCAGAGTGGATTAATTCCAATGGCTTCTTACTCTCTTGAACATGTCTAGGAAATGGTTTCCTTGCCTGTTTTCCAAACTGACAGGCTTCACATACCTTATGCATTTCTGCAACCTTGAATTTAGGCAATCCTGCAACAATATTTTGGGCCTGCATTGATTTAAGTCGCTGTACATTAACATGACCAATGCGTTTATGCCAGATATCAATATCTGCAACTACACCGGTCCCATGTGCAAACATTGCTGCACTCAATTCAGACATGTCTGCATCCAATGTAAACATTCTGCCCTTCTTCTTTCCTTTTGCTATCAAGCGACCTTTATTTTTCATATCCTCAACAAAGCATCCATGAGGATTAAATCTGACCTGCAAGCCCTGCTCAACCATTTGACCAACAGAAACCAGATTCTTGGTGATATTCGGGACATGAAATACATCGGACATGTATTTCTTTTTCCCATCCTGCATAGACAAAGGAATTTTTCCAATCTGCACAATCGGATGTGCAGTATCATCACCAGTCTCCACAAATCCTGGTTTTTCCATTTTCCTTGCATCCTCCATCCATTCTGCATGACCTGTCATGTGGTTTGATGCACCTGAGTCAACATACCATACATCGTTGCTTTCTTCTGCACTTGTCACAGAATTGTTCATGTGCTGCACCATAAAAAAATGCTCATTTATGTCATCACCCTGTCTACTAGAAGATGCATAATTCCCTTGTTGCAGTTTTCCATTCATTATGTCATTCTGCTTTTTATAGCAGTCTTCAGCCATATGACCCATTTTACCACAGTAGTAGCATTCAACATTACTGTTTGCATTTTGACCTCTTTGCCATCCACCACGACCTCTTTGGCTCGCCCTGTCTCTAGAGTTACCACGTCCTCCTCCATAGGACTGATTTTCTTGAATTTGCTGCATATTCTGATTTCTACCACGGCCTCCAAATCGGCCTCCTCTACCTCTGCCTCTACCCCTTCCAGCATTTGAGTAGAAGACAGCTTCTTTTGAAGTTCCTCCTGAAGAAGATGCACCACCATTTCTTTGCTCCTCAGAAATTAGAAGAGCAATCAACTCCTCAAAATCAGGAAATCTTTCACGGACGGAAATGGATGTTCGGAACTGTGCATAATCCTTTCCTAGACCATTCAAGGTCACAAAAACTAAATCATCATCTTCCACTGGCGACCCAATGGAAGCAAGTGCATCTGCAATCTTCTTCACCTTCATGTGGTAGTCATTGATGCTCATATTTTCTCTTTGCACATTATGCAACTCTTGCTTGAGCTGCATTTTCCTGGCTTGCGTATTTGTGCTATACATTTTTGACAAAGTATCCCATGCCTCCTTTGGCGTGCTTGCATCCTGAATATGCACAATCATAGAGTCTGAAATACTGATAGACAGCAAGTACATAACTTTCCTGGCTCTCTCATGCCATGCTTTGAATGCCTGCATTTGCTGTTGATTGGGAACATCAGGAAGAACTGGTTCTTCTTCATTTCCTGCAACAAATTCCCAATATCCTTTTCCCATAAGGAAATTCGTCATTCTAAACTTCCATGCTTGGAAGTTGTTCTTGTCAAGCTTTTCAGTTACAATCTGTGAAAGAGAATCAGACGCCATTACAGAATATTGCAAAAAATTCTGTCACTGCAAAAAACACAGTTTCACCCTCACAAGGGCAAATCTGCAAAACTGGCGAAAGTGGTATTTGACCACACAGTCACTTCCTAGTGACGATTTTGCATAAACAGGACCCAAGGATGATTCTGTAACTCCCAATGTCTCTGCACATAAGCATACGATGCAATTTCTGTGGTAACTTTTCACCGACCTGTAAAACAGTGGTCGCACAGCATAAAACTGGGCCTTTTCCTGAGTGCGTGCAGAAAACTTCCGCCTCCAAAACAGGCCCCAAAATGGCCTCAAATCAAAAAAACAGGGTCGCCAATGGCTAAAGCCCTCACCCGCAGCATATACTGCCCTCTTGCTTCACCGCGAAGGGCGTCTCAACCTGAGACAATGCACTCCTGCACTTTCCGGCTGTGCTACCTGCAGAGATCTGCTCCCAAAACAGAAAATGAAAGCAACACTGCTCCTCTTACCAGAACACTGCGAGCTTGGCTTGCTTTCTTGAGCTCCTTACCACGAACAAGGCTCTGATACCATGTCAAGATTGTGGGAGAGAAGGAAGGAGTCTCACTTGAAGCTTTCTTGCTTGCACAATGGGGGAATACACACAGAGGTGGAGGCTGAAAACAGTTTTCCTCTTCTTAGTTGTGTAAGCCAAAAAGAAAGTCTTGTACAAAGAAATAGAAGAACCCTATAAATGGGTCTCAAACCAAACTCAACTAACTAAGGTGGCATACTAACTGAGCCATGAACTAGAGTAGATAAGGATAACTGTCATGTAGCTATTATTCATGGGCGGTGTACCAACCGCGTCTGCAACTGACAAGTCGGTGACATAAATACACAACGGTCACCCTGGCGTATCACGAGTGGAGCTCGATATCTCAATAGTCTCTCATACCACTGAAACGCCGCGCCCTTGAAAGTGGCGGGGAATATTGCTAACCAATGCTCAGGGGTTCTGGCATTGTTAGCCACACATGCTATCATAAACTCTGCTACATGAAGATCGGGGTCTTCATTATACTCTCCCTTAAAAATTGGCAACGAGACTACATTCGCTGGCCTGTCATCAATATTTCCAGGACGGATCTGGCTTGGAAGTGGACCACCAGCAGGAGGAGGAAGGGCTTGATGTGCCATTGGGACTTTTGTGAAGAGTTCCGCAAGGGCGTCAAAGGCGGCTTCTCCTGCTAGCATGTTCTCAGCTTTGATTTTTGCTTTCTCTCTTCTCACGTACCTCTGGACTCGTTCTAACGCTTGCCTCTTTATTGCGTCATTCATCAGGGGGTTGGCTCCACTATGTTGTTAGTGCTCCACAGAGGGATAACAGAAGGCTTCAATCTCTAGAGGGCTCTCTTGCCAACATTTCTTCTACTTCTTTCTTTTCAACGTCTCTGAATTCTGCTTTCATGCCACTGCACAGAGGAAGGTATTCGGTTCTGAAGGTGTCAAAATGCATACATCTAAGCATTGTGGTGGTGCCATTATCATAGTAATGCCAACTTCTGATGGTTTCAATAGTGTATGTTGTAAAGAACACTCTGTCTACCAACTTCCAGTGGGTTGCCAATTGGACAAACAAAAGATTGTCAGAACACCAAGCATCCCACGTATCTTGTTGTTGAGCATCTACGAACAAATTCCAACTCTTTTCCTTCTTGTCTTCGTGAACCTCCACAGACCAAGACTCCTGAAGCTTCTTCACAATCTCCCACTTGATGATGTCTGGAAACTTCTCAATGAATGCCAAATCTTCCATGGATGGTCATTCTCTCTATTTCTGCTCTTCAGTTTGTTCCCAAACAGTTTGCCACCAAGATGCAAGTTTTTGCTGCTTCAACAGGAAGAGGAAATAGCCCACCATATAGAGCATGCATCATGATGGTGATGTGTTTCCGCCATTGTGGGATGAACTTCTTGTGGAAAGTGGCTTTTATTATGAGAAATTCTAACTCTTCAGTGGAAGAAGGAACTTTACAAACATCCATTGAATTCTCCTCTTCTTGGCAATGCCATTTCCTTCATTTTCAGCCTCTTCTGGTGCTTGTTGATGGCAAGATTCCTCGGCTGCGCACCAAAAACATGGAGCCCCAAGAGAAACCAAGGAAAAGGGATTTCTCTTGCAAGAAAATCTATCTTGTAACATCAACAAGCTTTTATTTCATTCCTTTGATCATCAAAACAAAGAAAACAGCAATTCTTCACGCAACATCATAGTAGATATCTCCCACGGATTTATCTTTAACAAACTTGATCATGTTCTTCATATTCTTCATATTCTTCATTAATAGACAAAGAGAACACAACTTTTGATGGAAAGAAATCACATAGTATTCATCTTCATTGTCTTTATAGTCTTCTACCTCATAGAAAGATACAATGTTTCACATAGAATCGACTATCTCTTGCATATGATCTTTCTCACAATAGTATGCTCTCAATACTACATCATATCCTCACTACAATCACTCAATAATCACTCACAATAACCCTCATTAGGTCATGGGTACACCTCCCAAAATGTATGTCAGATGTGAAGGGGTACCAGAGACATCATAGTGTCTTGTGAGATCTGTCTTCTGTCCTTCTGTAACCTTCTGTGAATCTTCTGTAATTACTTCTTCACTTCAATTAGCTTGGATAGAGCTTCCATTCATCCTTTTCCTAAGACAAGAACACTTCTCAAAACATCCATACATCCATCATAACACTTAACAGAGACAAAAAAAACAGACCACAGAACAACAGAGCAGCAGGACTACAGAGCTACAGAAGCACAGAAGCTACAGAACTTTACAGATATTCATTCAACCATGTCAACTACCAAAACAGAACCAACAAAGAACAAAACAGAAGAAAATCAAGCCTTACAGAACCATACAGAGAGAATTACAGAATTCTTCAGAACTACTCTCGTTTCCGATTTTGAGTCCCCGAGTGGAATTTTACGTGGCAAGGGGCATGTTTGCCATCTAATGATTAAGGGGAAGTAAGGGGCAACTTGAAAATTTAAGGGAAATAGCAAAAACGTGAGTAGTTCTTTTGGAGGAAAAAAAGAAGAGAAGTGTTCGGACACGAGAGAGAGAGAGAGAGAGAGAGAGAGAGAGAGAGAGAGAGAGAGAGAGAGAGAGAGAGAGAGAGAGAGAGAGAGAGAGAGAGAGAGAGAGAGAGAGAGAGAGAGAGAGAGAGAGAGAGAGAGAGAGAGAGAGAGAGAGAGAGAGAGAGAGAGAGAGAGAGAGAGAGAGAGAGAGAGAGAGAGGGGGGGGGGGAGGAGAATCTTGCAGGGGCTGAAGAAGGGATAAATTTGAAGCTTAGAAGAAAAAGAAAAAATTGTCAGAAGAAAGAGACCGTGAAGCTGAAGTTATTGGAGCTGAGGAGTAGGATGATAGGGCTACTGAAATCAATGGGCTGATGTGAGTTCTCAGTTTTCAAATGATGGTAATAAGAGTCTTCATTTTGTCTTGTTTTCTTCTACTACTTTGTGGGGCAGAGATTTTGCAGATCAGTTCTGGTGTATGGATATGAGTGAAAGACAGCATGTATCACCTCAATATTTATGGGACTCATAAATGTGGGATATAGTTTATGTAGTTTCTATGCCAATCATGCCTATGACATATAACACAAAAGGGTAGACCAACAATATATCAACAAAACAAGTAAAAGATCATCATTACTCTTTATTCAATATCTAAGCATTCAGCCATTAACATTTAGTATATGTTCTTTCTTTTTTTCTAGAAACCTAACAATTCCTTGCAAGGATAACCTCACCAAAGAGTAAAACATAAAGCCCTACCTACAGATGGGTTAAAAAACATATTGGAGACTTCATTGTGTAGCATATATCAATCTCATATATGTTCAATACCCTTTAAACTAGTTGTCACATACATGTGCTGTAATATATTTCATCAAAAACCAACATGAACCCTTTCAAACATACTCAAACCACTCCAAACACTTCAAAACATCTTCAAACTCAAACAATCAACCACCAAAAACAACCATTCAACAACAAAAACAACAAAAAATCAGCCCAAAAACCAATCATTTCCACACTCAACAAGTTCTTACATAAATAGACATATCAAATGCCTTATATTCCTTGCCTAATCCATTCAAATGTGTCATGCTCAAATGCATGATAATAAGGGCATATACATTATTAGATGAAAGCCACCAGTACCCTAGAGCCACATGTTGTTTATTGCAGTAAACAACCAATTTGCACAAGATTGTGCTGAATATCTCAAAATCTGTGAGGAATTTGAAAAAAATTTCTTATGCAAAGTTGTAGACCACGTCAAAATGGTCACAAATTGCTAAGATGACAGCTATCTAGATAAGGTCAGTCATGTCAGTGATATTGATCATGAGCTTGATTCTCAATACTACTCATTGTTGGGAAAGTGCAAAATAGCAGTCTTTATTGAGACTAAAAGCCTATCTATGATATTCTATTTATTACCAAGCACTAAGGCCGCTGGTAAGGAATTGCTATTGGGACATGCATCCAAGAAACAAGCACATTGTAATGTTGACTATAGCTTGCAGTGCATTCACCTCGCCATTGGCAATGTTTGGATAGTAACGGCTTTTGGTAAGGGCAGTGTAGCTCCATTGAAGCCTGCAAGGCCACCGGTAGAGAAACCTAGTGTAAGGTCTAAGGAGGGGGGTCATGTCTTGTCGCGCCCTAGACAAACTACCCATAACCCAAAGGAGACACATCTAAGACCACCTACCAACCCAAATGGGTGTCCAAATGAAACTCTAGCCACCCAAAAGCCAAACCGCACGAACCCGTAACCACATAATCTCATGCCCTCAACCTAGGAGATAAAGCTAGCAATACAGAAATAGGTGCATGGTCAAGTAGTGATGGATGCCCAAAGATCTATTCTGTGCTCAAGGATACTATAAAGGAAACATTTGGATTTGGTTACCTAGACTACAAGCAGCATGCATGTCCCTCATCTAGGCCCTCCAGCCCATCTCCACAAAATGAACCAATTGACTGAAAAAGCACCCAACCCATAGAACCTCAATGAGTCTATCGACCAAAACCACAACCAACTACCTCTAGACCAACTCAACCTGATACTCCCAATGTCCCAATTGACCCATAAGTAGAAAGCAATGCATCACCTGAGCCCCAAGACCAACTCATTGCTACTAACCAATCCACGAAGTAAGCATCAATTCCTATGTTGTGTAGTCCCAACTTCCTACAGGCCTTAAAACCTACTATGAGCATAGATCTATCCTTGCCTTGGCATCGGACCTAGCCACAAATACGAGGGATGACTTAGTCACCTACATTAGACAACTGGATGCTACCTTCAAATCCCTAGCTAGGAGCTATGAACAGCTAGAGTTAGGACTCTTAGTTGAGCCGTAGGAGCAACAGATGTATGCTCCTTGCCATGCACCTGGGAAGAATCCGAACTCATGTTTGTCAAGATTCCTATGATAGCTAAGGAATTGACGCCGATGAGATCTCTCGAGACAAAGCTCACAAACAACAACTAATCACATCCTATAGTAGGAGTAAAGTTTCTGCAACAAGCCAAGAGCTAAAAAAGCTAGCTAGCTCTGACTCTTATTTTTTGCGTAAATTGTATGCTCTTTGTCTCCAATAGGAATAAGAGGGCTACCACATTATGACCAATGCTAAGCAGAGACGGACAATCAAAACCTCCAAGTACAATCCAACCTATGTGGCCATGGTCTTGTTCTTCATAGTGTTGGCCATTGGTCGCAATTGATTCTTAGAGGAACACGTCATGACCCACCCCTATTTTTATCGAATCTTAATCGAGGAAGAACTGCACATCACTTAGCAGGATGAACTTTGGTGACTTCCTCCATTGATGTCCTGACCTACATTACACATGTAGGCATTAGACCTCATGACATATGGATCGTCATGCCCACTCGGAGTATAATCCAAACTTCTACACTTGGCTCATGACAAAGTAAAGCACAACAAGCATGTGCTTAATACCCTTCACCTTCATCCTCCAATCCTAGGAAGGATTTTCATCACTCCGGGGAGGGGGGGGGATAAAAGAAGACACGACTTGAACCTTAAATGGAATTTTAAAAAGAAAAAAGGATGGATAAGAATCAATTTGTGCTTAAGGATAATTTATATGAAATTCTTGTTTGGACTCTGTGAACTACTTGAAGCAAAAAATTTCATTCTATACTTGAGCATTTCAATTTTTCATAGCATATATTCATGATCCCCTTAACTTTTTGCAAAAAGTTGTTTCAAGTGAACTAGTAATAGTGAGATATTGCATCATGTCAGGAACTTGAGATGGTAGGACATGACAAAGATAGCGAGCTTCAATTCATAGAAGAAGAGCAGCCCAAATATGGCCTAACGATGGAAACAATGGCCTTTAATTAGCTCAAGTTTAGAAGTATTCGAAACTCAAAAAACATGGCGATGAAAGAGCTAGTGGTAAAACAAATTGTCGACCAGTGTAATCTTGGTAAATATATGGAGAAGGTTGGCCAAGTCATTGACTACAGCAAGTGCAAGGAGTTTCTACAACTTTTGATGCTGAGAGGAACAGTTGCACCATGACAGTGAGGCAAGGAGGAGAGACTCACAGAGAGTAGAAGTGTAGTTGAGCCCCAAAATGGTGAAAAAATCTCTAAGGCTATTCAATAAGCCCAAGAGGTGATCCAAAAGGGATGTTCATAGTATGCTAGGGATGGAAAAGGACAAAGTATAAACGAATGATGGAGCTAGCTTAGCCAACATCCCCAACCCTAACATTAGGCTACAAGCAAAGATAGTCCATGCTCTATTCTCCATTCAAAGATACAATGCCTTGATGAGCATGATTGGAATGCCATTGCTCAAGAGACTCATGGCTAAGTTTTTGGATGAAATTAGTTGGAATGGCTATGTGCATAAGACTATTGAATCTTTAGCAAAGCGCTAGCCATAGGAGCTAGAGGAGTAGCAGGTGGAGAATCTCTGGCTTCCACAGCAGAGACGACAAGGAAAAAGCCAACAGCCGCCAAGGCCTCCAACATAGGGTTTGGAGGTGTGCTCCACTGCCATCATCCAAGAGGCCATTCAAGACTTACAAAGACAAGAAGTGATGGAAGAAACCCCCAAACACTCACTGTTCACCTATGCAATCACCCATAAAGATGAGCACCATGGTCTCCTTCTCTATTGGAAACTTGGGGGATGATGAGGCCACGAGAGTGTAGAAGGAAGAAGCAGAGCAAGCCGCAAAAAAGAAGGAAGCTCTACTCCAAGTCCAATAGCAACAAGAGGCTTTGAGTCAGAGAACTATTAGTGGGGAAGGGAAGGAGTGCTTAGTCCCATCGAGGCAAGGCAAAGAAAGAAAAATCAAGTTGAACATCCTAGGGAAGAAGAAAAAAACCATATTAGAAGGAGACAAGAAATTAGAAGCCGCACAGAAGGAGTCGAAAGAGCTAGAAGATGAACATAAAAAGGAAGAAGAAGAGCAGTGACTAAGAAAGGTGGAAGAGGAATCCAGAAGGGCAGAAGAGGAACAAAAAAGGAAGCAAATAGAGGACGAGAAAAGGCTAAAAAGAGAAGATGATGAGAAAATGGCTGTAGCCTTGCGGTTGTTGGTAGAGCAAGCATCCCATCCCAAAGAGTTCACAAGGAGAAGCCTAGGTGATGAACTAGGCTCTAGTGCTGTACAAGAGGAAAGAGCTCAAGGGCCCATTCTACCAGGAAAGGGAAAGGCCCCATGTACCCACCACCACCAGCCCTAATTGCCATGCTAGCCACCACCCAGGAGACCTCAGAAGTGGGAGTGGACCAAAGCAATGTGGTGGCACGAGTGCAATATCTGCTAAACTCGGCAAAGTAACTTGGCCTAGTGCCAAGTGGTAAAGCCCTAGCAATAGGGATAAAGAGACTTGCTGCTATGGATGCAGAATCTAGAAAAGACCCAAAGAAGTCTAAGGTCGAAGCATCAACAATGTCCATGCCATTAGTCATACTAGCAGCAACCAACTATGACAAATATGTGCACGAGCTCCTAGGTCAACTCAAAAAGATGAAGGAAGACATGAAGGCTGCTATGGAGGAGTTAGAGATTGAGAAGGATGTGTTCACTGCTTACCAGCTACTAGAAAAAATGAAGTAGACAGCCATCTATCAGAGGCAGGTGAATTATCTAAATAAATTTGACTCCTCGGGACCCTCCAAGAGTAGGAACATTTGAAAGAAGAGCCGAATCATCACAAACAAGACAAAGAGAAGATGTTTGGCAGTCTAGAAAGAACAAGAGGAAGTGGTGATAATGCTATCACAAGAGTTGAAGGGCCAGAGTCCTGGAGGAGAAGGTTGAGGCTTGGGAAGAGAGTAATCTTGGAAGTGTAAAAGACCTATTTAAATGCCTTGCCCTAGCAAAAAGTGGGAGAATCATGGTAGAATCAAGGGTTGAAGTAGTGGAGGTAGGGCTAGAAGTCTAGCAACATGCCTTCTTGAACACAATGCTTCATGTAACTTAGGTTGGAGATGAGGACTCCATAGAAGGGCTAAAGAGAAAGATGGAGATCTCAAGGAGAGCCATAAGGTATGGGCTCCAAGAGCACACCCCTAGAACTAGCACTAGCCTTGATGTAACAAAGAAAAATTATGATGCAAGCAAGGCTCTCAATGGAACAGTTGGAGCAGCTTGGAATCGGAAAGCAAGAGTAGTAAGAGCAGCCAACCATAGTGGCCCAAGCAGAATCATCAAGGGAAGAAGGGCCCCTGATTTTGAGAAACTTGATGACATCAAGGCATAGCCCGGTGAATAGAGCCTACCCCCACCTCCATCAATAGAAGTAGAAGGACTATAAGAAAAGAAGATCTTACCACTGTGAAAATAATGATCGAGGCCAAAAGAAAACACAGGGAGTTGGTTGAATTCACGATGTAGGGAGTTGGCTAAATTCACAAGGAGGAAGTTTAATGCTGGACCACAAGAAGTGCTCGACATCCACATGTTGCAAATTGAGAAACAATTGCCTATCAATTGGGCACTAGAATTGAACCATTGGGAGTAGTGGGAGAACCGGTGTAGGCCATTTGAATTTGTATTCTTCTACCCTTCTACCTTGAATTGAGTGCTGCCCCTATAGGTGGTTGAAGAAGCTATCCAAGTCTTGAAAAGGCTAGGTAAGTGGTGGCTAGATGAGAAAGTTAAAAATCCCATGTTATGGAGAAAAGAGCCTGCAAAGTACTAGGAGGATAAAGTCATGGACAAGCCAAGAAAAGTCAAAGGCTATGAATCCCAACCTAAATGGCATTGAAAGATCTGGGACAACAATTTTGAGGCATGGATGGCTTTTTTTTGCAACACACTACCATATGAAAGGGATGACCCCATCTACATGGCTTACGTGAGGCGCCACAGTGTGGATTTAGAATAGGAAAATCATGGAAGGTAGGATTTCCATTTGATCTACAATGTTAGTGCTGCCAATCTTGAAGAATGCCTGACCTTTGGGGCACAAGACCTCTGACTCTCCATCACTCATTTCTTAGACAAGTTCATGGCATGCCCTGACCCCGCTTTTCTTAACACTTGTAATTACCTCTATCTCTTATGAATCCTACTAAAATGAAAACTTGTAGCCCAAGAAGAGTACTTGCCACCCCTCTATTTTGATATCAACGCAGGGATAAAGAACTATGCAGTGACTTGCCTGATGTTAAGGGCCGCTCTCCCTTGCTAGTTTTTTGCATAAGCATTTTGGAAGACATGAGCGATAGTAGGTTCTCAAAGTGTAGTCAACATTTCCTATCTACTACCCCTCTCAATGTAAGAATTAACCAAAAGAGCCAAATGCAAAGGCATACATTCCTTAGCAAATCTCTTAGGTTCCCTCAAAATGCAACTATTGAAGAGCACTAGGATGATGTCTAGCATGCTCCCTCCCCATGCATCTCAAAAGAAAAAGGGGAAAGGAAAAAAAAAGAAAGAGAAAACAAAGAAAAGATCCACACAAAGAAAAAGGAAGGAACAAAGAGCTTTCCCATGTAATATTAGAATGCCACAAACACTACACCTATTCTCAAGTTAGGTGCATCTGGTAGCCTCGGTCGACCAGCTCTGTGCCTAAATCCCTAGCCCTGCCTACCCTCCCACTTCACACTTAGGGCACATCAAGGGAATGACATACCTAGGGATTTTGTGCTTTGTTAGACATGTCGCCCTAAGTCACACCCACAACACCTCCTCTTGTACACAAACTAGGTCCTCAAGTGTGGGACAATACTACATGCTTCCCTGAGGTTTGACCCAACTCCCAGCTTCACTGGCATGGACATCCTGCACTGCATGATGAGGTGGGCACACCCCTAGCTAGTGCACTCACTTTCCCTTTTCAGGTACAATCTACAATCCGTGCGACTGACCACCAACTTGAGAGGCCCCCATCACCCACTCAATCTACTCGACCTCCACAACCTCATATACATTTTGTGATACTTCTTCTCCACATCCAATCTTCATGAAGCCCATCACTGACCCACATGGAAACCCTTCAACCAAATGAGACCTCATCCACAAGTGCTAGCAAGTGCCATGGAACTGACACTCGGTTAGGAGGGGCTAATATTAACCCCAATGTAAAGAAAATTAAAAATATGCAAGGAAAAGAAAAAAAACGCAGTTTGACAAAAGAAATAGAAGGGAAAAGGCCAAAAGCATAAGGGAAACCTTAAAAGTTCAAGGCAAGTGCAAAAGAGGGAAGGCACATTTTAAATGCAACGGCACACCCTGAATTATTGTAAGCGAGCACTAGGCTCCCTCCTATGCAATTTGTAAATGTAAACAAGCATGGTTGAAGGCACAATGTAAATAGGAAGAGAATAGGAAAAGAAGGCCTAGGCTGAAATGGATGGTCATGTAAAAAAGGGGACAGTTGGCCAAAGGGGATTAGGGCTTGTATAGAAGACAAAAAAGAATGAAGAAGCTCATTCTTATGTCTGGCCAAAACTAGATCTCCTCTTATTCTTCTTCTTCTCCTTGTTCTTGCTTGCTTGTGCTTGTGCATGAGAGAGGAAGCGTGAGGGAGTGAGCCTGTGAGGGTGAGGAATTGTGGTGGAGAATCTCTCCATCTTCTTCTCTCCTTTTGTCTCTTCTCTTGTCTCGTGCACATGACAATGGAGTATGGAGCTTGGAGCTTGAGGATCGAGCTTGCTTGAGCTTGCACCTTAGATCATGGAGCTAATGGAGTACTTGAGGGAGGATGCAACTCAATCAAGCTTGGAGGTAAGCTCACTACACTTATAAGTGTGAGAGTGCACATGGCTATGTGAGAGGTAGCCATTGCACTTGGCTTGAAACACTTGAAGCAATAAGCGGTCCATGGGTCTTGGCGGTTGAGCAAGAGCTCCCACACATGGTGTGCAAGGCCCAATGTAATTGAGTATGGCTCGTAATGCCTAGGGCACAAAATAGCATTCTTGGAATGATATATTTATGCATTGTCCAAAAGAATCAGGGATTTTTGCATAAAATCTATTGTTTCTGGCATGTCTCAGCTCATAGGAGATAATTGCTATAGTAGATAGTTTGCAATGTGGGAAGGATTCTGGCTTCCTAGAGAGTGGGAAGTAGCTGATTTAAGGTTGAGAAAAGGGGTAGATCTAAAAATTAGCTTGAAAAGAGGCCAAAAGAACAAAGAAAGGGCTCAAATACATTGGTACAATGTAAGGAATTGATGGTTGCAAATAAATACTTCATTTGTGAACATGAGGATCACATTGCAAGGCTTTTCCAATAGACAGCAAGTTGAAAAATAAAAAAATCAAGGAGATCTTAAGGGAAAGAAGCCCAGTACATCCATGGGATTAGTACCCAATGCTATTAGTGATAAGCTCAATGATGATGCTATTGAGTTGTGCAAAGCATGGGAAAAAATTAAGGATTAGCATTATTGATTTTCTTTGATAATGGTGCATAAGCCAACTTCATTTCTGTTGACATGGCAGCCCATTTAGGCATCGGAGAGGATGAGATGGAACCCATGGGGGAAGTTGGAATGACATGTAATGGCCATGTAGAGCCTATCACACCACTAATTGGAAATCTTTGATTGCATATACAAGGATATGTGGACAACAAAGAGTTCTTCATTGCTCCACTTGAGCCTTGTGATATGTTGCTTGTATGCCATGGTGTCATTGTATGCATGCCATGATTGATTCTTGTGCAAAAGAGATCACTATTAAACATAAAGAAAAGAAACTCACACTTGATGTAAGAAAGTAGAATTTGTCCCTATTTTATTTTTATTCGTCATTTTTAGACTACTAAAAAATCATATTTCACCGTACTTGGTTTTTACTAAGGATAAAGATGATAGTGAGAATGTTGGAAACATGTCTAAGTTAAAGAAGCATGGCATGTCATTTCTAAAAATGTATATAGATTGCTTCTCTCAGTGACTTCCAATACACCTACCACCTAAATGACTTGAAGATCATGGCATAAATCTTATCCCTAGAAGTAGCCTACCTAATAAGCCACCCTATAGAGTCAGTGCAGCCCAGTAGGAGGAGATTATGAGTTAGGTGAAAGAGATATTAAAGAAAGGGCTTATTCAACCCAACTCATCTCATTTTTGTTATCCATTGCATTTGGTATAGAAAAGGGATGGTTCATGGCATATGTGCATTAATTATCATGCTTTGAACAAGGTCGTGATAAAGAATCGCTTTCCGATTCCTCAAATCGATGATGGTATGGATAGATTGTAGGGAGCAACCATATTTAGTTGTATAGATTCGAAAAGTGGATATCATCAAATATGAAACCAAGCTTTCTTAGATAGGGTGGTAAATAACCTAATTAAGGACTTAATTACAGTAAGTAACAAATTTATAAAATTGAAATGTACACTTTACCATAAATCTTGGATATTGGAGACCCTATTGGCCCTAAAAAATTGATGCCCCTTGTGGTATTTCTTTCACTTTTATTGAAAATGGAAGAAGTATAATTGAGATCCTCTGATCTCCTCTGCTAATCCAAGTATCTCTTGTTGTCAAAATTAACCAACAAGCCTCCAAACCAATTTGCCTCTTGATTTGCTTGTGGTTTGGCCTTTACCCTACTCCTTAAAAAACAAATTTAGCCCCAAATTTGATATTTGTTGGCTAGCCTCTTGAATCTCCTTGAAATTCCCTAATTTGAGCTACTTGAATTAAAGATTTAGGCCCTCAATTTTGAGCCTACATTCCAAGGAAACTATCAAAACTCTAATTTTTGCTATAAATTAGGATTTACAGTAAAGATTGACTGAAATCTCTTCCTTTGATGGCTCAAATTGCTAAAAAATACTAAGATGACTTAAGAGATGGTTGGGGGATTAGGGAGAATGCTGTAGAGAGAAATTTCAGAGTTTAATCACAAGAAATGTTGAAAAATTATTGTTGTCTTACTCAAACAACCATGAAACCTATCATTTAAAGCTTAAGACCACCAGAAAGACTGCTAATGAGAGTGCCGTTTTGAAGAAGAAATCCTACTCCATTGTGCGATTTGGAGCACGCAAGCACTCAAGCTTAAATCCGTTGGTCTCGACAATGGAACCAAAATGTTGGTGCTCTTGCAAGCACATTGCCAAGACCCACAGATTGCTTGTTGATTCAAGCGTTTCATGCTGAGAGCTATGCCTACCTCTCACATAGCTGTGCACACTCTCACACACACATCTTTGAATCCTATCATGTTGCCTCCTCCCACAAATCCATCAGTAGTTCCATGACCTAAGATATGCTTAGCTTCATCTTCAAGCTCCCAGCTTTAAGCTCCATAGCCATGCACATGAGAAAAGAGAAGAAAAGAAGGAGAAGATGAAGAGAGAAGAAGAAGAGCTTCTCCATGGTTCCTCACCCTCTCTCACACACACTCTCCCTCTCTTACACTCCCTCTCTCATACATAAGAATGAAGCAATGAAGCAAGAAACAAAGAAAGAGCAATGTTGGACACACACCAAGAATGAGCTTCTTCATTCACTTTTTAACTTTCATACATGCCCTACCTCCTCCTTGGGCGGCCAACCCCTTTTTGGTCCACCATTCCTCCATTCTTTTTCCTCCTCCTTTCCTATTAGCATGGCCTTAACCTGTGCCTCTTATTCTTTATAACCTGCATGGGAGAGAGCTTGACACTCTTTTATAGAATAAATTACAATGCACTTGGCACTCTTTTTGCAAAACTATCAAGATGCGCTTATTCGTATGTGCCTCCCTCTTACATTTAGAATTTTTTTCTATGCTTTGTGTCTTCACATTTCTCTTAGTGTGCCTTTGTTCTCCATCTTCCTCTTACCTTGGGACTATCTTCCACTTTTGATTTTTTGGATTTTCCATCTTGGTATAACGTGCCTGCCCCTCAAATTGCGGGACACATCTTAGCAGTCCATCGAGGGATCAATCTAGAAGATGCCACCCAGCACTCCCAAGGAATGACACGGGGTTTGCCAACTAGGGTCTCTTGAGTCTACCTCGCAACGGAACTTATCCAGCTGTTCCCACTAGGATCGACTTGAAGTCCGAGTTCCTAGTAGTTAGGTCCTCCTAACAGCCTTTTAACGTCGGTCTACACCTGATCCACTTTGCACAGATACAACTGGACCAAAGCAGACTCATACCACACTTGGTTCAAAGAGAATGGGAAATGAGAGGGATGCATCGCTCAACCTCTCTACCCGTAGGGCATAGTCCCATTCCGGTCCCCTAAAACGGTATGAATCAGGGTTCTATCCAACATTGTCTAAGGTCATCGTCCGACTTTTCCTAACATTTCTCGTTAACATTTCCTTTCAGGAAAGCTCTCGGCTAACCGAGACCACCCTACCGTAGGATGGACTCGACAGTCACATCCACCACGCTTCCCTCAGGGGTTGTTTTAGTTATCTAATTACCTACCACATTATGTTTGACACATAAAAGTAGCTTCCTTAATTCACCCATTAATCACAGGTTCCTTTATGTAATTTAGGGCACACACACTAAGACAAGATAAAATAAGATAAAACACTTCCTTAACTTATCTTCAGATTAATGTTTGTCTCTCGCCCATACAGGAGAATTAAGTGTCCTTTTCTACCTCCGTAGAAATAATCCTTCCGTATCCCGGAAATAAAAACCCAAAGGTTTATCCTACCAAGATTCTACCTTGTAACTAGTATCGAGGCCTCGAGATCCTATCTCGAGTCACGTAGAACACTTGTGTAGGGTCCGGAGGCATTGGGATTTATGGCCAGAGCCCCCCTGGCACCCAAGCATTCTCTTATGCCAAGTAATTTCCACAAAGAGACCTCTCGCGGTGGGTTCGGTCCACATTCCCGACGCGGATTCATAAGCCCCTTGGTTAGGGTTTGGTGGTTCGCGGGGGGTAGCTAGCGCCATCCTTCCTTAATTATCCCTTCAGGAAATCATCCACAGCTGAAGCAACCAGCCTAATAACATTTACTAGGAAAAACATCCCTTTTGTTCCCATGGCAATTTATCCTTACAGTTCCCACCATGAAAATATAATCACTTGGATATTCATCCAAAACCACAACCAATCCTTAAGTATCCTTTCGGGAATAATCAAGCTGAAACAACCAGCCTAACATCTTTTAACTAGGAAAACATCCTTTTCTAATCCAAGAAGTAACCACTCTGCTTACTAACCTATTTTCCATCTTAAACAAGGTCAACCCTCATTAGAAACATCAATGGTAAACCATTTCAACAAGTCCCTTAAGACACCGTTGCTTTGGAACTTAGCTTATCCCTACGTAAATCATTTTCAGTCTTGATGTATTGCCTCCCTAGGGTTTACTCTCCCCCTTGGGATCTAGGGTTGCTCAAGGAACAACTTTATCGGTTATCTTCTAGATCTTTTTAATGATCTTTGTGATTTCACCTTGACCTTTATTAATCATGGCTACCTATTTAGGGTAGAAGATCAACCCATCTTAAGTCCTTTAATGGTGAATACATGCATTTATGTTTTTCATGATACATCGGATTAGGGTCTAACTTGCCCATCTTCTCTCTAAGACAACTTTTAACTTTATCCTACAATTTCAAGGCTAACATACAAAACTTGAATTCAAGCACTTCAATGTATGTTAAAATTGATGCAATCTTCCTATGCAACCTTGATACGCTTCTTGTTATATTTTATGCAATTTTCCTTCATTGCATAATCTATTGTTACGTGCTCTTCAATCTCCTTTCCTATTACTCATCTAATGTAACACTAATGACTTTTACCTATTTTATGCATGCAATTCTACCTCTATTTAAGAATTCAAGATGCGTGAGAAGAATCTAAATCTTGGTACAACCTGGATATGAGCTATAGTTGCCGGAGGGTTGGTGGTATTCATGTCTCCGCTTGCATTGGATATGTTCCTAGCTCCGTTTGCAACTTCAGCACTTGTGCTCCTTGTAACTCGTCTCTTGGGTGCCATCCTTGTGCGTTCTTGGTCTTGCAACCCTTGAGCTAAATCGACCGCTCTTGCCTTGGCAGAAGGAAGTGGTACGAGGGTCCACAAGGAATCTAAGGCCAATCAATGTGACTTCAAACATGAATAACTCCTCTTCTTCTTTTACCCTCTCCCCAGTTTGCTTTCCTTCTATCTCAGCCTCTCCATCTCGTAGTCCTCTCTCCCTCTCTCTTTCTCTCTCATTCTCCCTATATCCTCCCCTAATTATCTTCCACTTCTCTCTATGCCTCCCAATATCTCTCTCTCTCTCTCTCCTTCTTCTTCTTCTTCTTCTCCTCTCTCTCCCTCTTCTTCTCCTTCTTCTTCTCCTCTCTCTCCCTCTTCTTCTCCTTCTTTCTCTCCCTTCCTCTTCTTCTTATTCTTCTTCTTCTTCTCCTTCTCCTTCTCTCTCTCCCTCTTCTTCTCCTTCTCTCTCTCCCTCTTCTTCTCCTTCTTTCTCTCCCTTCCTCCTCCTCCTCCTCCTCCTCCTCCTCTTCTCTCTCTCTCTCTCTCTCTCTCTCTCTCTCTCTCTCTTCTAGCGTTGATCACGGGAGGGGGAGATTTTCTGACGACGGGGGCGTGATGATGCAGGCTAGGGCGGGGGCTACTTTCGACAAGGGGGGCTTGTTGCAGTAGTCGACGAGGGAGGGGAGGACCTCCTTATATGATGGAGGGGGAGGTGGCTTATGGGGGGGAGACGGCGCCACCCTCCATCTGAGGGGCTACATGCCCCCCCTTCTCTACCTCTTACTCACACACACACTCTCTCTCCCCGCATGCACACAGCAGGGGGAGAGAGAGGGAGAGTAAAAAAATTTCAAAATTTTTTGAAGTGTTTTTGAAGGGGGGGTTCTCATGGGGGGAGGCACAAGGGGGGGGGATATTACATGGTCTTCTAAGGGTTAACAATCTTGCTGTAATTTTTGAAATATAGGTTGAATTCATGATCTAAAAGGTAAGCCTCCTTGATCTCATCTATCCAATCATTATGAAGTTCAAAAAGGGCTAAAACCTTGCATACTCACATCTTGGATAAGGAATCATCAACTATATTATCTTTGCTCTTGGCATGTATGATATCAAGTCATAATTCTCTAATGTAGCTATCCATTTGCATCGCTTAGGAGTAAGATTTGACTGAGAGGAAGTACTTAAATAGTCTATGATCACTTTTGGCCACGAATTAGCTACCATACAAATAATGATGTCACTTCTTGATTTCATGAAGATTGACCAAAATTTCTTAGCTATAAACATTCATTGCTATATTTTTTTCATTCATCTTTTGATTCTCAAAGGCTGCCACTCCATGCTCCTATAATGAAACTGCTCCAATGCCTCGACAACTAGCATCACACTAGATAGTGAACTCCTTAGAAAAGTTAGGTTAAACAAGAATAAGAGCTGAAGTAAGCAAGTTTTTTAGTGGATTAAAACTTTGATTAGCTATAGCATCCCAAAGAAAGCTTCTTTCTTTAGCTTGTCTATATAAGAGGAGCTATAATAGTAGCATGATGGTGAATAAATCTTTCGTAGAATAAAGAAAGACCAAGAAATCCACATAGAGAAGTAGTAATAGTGGGTGTAGGCCAACCTCTAGTACACTATACCTTCTTTGGGTTAGCTTGGATTCTCTTTTCATTGACAATGTGTCCTAGATATTCCACCTTAGTCTCAAGTCATCAAGTACCTATCTCATATGTGCTAAATGATCCTGAAAGGTCTTGCTATAGAGATGAGTATGTCATTAAAGAATACTAGCACAAAGTGAAAGAGGAAAGTATGTAAAATCTTGTTTATGAAACTTTGAAAGATAGTTGGAGTGTTTGCCATTCCAAAGTGAATGACTAGAAAATGATAGAGGCCATGGTTTGTCCTAAAAGCAGTCATTACTTCATCACCTTGCCTCATGTAAATATGATGATAGCCAGATCATACATCTATTTTAGTGAAATACTTTGCTCCTTTCACCTCATCAAGTTATCCATCCTAGGGATAGAATACTTGTTGTTCATTGTAATATTATTGAGATCCTTGTAATCAATACACATCCAAAATGATCCATCCTTCTTCACCAAGAGGACTAGTGATGCATAAGGTGAGAAACTAAGCTCTCTAAATTCCATCTCTAGTAGCTCTTTAATTTGCTTTGCCACTTCTTCCCTTTTGCACTTGGAAAGCCTATAGGGTGGTTTATTAATTAGCTTTGAATGGGAATCTAAATCAATTAGATGGTCAACATGTCCTTCAGGGGCAATGCAATAGGTATATGGAATAGATCTTTGTACTCTTCCAAAAGAGCTTTTATGGTTGAATTCTTGGCTGATTAGCACTTCTTTATTAATGTGGAAGCCTTTGCTCAATCACCAAGACCCACGCACCGCTTATTATTTTAACTGTTCCAAGCCGAGCACTAATGGCTACCTCTCAATAGCCGACGTGCCATCCATATCTATGGGTGTAGTGAGCTTACCTCCATGCCGATCGAGTTACCTCCTCTCCCGCGCACTCCGGTAGCTCCACGATTCAAGTGCAAGCTTCAAGCAAGATCCCCAGTCCCCCACGCTCACTGCGAGCAAGACAAGACAAGAGAAGAGAAGAGAAGAAGAGACGAGAAGATGGAGAGCTTCTCCTCCCCGGTCCCCCACCCTCACACACTCACTCCCTCACGCTCTCACACTCCCTCTCTCAAGCACAAGATTAAGCAAGCAAGAAGAAGAAGAAGAAGAAGAAGAAGAAGAAGAGGAGGAGAGCCACTTTTGGCCACACACAAGAATGAGCTTCTCATTCACTTTTCATCTTTATATACAAAACCCTAAATCCCTTTTGAGCGGTCATCCCCTTATCCCCTTTTTTACATGGTCGGCCGTGGCCTAGGCCCTTTTTCCCATTGTCCTTCTACCTTCCTAGCTTCCTTTCCACTGCCCATCTACATTTACAAATTGCACGGGTGAGAGCCCGGTGCTCCTTAAATTAAACCATGATGCTCTTGCACTCTTTTACAAAAGTATTGACTTGCGCTTTTCCTTGTGCGCCTTGTTTCCTTATTTAGGACTTTTCTCCTTGTGCATCTTTGTCTTCCATTTCACTTTGCCTTGGCCTTTGTCTTCTGCTTTAGCTTTTCCATATTTTCTGCCTTGTTCGTCTTCCGGTTAACATTACCCCCCTCCTAGACGAGTGCCAATCCCATGGCACTCACCGTCGTAGGTAGCAGGCGTTGGCCTGCACTGAAGACATGGGTGGAAGGGACCTTGGTGGTTACCTTGGAGGAGTGTTGGTGGTGATGTGGAGGAAGGTTGTTGGGGGCACGTTGGTGGCCTAGGTGGCTGGTGGTAGGGTTGTTGGAGTTCGTGGTAGGGTTGTTCCTGATGGCTAGCACATGTGTTGGTTTGCTGGGGATTCTACACATGACGATTCCTAGTGGGCTTGCAGGATGATAAAGGATAAGAATTCAGAGTGGGGTGTTGATGAAGAGTGAATGACACTTTCATTGGAGTCTTCAATACCTGCAATTGAAAACCTCTCATAGGTGGTCTCTCCCTAGGGGGTAGTGCTAGTCTTCTCTATCGTGCACAAGACATAGTTTAATTAGTTTGGGAGACAGGTTAAACTCTAAGCAAGCTGAGAGTATTGTCCTGCACTTGAGGACCCAAACTGTGTATATATTTTGGTTCAGATATTATGTGAGTGCTCGTGCATACTTAGATATTACGTAGTTAGAAGACTGCGGGCTGGTTTTTCATAATGATGTGTGGATAAGCAAAGTTGTCCATGTTGAGAAGTACACGTGAAGGTGTATGCGACATCCTTTGCAATGTGACTGCACGATGTAACATAATTGAACACAGGGACACTGCACTATCGGTAGCTGGGACCTACGTGATAAGGACAGTGTACTTTTCATGGCCATTCGTGCGGTGCTTACCACAATTGATTGCAATGGTATTAAGGTAGAGTGCAAGAGGGAATCGTGTGAATGGGTCAGGGTGACATGTCTAACCATAGGCGAGACAAAGCTCCCTAGGTATGTCCTGCCCTTGATGTGCCTTGAACAATTGTGGGTGATGCTAAGGGGCTAGGGGACTAGGGACAGAGCTAGTCGACCAAGGTCACTGGATGCACCTATTTGAGGACCCCTAGGTGCTGTGCCGTGATCGTGGGTGCTTCCTATCTTTTCGTTGGTTCCTTTTCTTTTTTCCTCTTCTGTTTGCTTTTTTGTTTTTTTGTTTTTTTGTTTTTTTATTTTTTTATTTTTTTTATTTTTTTATTTTTTTTGACTTGCCTGAGTACAACCATTGCAATATGTTGAGGCTATTAGCCTTTCAATGGGTTGGGAAATTTCAAGCTTCGAAGGCTCAAGAAATGGATATTACAGTGATGATTGTGCCCTAACCTCGTTGTTAGAGAAGCAGTTGTTGAGATGGGGAGATACACTTGAGATATTGCAAACCTCTTTGCGACACGCGATGTCTGTACAATTGAGGTAACAATTGTCGTGAGCCAACTGTAGAGCTTGACCCAAAAAGAGAGCATAGCCCATGACTATGCTTTAGGTCATGCGATGTGGGCACTCGCAAGGGTGATTTTTCGCATTCGGCAGCGTGGTTTTGTCGTGGTTCTTTGTGAGGTTGGTGGTCTTGTGGTGACTTGGGCATTGAACACGTTTGCACAAAGACCTGTGTCATCCTACATCCACTTGTCACTTCATGAAAGTATATGCAAGTCACATCCATCAAGTACAACGAACAAATGCAATCACGTCAAGATATTACTTTTTCAAAATCCTATGATGCTAATTGCGACGCCTATTCCAGTGCTTGTTAAAGATGTGGCATATATTAGCGATAGGTAAGGGAAGTGTGTGCAAGTGGGGAGCCTGCCCCCCCTTTAACCATTTAAAGACAAAAAGTTATGGCAGGATGGCCTTTGTTAAGTTGCTTATATATTTTAGGTGCTATTCGATTTGCACGAGGCGGGGTGAGTCCGGGTGGTCAAGTGACTGAGGCTCTGCTGAGGGGCTCCTGTGAGGTTGGGCAGGGAAGATGTCGACCGGGACCTGAATGGTGAGTCCCTGGTCACGACCGTTTCCAAAATGCTTTTGAACAATGCATCAAATTCTTCCTTGTCTCGAGCTACCCTCTCCGCTTTCGAGCACCTGGTGCCGGAGCGTCTGTTGAGGGCCCGCACAACCGGTGTTGCCATGCCTTGTGTGCTCCCTTGAGCTCCTATTCCACTGGCCTGGGGATTTTTTGACCTACGTCCGGGATGGTGTCGCTTGGGGCCTTGTTTCTTTGCATACCTTTTGAGGCTAGGCACGTAGCGCTCCGGTGGAGGAGCTTATGCTGCATGTTCCCTTCGACGGTAGAGAGAGTCTTTGCAAGCCAGCTCCACTGGGTGCTCCATGCCTGCTACGTAGGGGGACTTGCAAAATGCGAACCAAGGATTAGGCCTTGAGACATGATAAAACCATTCACATGGAAGGGATTATAGTGTGGGTTATCAAGCGCATATGACGAGGAGGGAAGAGGTGAGGCATGCAGTGGTTATAGTAGAGGGATGGCCCCTGTGATGATGTTCGTTTGGCCTCTAGCCATTAGCAGATCTTGGCTTATGCTAAGTTGCGTAGACTGGTTGTCAGGGAGCGGGGCAGGGCTCATCCTCGAAAGAATAGACCATAAAGGGGAAAGGTGTATAGGAAGGGACGATACCCTATCCACACCCTCAGAGATGTTGGTCAGAGCTTCCTATGGTGGTGATGAGGGTTGCATGCCCTCCACTTGGAGGCGGGAATGATCACACAACTTCTAAATGTGTGGTGAGAGGAGGACCTGAGGAGCTTAGCCTGTTGAACCCAACTCTTCTCCCTGCGCTTGACTATCATTGCTTGCGTGTGTTGACATCATCTATACAGGGTCACAAAAGTCATTGTTTATTTATATACATATCTACCAAGCCATGTCACTTTACGAGGATAAAAGCCAATTGTAGAACTCCGGATTGTACTCGAGCGTGGCACATGCATCTAGTACTCGTGGCAGCTTACTCAATACCGATAGATATTTTGCAACATCGTGTAGCATGGAACCTTGTCCAAGTCTACTGGCAACATGTAACTCCTCCTCAGTGAGAACCTTATCAGACAGAGAGTTCTCTTGGCTAGTTTCAGCTAAGTCCGTACCCCGAATGGTAGTCAGCACTCGAAAGGAAGTTTGTGCCACATAGGTTGGGTCTCTTTGAGACCGCCATTTGGCCAATCGCTCCTCTGAGATTGTCATGATTTGGGCTCCTAATTCGGCCATTGCAACACAGTTTTCACACCAACATTGTTCAAATTGACTTCGACCCTCTGATAGTTGCTTTAGTTGCTCTATCTCTAAGAGATTTGGTTGGCAGAGCACATCATTGAATGTGACAGTTAAGCATAGTTCGTTGTCTTCCTCATCAAAGATGAGTCATATGCGTTCATACAGGAGCCTGTTATAGTGCACGTCAAGATGTTCTTGCTCTTCCTAGGATAAGGAAAATGGTAAGTATTCTTCAAGCTGCTCTTTAGGGAATGCGCCCATGTCTGCCAAGACATAGACACATGGGAACACTTTGAGCTTAGCATCCAACTCGGTTAAGCATTCTGTGACACTTCTATGTTCAACGAGGGCTTGCTCGGTTGCTATCTCATGCAAGGTTCTAAGAGTTTGCCTGGGCTTTAGCATAGCTGGGGGCTCAGGCCTAGACAAGCAAGATTGGCCAACGCTAGGATTTCTTATGCTCTTGGGGTTTCCATGTTTCTCTTGAGGCTTTGTTATTGTGACATGGTTCTCCTTGGATGTGACTGGTATAAATTTGTCACCCTGTTGTGACAGCGTTGTACCCACTTTTGATTGGTCGATGCGAGTTCTATTGTCGGTGGATTGAGTGTTGCAAGCAACCATTGATGGTAGCGGTTGCTTTGATTTTTCAAAGCACATGGATGTGTCTGAGGTTTCACTGCTACTAGGAGAGACATCAATGGGTTCATTGGTGGATGGTCTCGATGCTTTATTCCTCATCTCTCCAGCGCTCTTGGTCTCGATGTTCTTGGGGTCCACAACCACTTGTAGCTGCTGTGGTTTTCGCTGTTTTCTCCTCTTTTTCTTGGTCAGTGAAGGTGCATCTCTCAATGACTTAGGACCCTGGACTAGGTCAACCATTGATGTGCTTGGTTGGGCCTCAACATTCTCTTTCTCTAGTGTGTCCTTATGGGACATAGCCGTGGCCTGCTGAATAGCCTCGCTAGGTTGTGAGGGTACAACTGCCTCCCTTTTCAGAGAATCTAGGTCTTAAACCAATTCCCTTGTGTTTAACTCCTCCAGCCTAGGATTTAGGCACTTTGGAAGTGCTGGAGTTGTCAAGGAAGTTGGTTGCGACACCTCCTCCACAGGTAAACTCCTAAGGACACATTCCGCAAGGGGCATTGTCATGGCCAAGGGCTGTGGCTGTTGTGATCCCTGATTGGAAGTAGTAGCGGCTAGTTCAGTGGCCTGGCTACTCTTGGTGGATTGCGGTGACAGGTCCCTAGGGCGATTCATTTGGAAGTGGTCATGTCTTTCATTGCCCTTTGAGCATTCATTTGTGTAGATCGAGCATGAGTTGATCTAGTCACATTAGGTTGCACATGCATATCCTTGGGCCGAGAGCTACGACTAGTGTCATGTCCCACCTCTTGGACATTTGGAAGCCTAGATGGAGATAGAGATTGGGAGTGAGCAGCCACCCTTGATGACTGCTGCTGTGCTTCCTGTGTCTGTTTGGAAAAAGAGGGGTGTAGGAGATCTAGGACACTTAGGTGGACTTGGCACTGGCTGAATGATTTGCTCGAGGCTATTAGACGATTGTGCCATTTGCTTTGTTGAGCGATCAGCCTTACCATGAGCAATGTTGTGCCTATGATGCTTGTTATCCTCTTGGGAAGTCAAAAGCTCCTTGAGCACTAGTGGTCTTTGTGCACGCTCAATGGTTACATATGACATCTGCTTATTAAGCATGCTATACTGAGGCTCTTTCTTTCGAACACTCATGTTTGGTTTCTTGCCTCGAGACCTGGAGTTTCTCTTAGAATTCCTCCTGTGCTTCGTTGCTTTTGATGCAATCTGGTCTTCAGCTGATAGAGATGGTTTAGCAGGGGGTTTTGGTACCCAAATCCATTGCTTACGTGCATAATATCCTTGAGCACATAGCAACGCTTTGGATATCCATCTTGGCGTTGTATTGACCCTCCATCGATGCCTTCGTCTATAAGGCTTGGGCTTCTTTTGGGGTCTTCTACGATATTTGTAAGTCCAAAGCTCGTCCTTGGCATTGTCTCTTGACCTTCTTGTTTTAGGCATGGTCTCACTCACTGGTTCTCGTTGTTCGACCTGTGCTTGTATCAACTCTTCCAACAAGTCCTTGCTCTCATTAGTAGGCTTGACTGTTATGTCAGCACCTTCCTTGCCTTTCCCTCGAGGTTCGTGAGGTCACCCTTGCTAAAGGTCATGACTATCCTCACACCCGGTAGTGTTAGATGTATCCTCTATGCTACATAGTCAGCCTCACACTTGGTCACCCTTTTGAAGGGTCTTCCTAGGAGGGTTTCCTTCCCGTAACTAGCACTATTTGGAGGAACATGAAATAGGATAGGCAAGATTTCAGTTTCAATTGTCACAAGGATTTTGCACTTCCATATGAGTGCTTGTGGGTGTCCCCCGTAAGGGCTAAGAGTTGCATTAGTCAATGTGAGATCTTGGCCTAGTATGGTCCATGACTCATAGGTCAAGATATTTAAATATGTTCCTTCATCAATCAGAGAATCGATAGTATGCTCTCTTTTCGCGGTGAGTTTGACCCTAAGATAAGCAGGTGGTATTATGTCTTCATCTTTCGGGTCTTGGCTTGTAAATTTAAGCCTTCTGACAAATGCCCTTGAGTCCCCAACTACACGACCAGATGTGGATTCTCCACTGATGTCTTGGATTGTTAGTGCAGTGCTATTCAAGGAGCATCTATCATCAAGACTGTCATATCTAGTCATTCTTGCTGTTGTAGCTTGATGTTGCATTTTGCTCTGACTAGACATAGTCTGAACACAATGTCTTTGTATTCTCATGGTATGGCCCTTTTGCCTTTGATGGCTAGATTGGCCTGTTGAGGTTCTAGGGTCTCTTTTTGTCTTTGTTTGGGTGTGGGTTTTTGTTTGCTACTTTGTAAGTGAAGATCTATGCTTGTGTAGAGCCATTACTACACTAGGGCCTAATCCAGAGGACCTATCACGACACATGTTTTCTATCCAACCTACTTGGGGGAGGTGCGGAGGGGGTAGAGCCCCCTCTGCGGGGGTCCAGGGGGGGCAGTCCCCTCGGCCCGCAGGGCCGTTATGGTAAACACCATGCGCAATTTGGAGGACCATTTATAGCCAAATTTTGAACTACTTGCTCTAAGTTTCAGCCCAGTGATGGATCTGTGATGTGCCTTTAGCTCTATGTAGCCTTTGGGGTCAATTTCGGGGCTTAGATGCGTCAAAATTTGTGTTCTAGATACCTGTTTGATTTTGACAGTTTTTTTGTCCAATTCTCAGATGTCCGATTTTCAGGAGTCCGATTACCAGAATCAGATGTCCAATTTTGGTTGGTCCGATCAGCCCAATGGTCCGATTTTGGTCACGTTCGATTTCTGGAATCGGACGTCTGATTCTGAACTCGCCTGATTCCTTGCATCTGATTTTCGTGTGTCCGGTTGTCAGGGTCCGAGTGTCCGATTTTCAAATCAGAGAGTCGAGTGTTCGATCAAACAGGCAAAGATGGTCCGATTCTGGGATTGGTCCGGTTCTGGGAATCGGATCGAAAAAGTGGTCCGATTTTCGGAGTCGGACGGTGTCCGACTCCAGAGATCGGGCAATCCTATTCTGGGACTCGGATGAACTGGTCCGACGGCACGGACGACGGCCCGCGAGTTGCGCGTGATGCCTCTAGGTCAACGTCTACTCCACGGAATCGTGCCGTACCTTCCAAATAGATGCAAAGCAACAGAGGGAACCACCTGGCATACCTGAAAATGGTATGGCCCTCGAATCAATCAGCCCTTCAATAGTCTCCCTGCTGCTCTCTCTCTCTCTCTCTCCCTTGCTCTCAAGCTCACTCTTCTTCTCAAAAGGCAGGATGTCAAATGTGGTCTTTCCTGGTTCCCTGGGCCTCTTATTGCCCCATCCCAGCCTGCTGTGACCTTAGAAGTTAGTCCCTCATACTCTTCCAGCCGGAATTCTAAATCTATGTCCCTATTTCCCTGTTTCAGCTTGTTATACAGCAACAAAAAACCCTACTGTTTGCTCCAATGTTTTGCTCCTATCCTTCCTAAATGCAAGAAAAAATTATAAGAAAAATACCTACACTACTCCATCATGCTTCCCAAATCCAAAACAACAAAAACCTACTTGCTAAGGAGATCGAATACTTCTTCAAACTCCCTCACTTCCTACCTATCTACCTCAAGCACCGGTTTGGGGAAAACCCTACTTCAATGCTCGATTCAAAGCTCGCAAGTGCTCAAGGCTTGAATCCGTTGGTCCGGGCAATGGAACCAAAATGTGGGAGCCTTCGCTCAACCGCCAAGACCCACGGACTACTTATTGTTTCAAGCGTTCCAAGCCGAGCACTAATGGCTACCTCTCACATAGCCGACGCGCCATCCATATCTACGGGTGTAGTGAGCTTACCTCCATGCCGATCGAGCTACCTCCTCTCCCGGGCACTCTGGTAGCTCCACGATTCAAGTGCAAGCTTCAAGCAAGCTCGATCCTCAAGCTCCACGCTCCAAGCTCCATCACCGTGAGCAAGACAAGAGAAGAGAAGAGAAGAGAAGAAGAGAGGAGAAGATGGAGAGCTTCTCCTCCCCGGTCCCTCACCCTCACACACTCACTTCCTCACACTCTCACACTCCCTCTCTCAAGCACAAACTCAAGCAAGAAAGAACAAGAAGAAGAAGAGGAGAGCCACTTTTGGCCACACACAAGAATGAGCTTTTCATTCACTTTTCATCTTTATATAAAAAACCCTAAATCCCTTTTGGGCGGTCATCCCCTTATCCCCTTTTTTACATGGCCGACTGTGGCCTAGGCCCTTTTTCCCATTGTCCTTCTACCTTCCTAGCTTCCTTTCCACCGCCCGTCTACATTTACAAATTGCATGGGTGAGAGCCCGACGCTCCTTGAATTAAACCATGATGCGCTTGCACTCTTTTACAAAAGTATTGACTTGCGTTTTTCCTTGTGTGCCTTGTTCCCTTATTTAGGACTTTTCTCCTTGTGCATCTTTGTCTTCCGTTTCACTTTGCCTTGGCCTTTGTCTTCTGATTTAGCTTTTCTAGATTTTTCGCCTTGTTCGTCTTCCGGTTAACAATTAAGATTCAAGACAAAGATTTGGGATATTTTCTTGAACTCCTTTTTGTTTTGTTTTGCTATAATAATCTCAAAGTCAATTTTGTTATGGATTCCATCCAAGTGTATAAGCTATTCACCACTGATAAACTCTAGGTACATCTGAGAAAATTTCATAGCAATTTTGCCTAATTTCATTAGCCAATAATAGCTTAACACAATTTCAATAGGGCCTATATCCAAAGCAATTAAGTCCATTTGCTGCCCATAATTTTTAGCCAACCGAATGTATACCTTAGGATACATTTGGTTGCTGATTTCTTCATCTCCATTGGCCACTTGGACTTTGATTAGGCTAACGTATATTAGTAGAGAACACCTCAATTGATCTATGATTGATTTATTTATGAAGCTATGGATACTAACACTGTCCACCAATATGAACACATTTTTCTCATTAATGCTTTCTTGGATGTGAAGTGTGTTTGGGCTTCTTGATCCTATCCGTGGATCCATTGAAATTGAATAAATAGTAGCATCACATGTCTCATCATCAATCCCTCCTAGATAAAAAGGAATACTACTATTAGGGTCAAAAGGAAAAGGTTGTAGGATAATAGAGCTATTCTTGCACAATATCCTCTTTAATATTTTCATTTCAGTGGCAGACCATAAATGCATTTGTCCACCAATATGAACACATTTTTCTCATTAATGCTTCCTTGGATGTGAAGTGTGTTTGGGCTTCTTGATCCTATCCGTGGATCCATTGAAATGGAATAAATAGCAGCATCACATGTCTCATCATCAATCCCTCCTAGATCAAAAGGAATACTACTATCAAGGTCAAAAGGAAAAGGTCGTAGGATAATAGAGCTATTCTTGCACAATATCCTCTTTAATATTTTCATTTTCAGTGGCAGGCCATAAATGCATTTGTATAATCAATATCATCCTTTGAATCTTCCAGAACTAACATGCTATGGGCCTTGGCTTTTGCATTCCTATAAGCACACTTTGTTGCATGCTTAGATGCATACTTCTCCCTACATTTAAAACACAACCCTTTTCTCTTTCTTTCCTTGTAAAGATTCATAGGGATAGTCATTGGGTCTTGAAGTATTAAATGATAGATAATTTGGTACTCTAGAGCCTCTACTAGATACAATATTGTTGCCATAAACATTGCCAACCTGCTATTGTTTTAAAACAATCCTTGGTTATCCAAAAGTGGGCTAAAATGTATACTCTCTTCTATACTTCCTTCCATACCTTTCCACAAGCTCAATGACCTTAAAAAAGATAGTGAGGTTTTACCTAATAACATTAGCCAGACAATGCAAGTTCTAGACTATACATGTACTTGTAGAGTTTGGCTTCTACACTTATACTCTCTACATACAGAGTGAGATTGAGGAAATGATTTGATACTCTCATTCACTTAGGTCTCTTTGCTCTAATTCATACTAGCTTCACGTAAAATTTTCTTTTTTAAGAGAGGAAACAAAGACGCTAGCCATAATTGTCTTAAATGCATGCTCGTCCTAAGCCTTATTCTTTCCCTTGTGATGCCCCATGATAGTGCAATGTTGTAGGACCCCCTATAAGTAAATCTGCTATACTTTAAGATAAAAAAAATTGATAACTAATTTTTTAAATTCAAATCAAAGCCAAGAATACTCTCTTCAATATGAGCACTAACAAATTATAAAAAATGTAGAATTGAAAATTCTACGATCCAATTTCGATGACTAAATTGTCTAGTCCTATACCTTGTTTCAACTTGTAAGTACATTTTTTTCACATGTATGATCAAAGTTGATGCACCTAAAGGCTATCAAACCTTGTGGAGAGCTGAATAGAGCTTGTGGACAACTTGTAGTACATATATCTATATCCCAATGATGAGGATTATACCTATAATAACTTGTTTAAACCCTGCAGTATCTTAAAATAGCCCTGTTTTACCTTGTTTTGGTCTACAAGATGCTCGAATTTGTATGGGCACTTGAATATTCAATTCTCCATGCATGGTATCTATTTGAGGGATAAAATGGTAGGATGGTCTTCGTGCACGAGCTTGAATAATTGAGAGGTGGGCAAAGTTTCCCCCGGGTTGGTTGGTTGTATCCCTTTGGGATCTTTAATAGTGGGGGAGGGTCACCTATTTATATCCTACTATATTTTCCTTAGTGGGAATCTCAACATGATAGTAACATGCTGCTCTAACCAATTATCATGATGTGCATTGCTTGAAATATCCACTCATCTCATTCCATGTATGGCAATTGAACAGAATTAGAATCCACAAAATGAGTAGGGAAAGAGTCTTACTATGCAGTGACTCACTGCATCTTACCCTTTACAATGAATTTTATGTATTTTTAAATCATGGTTCAAGAAAACATCAGCAAGACATTGTATTAGAGTAATGCATCTAGCCAACAATTCACTCTTGAACAAGAGGTTTAATGTAATGTCATAATATTAAATTGAGCTTCTTTCACTATTTTAATTCAAGAGAGCAATACAATTACACACACACACACACACACACACACACACACACACACACACACTCTCTCTCTCTCTCTCTCTCTCTCTCTCTCTCTCTCTTCTCTAAGAGACAATTCATGCGGATGGAAGGAAAAGAAGAACACGATGAAGAATGCTAGTTCCCGACATGTACCAGATTGTTGTAAGATGTTGAGAATTGATATTCCATGTTGTGTAGAGATCGATGGTAGGCCTGATGGCCATCCACACATTCAATCTCCATGACCCGAAACATGCAATTTAACGGTATGTCTATTTTATGAAGAAAATTTGATTGCTTTTTATCGTTTATGATCCAAATGAAGTGTGTATGGAACGAAAATTTGTATGAACCTTGTTTGACATTGAGGGATGGTAGTAATAATACACAAGACCCATATTTAAATGTGGTCATTATTAATAATCAAAAGCCCAAAATGTGATATTTAAGTGAGAAAATAAGGATTTTTGTCATTTCGGGTGAAAATTTTGTGTTCTTATGGAGTAAAATGAAATATATTTATGAATTTTAGTAATTCTAATAAGGTTGGATCAAAAAATAAAAAACAACATTAATTTATTAATAAATAAATGGAAAAAAATTAAGAAAAATAAAAAATAGGATTTATGCATTCAAAAATTATAAAAAAGTATACATGTGTCCATGTATGTATGATAGGGTTGAGGCATGAAGTTTAGCCTCAATTTAGCCCTAATTCTATGTTAGAGTGTGTATTTATTGCTTCCAATGCAAAAACAATACATTGAAATATTCTCTACACCTACCACCCATGCACAACATTAAAAGGTAGGGTGAGGGGGGTTTATGAGTGCTGAATATAGGCTGAAATCTAATTTTTATGATCTACTTTACATATCGGTTGTAGTTATTTTGAAAGTTAAAGAGTTCAATAGCACGAGTATACTCGATGTTGTTTCATATGCAATGAAGCCAATGCGTTAGTATGAAAAGCATAAAAAGAATTGGTTATGCACATCCACATTGCTGATTTGATTAAATAAATTGTTTATGCACTTGTGGACATTCACTCTCCACATTGCTGATTTGATTAAATAAATTGTTTATGCACTTGTGGACATTCACTCTTACATTGTGTAATAAAGCAATTTTCATGTTGCCTTAATTAGAAAATTAGTCTATTTTTGGACTAGAGTATAAAAGGCAAGAGGGTGCCAATGTAAATCATCTTTGAATCATTTTACACATCTCCACTTCTTGGAGCTTGAAGGTATTTCCTTCCCCACCATTGTAAGGGGTGAGTTCCTTGCAGCAACCTTCATCAATTGATTCTCAAGCTTCCATGGCTTCAACATCTCTTGTAATTCTTGGTTGTAAGACATCTTGAATTAAGAAATGGCAAACTATGGTTTTCAACATTTCTTGTTAATTTGGTAGTTCCTATTAGTTTTGTGCTAATTTTCATTTAAGTGGAAACCTTTATTTCAATTGGTATCAGAGATTTATGTCTTTGATCCTTGGTTACATCAATTTTCATGGTTATGATCTTGATGGGGAGGTCTTAATCATGGAGGAGCTGGCTACATCAAGACTTGGTTGATCTGTCACCATGGAAGTATGTGTCTAGTTATCTAGGGGTGACTTACATAGAACCATGGTTAGATTTGAAGTAACAGTCACAAACCGTGGTCAAGAAGATGGTTCTTGGCATGCAAGATGGAGGATCTTGGCAATATCCAGTGGGATAATGGCGGGTTTTAGCTACATTTAGCAGGTCGTGGCTCATTCTTGGCTCAAAAATGATGGAAGATGGACAAAATGAGGATAACCAGGGTTGGAGGTAAGTTTGGTTGTGGTTACTTTTGAGAGGGAAGGGTTTCTTTTTGGAAATAGTCTTTCTCTCTCTTGTTTCAAGCTCCTCTCAAGCTTGTGAAAGATGCGGGGTCTAGGACATGGCAGTGAGTTATGCTAGATGGAAGGAGAAGAGTGGACTCATGATGGAGAAGACAAAGACACTGTTTGTTACACAAGTGAATTAGGTTCCAAGATTGAGACTTGGACTCATAAACACAATCTTGTGTATGTGGACAATGACATTGACACTTTACTGAAAAGAAAAGAGTACTATCATTGCATTAAGAAAAGGAAGCAAGTATAATGCTTTATAGGAAAGTAGGAAATTGCAGTAGGCACCACTGTGCATATGGGATAGGTAAGCCTGCATGTCCTTGGCCCTGAAGCTCCATACAAAGAGGCTGTCAATGAGTGTGATTGCTGAATCTCAACACCCCTCCTCAATCACAACTAGAAAGGCACAAAGTGTGTAGAGGCTGTAATGAGAACCACCTGCAAAGTGTGGGCACACCACAAACATGGTAGACACCAGAGGCTGTCGCAGAAAAGGCTAAGTGTGGGCACCAAAACATGATGGACATCCAGAGGTTGTAACAGGGGCCTTACAAAGTGTACAGGGACTGTAATGCGAAGTTACATAAGGAGTTTACAAAGCTTATGACAAGAAGCATTAGGGCAAGGAAATACAAGGCTTTTAAAATAGTCTATCAGAGTAATGAGAGTAGAAGGACTGATGAGTCTTGTCCTTCCGATCCTGGTGGTCTTCATCTTCATCTTCTTCTTCATCTTTTGGTCCATGGTCTTCTTCTTCTTTCACAGCTGCAAGATAGGCCTTTTGGGACCTCTTTCTAGCATGACAGAACTTCTCAGTGTGTCCGGTCCTTTTGCAGAAGTCACAGAAGAGTGGTTCCTTTTTACCTTTGTATCTATTGTTTACATATAACATTTGTTCATCCTTTGAAGTGCTAGGCTCTTCTTTGCTTTTAAGTTTCTTTTCTTCCTCTAGCAGAGAGGCTTTAATGTCAACAAGTTGAGGATCAGGCATATTGGTTAGAGTGGTTGATACATTATCATAAGCAGGAGGTAAACTTTTTAACAAGACACCAATACAAACATCTTCATCCATTTTTAGCTTTATCCCTACAAGTTGAGTAAGCAGGCTTTCCATGTAGTTTAGATGGGATGCCAGGGATGTATGAGGCTTCATATCAAGTTGGAAAAATTCAATTAATAGACCATTCTTAGACGACTTTGACTGTGCACCAAATAAGGTATCTAATTTGTCCCAAGTGTCATGGGACGTGTCACAGGCATCCACATGATGGATGTAGCTGTCGTCCAATTCCAGTTTAATGATGGCTTGTGCCTTGTCATCATTCTTCTGCCAAGTAACTGCAAGTTCCGCATCTCGAGGTTTCTTCTCTTTGCCATTTGTGATGGCCCAAAGACCCTTCTTCATCAGGATGAGCTTGATGCGGGTTTGCCAAGTGTGAAACCCGACTCCTTTGAATCGAGCATTTGGAGAGTCTTTTCCCATGTTGAGGTTGCAAGATCAGCAGCAAATCAACTCTAGAATTCTGAGATTTTATCAGTGGAAGAGCAGATTACAATGTGTCAAGAGACACAGGTAATGACCGTGTGAAAACACACTATGTCTGTGTTGATGTTGAGTTTGAATCTTATTGTTCAGGGTAGTTTGGTCGTTCTTCAATCTTCTCAGGTCCTTCCCCTCCTTGATTTGGTGCTGGGACAGTGGGTCAGAGTGGGCTTTAGCTTGGTTTAGTGGCAGGAGTGAGAAAATGAGAGAAAAAATGAGCTTGGAAGATTTTGGCTATGGTGGAATTAGGGTTTCTGAGACAGGGGCCTGGTATTTCAGCTGCTGTGACCTCAATACTTGATCATTTTCAAAAATTTTTACATGTCTAGGAAGCTTATGTCAAGGGCTATCAAAGCCCCATGGAGATCGTCCAGATCGTGGGCAGTACGATGCATGCAGAGCACTCGATCAGAATCGACACAGTTCAGGATAGGCACAATCGATTTCTGTAATGCCGGGGCCAGAGAGCAACAATGTCATCAGTTATTGTGATAGGGAGTTGCGTCTAGTGTTGGAGAACATGTTCCAAGAAGAGGTCATAGGCTGATTTGACCTGTAGAGGGAGATCTCAACCCTCTATCAGAGGTATGTCCAGGCTAGCTATGGTGGCCACAGGACAGAAACACAGAAGAATGGAAATGCTAGAGCTATAGGCCCAATGTTGGATTGTTATGCAACAGAGGGAAGCTTAGAGAGTTTAGGAACAATCCTCCAGAAGAGAGCTTGGGGAGATATTTCCTGGTTCAAGAGATCTAGGAGCTCAAAGGTAGGTAGGTGTAGGTTTGGCTATGGCTGCCAAACAGGGCAGTGACAAAAAAGAGTAGAAGATGAAGACTTGAGCTGGACTGAGCTCAAGCTGAGCTAGATGAAAGTGAAATGGAGCTAAAGGAGTAGTGCCATTCCCGTTTGTGCTCTGATACCATGTGAAAGATGCGGGATCTAGGACATGGTAGTGAGTTATGGTGGATGGAAGGAGAAGAGTGGACTCATGATGGAGAAGACAAAGACACTGTTTGTTACACAAGTGAATTAGGTTCCAAGATTGAGACTTGGACTCATAAACACAATCTTGTGTATGTGGACAATGACACTAACACTTTATTGAAAAGAAAAGAGTACTATCATTGCATTAAGAAAAGGAAGCAAGTACAATGCTTTATAGGAAAGTAGGAAATTGCAGTAGGCACCATTGTGCATATGGGATAGGTAAGCCTGCATGTCCTTGGCCCTGAAGCTCCATACAAAGAGGCTACCAATGAGTGTGATTGCTGAATCTCAACAAAGCTTCCATTGAAGCTCACACCAAGAGATCTTCTCCTATCTTACTTCTGTGGCTCCTATGGTTTGAGAGGCACCTTGTGCTTGATCCTAGACTTCAAAAGCCCTCTATGGAGTACCATATTAGCCATGGTATATCTCGTCTTGAGTAGGACATAAATCTGTGTTGGTTATGCTGTTTGCGCTGAATTCAGACTCCTCTACCAACGTGTAAAATCTGAAGGATATGGAGCTTATAGAGCTCAAGCAAGCTTTACAGTAAACAAGCAAATACTCTCCCAAGTGATTTTCAACTTCCATGACCATTATTTGAGCTCTCATCTCTCATACGAACCTTATGTTTAGAATTCCAGGACAACATAAGAAAATTTCAGATTTCTTCAACAAGATGATGGGGCTTTCATTCTATTACATCTCCTGAAGCTTCCATACATTCCATACTACCGACATTGAGCCTTCTTCAAGCTTGGAGCTTCATCTTGGTATGGATATGGAGTCTGAAGACATTGTTTCTTGATAGTTTGGGGCAGCATGAAGAAATTTAAAATTTCTTTATTCAAATCAAAGGGGTTTTGAAGATTAATCAATCCTAGAGCTTCCCTATACCCATGGCTTCAAGCTTTAACCAACATTATACCGACGTTGAAGACATATGGACCTATTCTCATCAATGGAGGTTATGGACATCATAGGGTTCAATTTCCATTGAAGACATTGAGTTTTTTCTTCAAATCTTGGACTTCTTCTTGTTAATTGAAGGCTCAGCCATGATCTATTTGAAGAATCTTATGCCACTTGACTCCTCTTCATCAACCTATTGCCTATGGAAGACCGAGGGAGCATTCTCAAGGGTATGATGCTTTAAGTAAATGCCTACTCCTGGAGTTAGCATTTGGAAGGATTATTTTACTTCTTCTCAAGCTAAAATTGAAGTTCTTTAAGCTTCAATAGTCTACAAGAAGTCTCTTATAGTTACCTACTTCTTCTTCAATCATTAAGCTTTCTTGGTCAATTGGGATACAATCTTCTAATGCCATATTCATGGAATGTTATAATTCTCTTGGCAAGGCATTTTATGCTTGAAGAGCATTAGTTCTTTCTTTTTTATTTGTCATTCCAGTAGGTATTTGGGTATTTTGTGATTCAATCTATTGAGATTACCCATGAAATTTGTAAAAGGTGAGCATAGTAAATCAGTGAGTCACTGATTACTATAGGTAAAACTTTCTCATCCTCATTTACTTACATTTTACCTTCCAATTCCTGCATATCATGGAAATATCAAAGTATTGATTCAACCATGCAAATCATACCTTGATTGTTATAACACTAGCTCTGCCATGTATATTCCAACCGAGGAAAAAGGTCGAAGCCGGACAAGATAGCAAGACAATAGAGAGGTGATCCTCCCTTGCTATTACGACTTTGTAGGGGTGCACAACCTAGCTCGGAAGGAACTTTTCACACCTTCCGGATTTTCAGAGCCCATTTAGGTGCCCGTCATATCATTTTATCCCTCACCATAGGTGGTGGACCACGGAAGAGCACTTGGGAAAGAGTGGATGAAGATTGGAAGACTCATGGTATAAAACAGAGCAAAACAGGGCAGTCAGTGACATTTTGATAAGATATATAGGTCTACAGGTACTTTGAAGTTGACTCTAGGTGAATGATTGAGCTTCCAAGTCATACTTCAGTGCCCACAGGTGGTTATTGATGATCCATGACAAAAGGGTTTGAAACAGGGTCCAAATAGTGAATTTACAGTCTATTACATGTTGCTGTGTAATCCTGGACAGTCATAAAGAATCAATTACAGAAAGGGGATATTTCACTCTGAAATATTGCTTCTTATACTCAATGTGTAGAGGAAAAAGTTAGCTTCGACCGTAGCTATAGAATACTTCATTTGGACCAATGGATCAAAAGTTTTGGCAATTTTAGTGACAGGTGGTCATTACAGCACTAGGACTGGTTGACATGGTACACTGTTTTGATCCAAAGCAACCACATACCTCTTCCAAAGTTGTTATTTCAGTAAATCTGGTATATCTACGTGTTATTGGCTTCATGTGGAGCTATGAAGCACTTAGATTGGAGGAGAATAGCTTTGGATATTGACCATTCTTTATCAGGCAGTCCTGAATTGTCACAGTTTGCATGATGGCAAGGAACAAGAAGAAAGATCAGGTATTGGAGCCCATAAATGAAGGATTAGAAGATTACTATGCTAAAGCTAATCCTACCATTGACAAAACCGAAGTGGAGGGAGTCAATGAGGCCAATCATATGGGAAGTTAGGAGCTCAATGTCATCTTCTCCTCCATTATTCTCTATTTCTCCAACAGTCCACACACACTAAAATGGTATCCTCAAAAGATAGATACCCCAAACTTAAAGACACTTTACACGATACATACAATCATAGGATATGACATATTTATCAACACTCCCCGTCAAGCTCAGAATGAGCTTCCACACATAAGACTCCAAGTGCACTCCTGAAGTACTCAAACTTATCTTTACCTAATGCTTTGGTAAAGATATCAGCAACTTGGTCATTTGTTTTCACATGGACCAAGTCAATCTCTCCATCAATGACTTTTTCTCTAATGAAATGATAGTGCACTTCTATGTGTTTTGTTCTTGCATGGTAGATTGGGTTCTTTGCCAACATAATGCTACTAACATTGTCACAATACATAGTGACTCCACCATCAATCTCTATGCCCATGTCATATAAGATCAATCTCAGCCATGTCATATAATGACTCCACCATCAATCTCTATGCCCATGTCATATAAGATCAATCTCAGCCATGTCTGCCCACATGCTGCCAATGCAATGCCTCTATATTCTGCTTCAGTGCTTGATAAAGCAACTGTAGGTTGCTTCTTACTGCTCCAACTTACCATGGCTAATCCAAATGAGAATGCATAGCCACTAGTAGATCTTCTATCCATAGAGCTACCTGCCCAGTCTGCATCTGAGTATCCAAATAATGTAGGCTTGATTCCTTTTTCATAAAATATCCCAAATCCAGCTGTCTTCTTCACATATCTAAGAAATCTTCTCACTACATCCAAATGTGATTTGCATGGTTTCTGCATAAACTAACTTATCAATCCAACAACGTAACTCAAGTTTGGTCTTGTAATGGTCAAGTAGATAAGACTACCAACCATCTTTTTGAACATAGTAACATCCTCAACATAAGATCCATCATCCATCAACTTAGCATTTTGATCCAATGGTGTATCAAAACTGGTTTGTATCCTGTCATGCCATATTTTTCCAACATCTCCAATGCATATTGCCTTTGTATCAGCCATATACCATGAGGTGTGTCAATAACCTCAATACCCAAGAAGTATCTCAACAAACCAAGGTCCTTTATATCAAACTCTTTATGTAACCCATGCTTGACTTCAGTAATCTCCTTCTCAAGTGTACCTGTAATAATGAGATCATCAACATAGATGACCACAACAACCATACCATCTTCTGTATGCCTCACATAAAGTGAATAGTCAGCTTTGCTCTGCTGAAATCCCATACTGCATAAGAATTTGCTGATTCTATCACACCATGCTCTTGGTGCTTGCTTCAGTCATATAAAGCCTTCTTCAACCTACATACATAATGTGGGTATTTTGGATCCACATAGCGCTCTGTTGATCCATGTACACTTCCTCTTCTAAGTTGCCATTCAAAAATGCATTTTTCACATCCATTTGATAAAGCCTCCAACCATAGATAGAAGCCAAAGCAATTACCGATCTCACTGTCATCATTTTAGCTACTGGATTGAATGTTTCTTCATAGTCCAAACCATAAGTTTGTGCATATCCTTTTGCAACTAGCCTTGCTTTATACCTTTCAAGAGAACCATCCGACTTACATTTGACCTTATAAATCCATTTACATCCAATGGACTTCTTGCCATAAGGTAGTTTCACCAAATCCCAAGTCTTGTTTTTGTTGGAATTCAGCAATCACACTCATTGATAGCCTCTTTGTATGAAGCTTCAAGGCCAAGGACATGCAGGCTTACCTATCCCATATGCACAGTGGTGCCTACTGCAGTTTCCTACTTTCCTATAAAGCATTGTACTTGCTTCCTTTTCTTAATGAAATGATAGTACCCTTTTCTTATCAGTAAAGTGTTAGTGTCATTGTCCACACACACAAGATTGTGTTTATGAGTTCAAGTCTCAATCTTGAAACCTAATTCACTTGTGTGACAATCAATGTCTAAGTCTATGTCTACATGAGTTTTCTTCCCGTCTTTGAACCACCATAGCCATGCTCTAGATCCGTGTTTTTCTACATGGTATCAGAGCACAGTTGGGCATGGCCTAGCCTCGTCTTTGCTCTTCTAGCTCTTCTTTATCTTTCCTAAGCTCGGCTTGAGTTCATGACTTCACTCCTAGCTCCATACTCACTCTACCTTCAATGAAGCTTCAATGGCTGCCATAGCCTGCAGGACCCTGCCTCCTTGGAGCTCTTAGATCTCTTGAACCATGCAATATCTTCTCAAGATCTCTTTGGAGGATCATTCCTTGACTCCCTCTGCTCCTTCCTGGCACATCACAGAGGCACATTGGCAACCGACAGCCCTGGCATTGCAAAAACTCGTCGTCGCTGTCCAGACTGCACCGTTGCTGTTCGTACGTCGAATTTCGCCTGCACATGTCGCGATGCTAATGAAGATCATAGGGCTTTGATAGGCCTTGGAAAGAGCTACATTTCCATAAAATTTTTTTTAGAAATGATCAACCATAGCTCCTACAATCTGCAAAAAACCAGGCCCCTGTCTGAAACCCTAAACTGTCAGAGAGTGCCAGTTTCATCAAAGCTCAAAAATCTCATCTTTTTCTCTCTCCTGCCACTTGGAACAACCCACTGCCACTCTGATCTATTGTCCTAGCACCAAATCAAGGAGGGGAAGGACCTGAGAAGATTGAACAAGGATCGATGACCCGAGCAAGGAAGATTCAAGCTCAAAATCAAGTCTCTACATAGTGTGTTTTCACACTACCATTACTTGTGTATCTTGACACATTGTAATTTGCTCCACTTGTAAAATATGAGAATCTTGGAGCTGATTTGTTGCTGCTCTAGCCATCCAACATGAGAAAAGACTCTCCAAATGCTCGGTTCAAGGGAATCGGGTTTCACACATGGCAAACCCGCATCAAGCTCATTCTGATGAAGAAGGATCTTTGGGCCATTACCAATGGCAAAGAGAAGAAGCCTCGAGATGCAGACCTTGCAGTTACTTGGCAGAAGAATGATGACAAGGTACAAGCCATCATTAAACTGGAATTGGATGACAGCTACATCCATCATGTGGATGTGTGTGACACGTCCCATGACACTTGGGACAAATTAGATACCTTATTTGGTGCACAGTCAAAGTCGTCTAAGTATGGTCTATTGATTGAATTTTTCCAACTTGATATGAAGCCTCATACATCCCTGGCATCCCATCTGAACTACATGGAAAGCCTGCTTACTCAGCTTGCAGGAATAAAGCTAAAAATGGATGAAGATGTTTGTATTGGTGTCTTGTTAAAAAGTCTGCCTCCTGCCTATGATAATGTATCAACCACTCTAACCAATATGCCTGATCCTCAACTTGTTGATATTAAAGCCTCTCTGCCTAGAGGAAGAAAATAAACTTAAAAGCAAAGAAGATCCTAGCACTTCAAAGGATGAACAAATGTTATATGTAAACAACAGATACAAAGGTAAAAAGGAACCGCTCTTCTGTGACTTCTGCAAAAGGACCGGACACACTGAGAAGTTCTGTCATGCTAGAAAGAGGTCCCAAAAGGCCTATCTTGCAGCTGTGAAAGAAGAAGAAGACCATGGACCAAAAGATGAAGATGAAGATGAAGATGAAGACCACCAGGATCGGAAGGACAAGACTCATCAGTCCTTCTACTCTCATTACTCTGATAGACTGTTTTAAAAGCCTTGTATTTCCTTGCCCTAATGCTTCTTGCCATAAGCTTTGTAAACTCCTCATGTAACTTGGCACTACAGTCCTTGTACACTTGTGTGAGGCCCCTGTTACAGCCTCTGGATGTCCATCATGTTTTGGTGCCCACACTTAGCCTTTTCTGCGAGAGCCTCTGGTGTCTAGCATGTTTGTGGTGTGCCCACACTTTGCAGGTGGTTCTCATTACAGCCTCTACACACTTTGTGCCTTTCTAGTTGTGATTGAGGAGGGGTGTTGAGATTCAGCAATCACACTCATTGACAGCCTCTTTGTATGGAGCTTTAGGGCCAAGGACATGCAGGCTTACCTATCCCATATGCACAGTGGTGCCTACTGCAGTTTCCTACTTTCCTATAAAGCATTGTACTTGCTTCCTTTTCTTAATGCAATGATAGTACTCTGTTCTTATCAGTAAAGTGTCAGTGTCATTGTCCACACACACAAGATTGTGTTTATGAGTTCAAGTCTCAATCTTGAAACCTAATTCACTTGTGTGACAGTCAATGTCTAAGTCTATGTCTACATGAGTTTTCTTCCCGTCTTTGAACCACCATAGCCATGCTCTAGATTCGTGTTTTTCTACAGTTTTTCCTTAGTGAATCCATCTCTTCATCCATTGCTTGTCTCCACTCTTTGCTCTCTACTGTTTCTTCAAAGCAAGTAGGCTCCACATGTTGTACATAAGAAACCATGTATGCATAATGCATCTTCATGAACCCATTATAAGTCAATCTATCAACTAGATACCTTACCCTTTCTGACCTTCTCAATTGAGGTGCACTACTGTGTGTCTCATCTAATCTAGCATGTGTGGCACATACTTTCCTACACTTCTAGTGCTAGGTGTTTTAACATGCAGAATGCCATACTCGTCATCTATAGATTCATCTTCTGAACTTTCAGTCATTGGTCTCTTACCTTTTGCAACTTCTGCACTCCTTTGTGCATTTCTCAATCTACCACTCCATGGACTGTAGCTGCCACTGCTTTCCACATTGTCTTGAGGTCCTGAAGCGTCTTCTACATGCTGATTTTCAGCCTTGTTCTTTGCTGAAATTTTCCTTCCATAGCCATCATCATCATTGATTTCATAGGAATCAACATCCACTGCAATTTTGGGATTGTATCATGATTCATATTCACTAAATTTCACATCCCTGCTTATGTATACTTCCTTACTCACTAGATCATAGCATTTGTATCCCTTCTTCTCATCATGATATCCAAGGAAAATGCATTTTACAGCCTTAGGTTCCAACTTCTTTCTCAAATCATCTGGAACATGAACATAATAGACACATCCAAAGACTCTAAGGTATGCAACAATGGGTGTCATGCCATACATTCTCTCATATGGTGACATATTATGAATCAAGGCTGTAGGTGTTCTATTCATAATGTGAACTGCAGTATGCATTGCTTCTGCCCAATATGACAATGGCATGTTCATTTGGTTCATCATTGCCCTTGCAACCTTTGCAATAATCTGATTCTTCCTTTCAGCCACACCATTTTGCTGAGGTGTATACCTGCATGTCAATTTCCTTTTGATACCATGATCTCTCAAGAAGTCACAAAACTCATATGACATGTACTCTCCACCATTATCTGACCTCAAACATTTTATGTAGCATCCAAACTGCTTTTCAGCCATAGATTTAAATTCCAAGAACTTTTCAAATGCTTCACTTTTATGCTGCATAAAGTACACCCAAGTCATCCTGCTAAAATCATCAATGAAAGTGATATAGAATCTACATTTTCCGCTCATGGAAACATTCTGACATGGGCCCCAAATATCTGAGTGTATTATTTCCAAAGGATAGCTGCTTATTCTCCCCCTCTTTGGAAATGGCAATCTGGACTGCTTGCCAAATTGACAAGCCTCACATACATGATCAAAATTCACATATCCTAAATGTGGTAGACCATGGACTATCTGTTTTGATTGCATTTTCTTCAATCTTTGCAAATTAACATGACCAATCCGTCTATGCCATAATTCCACATCCTTATCTTGCCCATGTCCTCTCTCAACATACATAGAGTTTTGAAATGGAGTACCTGCATCCAAAGCAAACAATCTTCCTTTCTTTCTACCATGAGAAATCACCCTACCAGTTCTCCCATTATGAAACTCTTCAATGAAACATCCAAACTTATTGAATCTCACCTGCGATCCTTGATCAACCGATGCTAGGTTCTTAGTTATTGTGGGCACATAAAGTACATCACCAAGCTTATTCTCAATCCCATCTTTAGTAACAAATGGCACACTACCAATATGAGTAATTTTGTGTAAAATATCATCACCAATGGCAACATATTCATCATTCTGCATTTGCTCCTTGTTATCAAACCACTCAGCATGATGAGTCATGTGGTTTGTAGCTCCTGAATCCAAAAACCAGTCATTCTCACAAAGAGGATGAGTCATGCTCCCAAGCACATGCTTCATAGCAAATAGGTGACCTCTAGGTGATCCACCTCTAGGTCCATAACCTGTACCACCATAAGTGCCTGCATAGTGGCCATATTGGGTCCTTCCATGACCACTAGACATGGCATTCTGTTTCTGATAACAATCCCTCTCAAAGTGACCAAACTGCCCACAATAATGACAAGTGCCATCTCTTTGTGAAGAAGGAATAGACTGTCCTCTACCTCTAGGGAAAGATCTCCCCCTGCCTCTATGCATGAAGTCACCATGACCAAAGTTACCTCTTCCACGAGCAAAACCATAATTACTACGACCAAGTGAAGAGCCTCTAGCTCTAGATGAGCTGCCACGACCTCTCTGGTGATAAAAAACACTATCTCCACCTGCAATTTTGCCACTGCTAGATGCATTCAATCCCAACTTGATTTCTTCTGTAAAAGTAGCAATCCAATAAGCTCCTCAAAGTTAGGCATAGAGCCTCCCCTAACGGAAATAGAGGTATCCAAAGATTTGAAAGCTGGTCCAAGCCCATTTAGTGTCACTGACACTAAATCATCATCATCAATAGGTGCATTAATGGATGCAAGGTCTTCTGAAATTTGCTTGATTTCTGCCACATAGTCACTGATGCTACGATTGCCTCTCCATGCACCATGTAATCTCTGCTTAAGTTGTATCTTACGAGTCTCTGTACATGTTCCATACATTTTTTCTATGATTTCCCATGCCTCCTTACAAGTACTTTCCTTTTTGATATGAGGAATCAATGTTTCTGAAATACATATGGAGATCTAATGCAAAACCTTCCTGTTCTTCCCAGTCCAATCCTTGTACGCTTTCTTTTGCTCTTCAGTTGGATGTTCGGAAACTTCTGGACATTCATCATCACCTATTATGAGGTCCCATAGACCTCTACCCTACGATCAAAAAATTCTCCATCCTGTAAGACCAAACACTATAGTTGTCTTTGGTCAATTTGTCTCCCACGATCTGAGTGATCTGTGCCGTGTTAGACATTATGACTGCTGCAAATTCAGAAGAAAACAACAATACAACCTGTCCAGAAATGGTATTTAGCAATATGCCCCAATGACTATAGTCCAAGAGACTAAATCCTTTGTTGGAACTCATCACATACTTCTCGTACTTTTGCATGCACTTCACATGTAGTCTACATGCTCATAGATGTCATGCCTATAACACAATATCATGGTTTCCATTAGCCCCACCTTGTGATGTTGGCCCAAATCCAGGTGAATATAATCATCAGCTTTGGTTCTGCTTTAAAAAAATTGCTTCCTCCATAGATCTCATTACTTGAATCATTCAGATGTACCTTATAATTATTCACAAAGTGTAGCATACGAGTAAGCACAAATGCCTGCTTAGCAACAAGAACATGTTTCTATCAGTAGTGTGGTTGTTGCTAGCTGGAAATAGACATTCAACAGTACCACTGCTTATTAACAACAACCTTCATTGACTGTCACTACTTATGAACATCAAGTGAATGCTTCTGGTGGTTCTAGAGCTGGTACTATAGTGTCCGATATAGCCAGCACATATCTAGCTCTAGCAAACCAATATCCGTGCTTGGGGATAACTCTTTCCTTAGCCCAAAAGTAAAGGCAAAGCGGACATCACTGAGTAAACTCTGGCATTCCTCAAAAAGCGATATTAGCAATCTGGTCTTGCAAATCCTCCTCGTGATGTTAAACACTAACCCAGGCATGCGGACTCAACCAGTTTTTGAAGAGTCCCACTAGAGCAGAGACGGCATGAATGAGAGGCAACCTTGCAAGCTTATTGTCAAAGAGATATGGCTACTTCTTCTTCCTCTACATCTCTGAATTCTTTAGTACCAGCAGAAGCCATCACATTGATAGATCTGCATCGGTGCGCAACAGGGCTCCTGTACGATAATCAGCGATTAAGTTCACATTTGCACAAGCTACATTTTCTTAGACCGTTGTACGAGACTAGTCACTGTCCTACTTCCTGGAATCTCATTCTGATGAGTGTTTGAGATGGCTGGCTATGGATCCAACACAGGGGGCTACCAAGCTCGTCCACCAGCAGCTGCAGATGGACCAGGGGCTTACAATGATGCACATGTAGCATCAACAGCTTATGGCGAGTCAACTTGGAAAGCTGATGGGACACACGTAATGGTATCTGGGCCAGGAGCTGCTGGTACATATAATCCAGTTGCTGGTGGTTCTGGTATCAATGGTGGAATAGGCATTGCTAGTCAGTCATGAGGAATGAATCATGGCGTTGGGAGGCTTGTGATGCAAAGAACATCTTCTGTGGCTCCATCAGTCGCTTTCAGCTTGCGCCTACCGCACAGAACTTAGCAGTGTCTTCGAAAAGTCCATGTATTGTCTGCCTTGGGATTCTCGAAACGATCGATGATCCTGAACCTGGAGACAAAGCTGCAGGGAAAATTGATGCAACCATGTGTATTATTGCATCATACCTCACATCTGATTCATAGAGTTCTCCCTCAGTTCTGATATTCCTCCTATGCTCTGATACCAACTGACAAAACCGAAGTGGAGGGAGTCAGTGAGGCCAATCAGATGGGAAGTTAGGAGATCAATGTCATCTTCTCCTCCATTATTCTCCTCTATTTCTCCAACAGTCCACACACACTAAAATGGTATCCTCAAAAGATAGATACCCCAAACTTAAAGACACTTTACATACGGTTGTACTTTAGATACATACAACCATAGGATATGACATATTTATTAACAACCATTGGAGCCACACATCAGGGACAAGAATTTATGGGCAATAGTACAACAAATGAAGATGCCCATTGGCCAAGGGTTCTTTATGACAATGAGCACAGAACTAAAGCAAATGTTACCCATGATTCCAATGACTTCCAACAGTTATCAAAGCAAATTGGTAACATGAATGAAGGTCTAATCCAACTCACACATTCAATGGATGAAAAATTGGGTAAGATGATCACTCATATGGAGCAGCAAAACCATAGAATGGATGCCAAATTTGAACAGTTAGTCACAATATTCAACAACTTGTGTAACAAATTGCAAAGCAATCCACCTTCCCATGCCAAAGATATACCTATTGTTCTTGGCAATGTGAGGTTCACAACAACCCAACAGAATATATCATCCACTTTTGAACATGGAGGACCTTCTAAGGTGAATGAAATAGTTCAATCTCATACCAATTCATGGAATAGGAACATGGCCAACTTTACTAGTTCAAGAGATAAAGGACAGCAAGATTATTCCCTGCATGATGACAGAAATGAGTTTGTACATGGATGTCATCCCTTTTACAAAGAGTTTGATTCTCAACATATTCAAGCTCATTATGCAAGAGATGACCAAGGGCAGTATGCACAAGATAAAGTAAGGAAAGGAGATAGTTTCCAGCATGGTGAAGATCAAGAAGATAGGTTGCCACATGGGACATCCACTCATAACCAACATTCGCATGGAAACTCATTGTTTGGTTGTCGATCTTTCGAAAATAATGGAAATGGACAGCAAGCAATGAGTGATCATTTTAATAGACAACAATCTTTTGGATATACCAACCATAATGGGCAGCATTATCATTATGACAAGGAATACAAGGACAAGATCAATATATCCAATTTTAAAGGAGATAACCCTTCACCGACCGAACTTGAAGAATGGATCAAGAAATTGGAAATGTATTTCACTCTCTACCCACACAATGATCAAGAAAATATTTGTTATGCAGCCCTACACCTAGAGGGTTATGCGCATACGTGGTGGAGATACATGAGCAAGATTGGAGAGAATTTTCAATCTTGGCAGGACTTCAAATCAGCCACCATGACTCAAGTGTTTGTGTCACCAATGGAGAAGGATGGGATTGAAAGGAAATGGTATGATCTTAGGCAAAGGGATTCTACCGTGAGGGAGTATTCCAGTCAAGTTTTAGATCTCTCTATGTATGTGAAAGGCATTTTTGATATAGCCAAATTGAACAAATACATTTTTGGTATTGATCCAAACCTTTCAGCTGAAGTAGGGGCGGCCAAGCCTACAAATGTTCATGCAGCCATTCAATATGCTGAGAGGTACAACCAAAAGTATAGAAGAGATTTGACTTTATTTCAGCCCAAAACAGGAATGAATTATTAATCCAATCGGCCTACGAGATTTGGACAGCAGTTCAGCCAACAATGAGAAGGATTTAGAGTTGAAAACATGTTTCAAAATAATTCTAGCAAGGTGCCAACCTATCCTGTAGCATATGCTTCAAAACAAGGCAATATTTTTAGATATAATGCTGATCCAAAAGGACATTTCAAAAGGGCTGAAGGTGCAAATAGGCAATATCCCAATAATAACAGTAACAAGGTACTTCCTAATGATAAATCGAAGGGTTTATGTTACAAATGTGGGGAGAAATGGTCTGCTGAGCACAAGCAGAAGTGCAAGGGATATATATTAAAGTCTAATATGTTGAATATTGAAGACTCTGATGAAGGGGAGACACAAGAAGGACATCTTTTGCAAGTAGAGACAGTTCCTACTTGTGATGAGATGCATGAGCATGATGATCAGGATGCACAGGAGGAATTAGAGCCGGTTAGTAATTTTCCTTATGATCCAAGTGGTCCATTTGATCATGGTGGATCAAAGATTGATGATCCTTCTATGGTTACTTGTCAGCCCATGTTATGTTCCATATCTCAGGATGCATGGTTGGGTTGTAAAGGTGAAAGTACACTTCGGCTTAATGCCACTATAAATTCAAAGGTTGCCCATATTCTCATTGATACGGACTGCACACATAGTTTTGTCAATGCCAAATCATTATATGAGCTGAAGTTATTACGTCAAGAGATAGAAGCTCCACTGAAGGTACAAGTAGCTAATGGTGCTCAAGAGTTGAGTAAAGAGACATGTTGGCAGACTCCTATTGAATTATCACAGACTTGCACTATTATGAAAGACTTGATTGTCCTAGAAATGGGTCCCATTGACATCATCATTGGCTGTGATTGGCTTAAGCAGCTTGGAAAAATTTCTTTGGATCTAAATCAAATGTTCATAGAATTTACTTGGAATGGATAGCAAGTAAAACTAAATGGCATGGAGAGAAAGCAAGTGGAAATAATTAGTAAGAAGAAGATGAAGAAGGAAATTAATGCTATGTCTTGCATTTTTACGCTTCTTCTATCAAAGGCAGATGAAAATCAGCAATCTACTTCACCTAAGGAGCAAGATCCATGTCTATGTAAACTCTTGGAAGAGTTTAAGGATATATTTCAGTCACCTACATCATTACCTCCTCAGTGTGAAGTGGATCACCCTATTGATTTAATGCTTGACACTAAACCCATCAACAAATCTCTTTACAGATTATCCAAGTATGAGAGAGAAGAAGTAGAGAAATAGGTTAAAGACTTGTTGGAAATGGGGTTTATTCAGCCTAGTCAGTCACCTTTTTCTTCTCCCGTACTGCTTGTCAAAAAGAAAGATGGGTCGTTCAAGATGTGTATTGACTATAGAGACTTAAACAAGAGCACCATAAAGAACAGGTACCCAATCCCTCGCATTGATGATTTTTTGGATGAACTCAAAGACGCAAGAATTTTCACAAAGATTGACTTAATGTCAGGATATCACCAAATCAGGATGAAAGCATGGGATGAGTATAAGACAACTTTTAGAACAGAAAGAGGTCTCTACCACTTTTTAGTTATGCCGTTTGGACTTTCAAATGCACTTGCAACTTTCCAAGCTCTTATGAATAGGATTTTGCAGCCATTCTTGTATAAATCAGTCTTAGTATTCTTTGATGACATTCTCATCTATAGCAAGAGTAGAGATGAACATCTGAAGCATGTCAGAGAAGTCCTTGTTACCTTGAGAAGACACAAGCTTTTTGCAAAGGAAAGAAAGTGTACTTTTATGGCTAATGAAGTAGAATACTTGGGTCATATTGTTGGCGAGAAAGGAATTATGGTTGATCCAAAGAAGGTTCAGTGCATCAAGGATTGGCCCATACCACAGATTTCTACTTCACTATGAGGATTTCTTGGACTATCTTCTTTCTATAGAAGATTCATCAAGAATTATGCCCATGTAGCAGCTCCTCTTACTGATAGATTAAAAAAATAAGCTTTCTTTTGGGATGCTACACGCACTAAGAGTTTCAATGAGCTGAAAAATCTACTCATTTTAACACCTATTTTAGTGTGTCCACATTTTTCCAAGGAGTTCACTATATTTGCTTATGCTAGTGGCAGAGGTATTGGGGGTGCTTTATGCCAAGACCATGGTGTTATTGCTTATGAAAGCAGGAAGTTGGATGATAAAAAATAGAGATCCATGTCTATGAGTAGGAAATGTTAGCCATTCTTCATGTGATCAAGAAGTGGCATCACTACATTTATGGTAGCCATTTTAAGGTGAAGAGCGACCATCGTGTGCTGAAATATTTCCTCTCTCAGCCAAATCTTTCTCCCAAACAAAGATGATTGTTAGCTACACTTTAGGTATATGATTTCAAGATTTCTTATATGGCAGGAAAGGATAATGTAGTGGCTGATGCTTTATCCACGATGTGGGCATGTTTTGTTTCTAGCATTTCTACCCTACATAAGGATTGGATCCAGGACATTCAAGAAGAATATCTTTTAGATGAGCAATATTATGAAGAAATTACAGCAAGATGATGGATTTGAATTTCCCAATTTCAAATGGCAAAATGGACTTCTTTGGTTTAAAGGGAGAGTATATTTGACCCTTTACTCATCATTTAGATCCCAAATCTTATAGGAGATGCATTCTTCTCCTTTGGCAGGACATATTGGATTGTTTAAAACCTTTGACAAGATCCATAAATGTTTCTATTGGAAGGGACTTTGGAAAGATTTCAAGGAATATGTGATGCAGTGCTTACCATGCCAACATAATAAAGATTCAAATGTATTGCCTAGTGGTCTACTTCAGCCTTTGCCTATTCCACATGGTAAATGGACTGATATCAACATGGATTTTATTATATGACTTCCTACCACTAAGCAGGGATAGAATAGCATTTTTGTTGTGGTTGATCGTCTTACGAAATGAGCCCACTTCATACCTACCAAAGTCCAATATTCAACCAAACAGGTGGCGGATCAATTCATGGAAGTGATTTTCAGACTTCATGGATTACCTATGAAGATTGTTTCTGATAGGGATTCCAAGTTCATGGGGAATTTTCGAAAAAGTTTTTTTACTTCCATGGGTACAAAACTAACTCCAAGTACTACCTATCATCCAAAAATAGATGGCGGTCAATAAATGGTTAGAAATCTACCTCAGACACTTTTGTCACGAATAAAGAAATTTTCATGTTGCTTTAATTAGGAAATTAGTATATTTTTGGACTGGAGTATAAAAGGCAAGAGGGTGCCGATGTAAATCATCTTTGAATCATTTTACACATCTCCACTTCTTGGAGCTTGAAGGTATTTCCTTCCCCACCATTGTAAGGGTGAGTTCCTTGCAGCAACCTTCATCAATTGATTCTCAAGCTTCCATGGCTTCAACATCTCTTGTAATTCTTGGTTGTAAGACATCTTGAATTAAGAAATGGCAAGCTATGGTTTCTAGCATTTCTTGTTAATTTAGCATTTCCTATTAGCTCTATGTTAATTTCCATTTAAGTGACAACCTTCATTTCACATTGCATTCATTACATGGTATTGGAGATATACATATTCTGGATGCGTAGCACTTGCTTTTATGAACATTGACCTATGTTGAGAGGGTGAGAAGTCCCAAGACGTATGGTTAGTATGTTTGTTTTGTTTGTGAAATTTATTCAGTGAGGATTATACTTTATCTCCTGGAACAATCAATTAAAAGAGAGGACTATATGTCATATGTGCTTTATCTCTAAAGAACAATGCATCGTCTTATGGCCAATCCCTGAGGTGTAGGAGAGTCGAAGTGAGCTATAGCAGTTAGACGAGGGGTGCTTCTTATGTATGTGATATGATCTTTTGGGTACTCCCTGTGAGGAGTTGGGAAGGGACTCATTGTACTATACATGATACAAATGTGTGTTTAATTTAGATCAGTGTGTGTAGCCTCTGCTGGTGGATGCTCCTTGGTCATGGCACTGTGGGGTATTTTGGTTGAGCATAGAGGCCAGCCGACTAGAGCCCTAGAGCCAATGTTGGCACATTTTTGGTCCCAACATAATTTCTCAGTTTTGTCGGAATCACGACATTCAGGTGGAGTATACCCATCCGACACACCTTCAAAGAATGGTGTGGTGGAGTGTGTGAATTGAACCATGCTAGAGGTGGCTCGATTGATGTTGGAGCATAGGGTTCTTCCTCATTCCCTTTAGGGTGAGGTAGTGGCTACCACAGTTCACATTGGCAACCATTTCCTAACTTCTACACTACAGGCCATGACTCCTTACAAGGCTTTGTTTGGTTGAAAGCCCTTCATCTCTCACTTCTCCATCTTTGGATGTGATGCATTTGTCCATATGGACAATTGACTCAAAGTCTAGGAAGCTTATCTTTGTGGGCTACAACACTACCACAAAGGGCTATCAACTCTATGACCCAAAGATTTAGAAGCCTAAGGTGAGTAGGGATGTGATTGTCAATGAGGCTTCAACCTTCAAGGATCCTATTGATGGTTCTATTCCAGGTGATTCTAATTCTTTGTCATCAATTGACCTTGCCCCACCCTCAATTCCTTTCCTTTCTCCCACGTTGCCTTTTTACACCCCTTCCTCATCTTCAGCTTCTCTCTCTCCTACTTCTCCACCCTCTAGTCTGAATTCCCTACCACCTTTGATGGATGCAACTACTACTTCTTCTTCATCACATCCTTTCACCCCTTTAGCCTCCCCTTCTTCAAAGTCTTCTATGGTTGATCAGTTGTTAGAGGGGGAGCTTTCTTCCAATGACGAGGATTTACCTTCCCTTGGTGAGGGGGAGTCCCTATCCTATACAAATGATGCTTCATAGGTACCGAAGGCTACTGAGTCTTCCTCGTAGTTGGATGAGCCTATTTGAGTCCCTCATTGGTATCGATTGCTCATGCATGATTCAAGCATTTCTCACATTCCTACTTCTCATATAGGTCCACAAAGATCAATTTGTTTATAGGCCCAGCAAAATAGCTCACTTTTTGTGAACTCTTCTCTTATGTCACTGGTTCTCCATGCATGTGAGCCTACTACAATTGAGGAGCCTCTTGCATTGGATATTTGGCATCAGGCCATGCAAGAGGAGATCAATTCTATTGAGTGTAATTAGACTAGGGAATTGGTTCTGTGTCCCCCAAGTGAAAGGTTATAGGTGTAAAGTGGGTTCGTAAGACCAAGTACATTGTAGATGGTTCTTTGGACAAGCATAAAGCTTGGCTTATTGCCAAGGGTTTTTCTTAGAGGACAAGTTTGGACTATTTTGAGAGTTTTGCACCTAGAACTAGGGTGTCTACTATTTGGCTTATTTTGGCTCTTGCAGCCCACCACTACTGGCATGTTTATCAAATGGACATCAAATCTACCTTCTTGAATGGTGTCCTTGAGGAGGAGATTTATGTTTCTCAGCCTCTAGGTTTTCTTATGCAAGGAAGGAGGACCATGTCTATAGATTGTGAAAGGCTCTCTATGGCCTAAAGTAGGCTCCTCATGCCTAATATCAGAGGATTGATTGATTATTTCTACAAAGTGGCTTGCACCAATTCGCTCTTGACCCCAACCTATACTTCAAGGTTGAGGGTGACAGGTGTGTCTTGTTCACCTTGTATGTGGAAAATCTTATTATTGTAGGGAGCTCTACTCAAGAGATTGATCGTACTCAGGAGATTTCGCAACAGGAGTTTGACAAGATGGATCTTAGGATCCTATATTTCTTCCTTGGCTTGGAGATCTATCAAATGGCATAGGGGATTTTTGTTTTCTAACATAGGTACATCTCTAAGCTTCTCTTAGAGTTTGGTATGCCAACCTATTTCTTGCCCCATGGACCCAAAGTCCAAGCTTTTAGCAATCGGAGCTCCCCTTATAGATGCCTACCTGTTATACGTGTTTTGTTGGCTCCCTCATATGGCTTATTCACACTCAGTCGATGGATATTTCTTTTGTTGTGGAATTGTTGTTTTCTTTCATGAAGGCTCCCACTCAGGAGCATTAGAGAACAGCCTTGCACATTCTTCATGATTTATAGGGGGACTCGATCCTAGGGGATCATATATGGAGAGGGAGTTACTCTCTTTGTTGGAGTGATTTTGATTGGGCAAGTAATGTGGATTCACGACAATCCATTACAGGTTATGCCTTCTCCCTTGGATTGTGAGTTATCTCATGGAGCAGTAAGAAGTAGCCTACTATGGCCCTTTCTTCTATAGAGACAAAGTATCATGCATTATGTTCTGCAACTATGGAGGCACTTTGGCTTCATCGCATATTGGCAGAGATAGGTTTTCCTAAGTCTAGACCTAAAAAGCCACATTTGGAAAACCAAAGTGCTCTAGCTCTAGCAAAGAACCTTGTGTTTTGTGCTCTCATGAAGCACATTGAGGTTCAATACTACTATGCTCGAGAGTGGATCCTATATTCCCAATTAGCAATCGCTTACTATCCCACAGAGAACAATGTGGCAAATCTCTTCACAAAGCCTTTACCCCAAGGCTTCTATAATTTATCACATGAGGTTGTTGGGTATCTAGACACTCCTAGGATTTGAGAGGAGGGGTTAACCTGCCTATGTTAGCTATGTTAGTCTATCATCTCTTGGTTGTGAGCTCCTGTCAGAGTCTGACAAAGACGTAGGAGGTCTATCAATTTAGATGCATTTTCTTTATTTGTTGGCTAGCATTTATGGCCTCTACAAGTTCAGGTCAACCCATTTTGGTGATTTGGCTATTTATAGCAAACCCTCCCCACTTAGCAAGCACATATACTCTTCAGTCTTCAATCATTCCTTTACATGTGCACACTTTGACACTCTGACTCTTTGTGTTGCTTGTTGGTGCTACCATCATCATCAGCCTAATTTGGTGTCCTCACAGATGCTTTGGACTACATGCAAGGACTAATCAATCCATTATCATTATATCAACATTCTTCTTCAATCAATGCAATATTCTTCCATCATCTCTCTCTCTCTCTCTCTCTCTCTCTCTCTCTCTCTCTCTCTCTCTCTCTTTGTGTGTGTGCTTCTCTATGTGTTCATGTTTCTCTTTCATTGCGTACTCTCACATTTATCATATGTAATATATATAGTCAAGTTGTCTACACAATGTAAACATCATTAGAAAAATTTTGGGCTAAAAACGAGTCTTTAAAAATAAAATAATTTAAGATGTAGGCCTTCTGAATTGTCCAATAGGAAGGCTAAATATTGACATTCACGAAGAGTAAACCTTCACTCTCCAAATCTTGGGTTCTTTATTAAAGAAGGGATAGTTGGGGTTTTGAAAAATGAAGAATGAATAGGACACAAAATTTGAGTTTCTCTCACCTCATATTTCCCCTTTTTTTGGGTGAATTTTCAATATTTGTTTTGTTCTCACAAAATTAGTTTAATCCAAAAGTCTAGTAGCTGACTACTTTTCCTCTCTTCTCCATTCTAATAAAATTTCATCTCCATTGAAACTCTCTACTGAGAGTGATTATGATTTTGTGTGTTTTTCTTAACTCTTCGCTTTCTTCTTCTTAACTCTTCGCTTTCTTCTTCTTGCGACTCTAGAATTTGGGCAAAGCACAAGTGTCCATCTCTCTTTGCATATTTGCTATTTTTAAAGTAGGGTTTGATATAATTTTGTTTTATTATTATTGTTTTGTTATAGAGGTTGTTTTGGGCAGGAGGTACATGTGCTCATCTCTCTCTCTCTCTCTCTCTCTCTCTCTCTGTGTCTCTCCCCTTTTTATTTCTTTCTCCCCTCATGTTTTTCTTTTTTATTGTGTTTTCAACAGACCTTGATGTTGGCTCTAATTGTTTTTGTTTTCTTGTTGTAGAGTTCAGGAAGAGGTGAAGGTGCTTCTCTCTCTCTCTCTCTCTCTCTCTTTGTGGTTTTTCTTTGCTGTTATCTTTTCAATACATCATCATGTTGATTCTAACCCCCTGTTGTTGTTTTATTGCAAAGATAATTTTGGGTGAGTTTGCATAAGTACTCTCTCTCTCTCTCTCTCTCTCTCTCTTCTACTATTGTTTTTAGTATACCTTCATGTAAACACTAACTCTAGCTATTGTCTTTTTATAGAGATCAATTTGGGTAAGATTGGATAGGTGCCCATTGCTTCCTATCACCTACTCACTCACACATGCTCTCTTTCTCTCTATGTTTCCCTTTTCTGCTATCTTTAAGTAGGAGTTTGATGCTAGTTCTAACTCTTGATCAATTGTTGTTGCAGCACGTAACACAATGTAGAGCAGAGATTCTATAGCTCTAGGTTTTGATTAGAAACAATTCAATCTTATCTTCAACAAATTAGCTTACAGGTTAGTTTGTTCAATTTTGTGTTATTTTTATTCATACAAATATTTAGATATTTTTTATTAAAATGAATTTGTCAATTGAACAATTTAGTCATATTTTTCTCATGTCTACCATTTCAATAGGTTTTAATGGTTATAAGTTTCAAATCTATTGTTGTTACTACAATCAACAAAGTTATGCAAGTATTCTACCTTATAGGTAAATTCTCTCTTTTATATTGCAAGAACACATGAATAATTAGTTATTTTAGTTGTTCTTGAAGTGTTATGTTTTGTGACTTATATGTATTATGCGAGGTTTAGGTAAAGCACAAAACTCTCGACCAAATATTTTGTTGTAGTGAGTAATTTCTTTGTATTAGATTATATGGTTTTGTTAGAAGTCGAGGTTCAAAAATCCTCCAATTTGTTAGTCCTACATGTCCATTTGGATCTCCATGCCAATTGGCTATGAACCATGAAACTCTTGTATCATATCATCTATATAATGCACAATGTGTTGAGTCATAGAATATCTCAGTTGTCAATCTAATGTCCCCATTTAAATTTTCATGCAATATGGGCTACCATCTCTATATTGACTACTCTTTAATACTTATGTTTTTATACAATGTATTGAGTCAAATCAGACTCCTATTTATTATAATGCAAGTTCTTTTTGCAAAGTTCTCTAAGTATTCTTGTACTAATCTTTCCATTCTATTCCATGTAAATGGTATGATTAAAGTGATGCCATAAAATTGAATATGCACTTTGTGTTGATGTACATAACTATGCACATTTTAATATCAATGTTTGTGTTTGTTTACAAAAGTGTAAATATCTCTTAACTCCATGTTGATTTGTATAGATACCAGTGATTACTAGTTGAATCTAAGATGCTCATTGTACGAGTTTAATGTGTTTGTTTACAAAAGTGTAAACATATCTTAACTCCATGTCGATTTTTATAGATAGTAGTGATTACTAGTTGAATCTAAGATGCTCATTGTTGGGGTTTAATGCATACTTATTTATATCTATTGCCTAGGTTATAATGCGTGAGAGAAAAACAAATGTTCTCTTGATAGAAGTACATAATAGTAGGAAAGATAAAGAAGGGAATTGGATCATGAATATGTATGATTGCTCTTCTTGGGTACATATGCATCCAAGTATGAAGGGAGCTTTCAAGTTGAAAGCGTCTACAATTGTAGATAGATCAAAGCACTGGAAAGGTAAAGTCTTAGCTCTCAGACAAAGGAAGGTTGATTCTCACCTTGTAACAAAGGTGTTGGTACAACATGTATTCATATAAAAACACACATATATTGCATCCACCATTATAACTGTTCAATGAAAAATTGCAAACAATAAGTCTTTGTAGCACATTGAGAATAAGAAATTTCATGATATCCATGTAACTAATTGACTCGTATTTACAAAAGTATACCCTTCAAATTTGCTATGAGTGGCAAAAATGTCGAGAGCTTCACAAGTTCTTTTAAGTTTTACTGCCTCGAAATTGGTAGATTTCTCTTTAAGGGGCATACAACCAAGCAGCTTGTAGAGAACCATGCATATTTCTATGACTCTAAGTACATATTGTCCAAAGGGGATCAAGAATATGGAATCCTTGAGTCTATACATGTACCGAATCTCAATAGCATAGAATGGCCATTGTGTAGTAGCTATATTTTGCACATGTAGCACACAAATTTTGGTAGAAATATTGAACTTTATGAAGCTAAGAACTAGCTCAAAGAATATACATCTAATTTGGTTTATATCAATCATAATTTTTGCACATATGTTCAAGGAATGTGAGGGTTTGAGACATATCAAAATCACATATGTAATAAAACATACATTGAAAGATTATGTAACAAGGATTCTAGGAGAAACTAAAAGGCTGAAAATCACTCACGGTCTTGACATGGTAGAGTGTTAAGTCACAACAAGGGACATGGCTTTCATATAAAATTCAGCTGACAGTAGGATAACTCTATAGGTTAGGGCAAGACGACTTGCTCTATAGATGCATGTGCAAACATGATAGAGTGTTAAGTCACAACAAGGGATATGGCTTTCATATAAAATTCAGCTGATAGTAGGATAACTCTATAGGTTAGGGCAAGACGACTTGCTCTGTAGATGCATGTGCAAACATGAGATGCATGATGTACTTGCAGAAGCACATGGAAAAATTGTAGGAGGAAACAACAAAGACACTACAGCCCACAAGGTATTGCAGTCTCAACTGTGGTGGCCTACTCTTTTTCGAGATGCAGCACAATTTGTAAAGCACTGTGTGATGAGTGCCAATAGACTAAGGTACCCATTTACAAGGACAAAATGGAGCCAAGTCCAATCATTGCGAGACAACCATTTGAGAAATAGAGAATTGAATTCATTGAGCTGATTAGTCCTGTGGTACAATACTCAAGGCCAAGTACATCATCATCACTACTACAAACTATCTCACAAAGTGGGCAAAAGCATGAGCCACGAGGAAAAACGAGCAGGTGATCTTACGATTCGACTGCCCCATTGAACTAGTTAGTGATCAAGGCACACACTTCATTAATGAAGTGATTGCTCACCTCCTATTGACATTTCTGATCATCCATAAAAAATCCTCACCCTACTACCCTCAAGTGAATGGCTAGGCTGAGTCTACTAATAATAAGTTCTTAGTGAACATCCTAGCCAAAGTAGTCTCTACCTCGTGCAATGACTAGGACAACAAACTAATGGCAACCTTATGGGCCTATCGAACAGCCTATAAAACAACAATAGGACAGACTGCCTTCAAGTTTACCTATAGGATTAAAGCCATTATACCTGTAGAGTTCTTTGTCCCAAGCCTGAGAGTAGCCATCCAAGAGAGATGGGATGGAAAGGAGGCATGGACGGAGTGCCTAATAGAACGCTTATCAAAGACTTGAATTCTAGCCACCCATGCGCTAATTTGCAAAAAGGCATGCCACAAGAGTTGGTTTGAAAATATGTCAAAACACAATAAAATGCCATAAACAAAAGATGAAGTTTAGGGAGTTTGCAGTATCAACTGACAATGTAGAGCTCGAGACCCTAGATGGAGAGGGCATAGGCTTCTTCAATGGTAGCCGCATAAAGAAGTATTACCCTCCCATCCATCCACTGCATGAACCTCCCATGCTAGAGCCCCATGTGAAGGTCTGAGTCGCAATATTAACAGAAATTGATGAGAGGAGGAGGAAGAGGCAATAGCACCTACTTACCTGCACATATAACGGTAATTGCCCAACAAACACATACCTTTGATGCATTAATTGATGAGGGAGCTAATTTTAATATCTTAACTCATGATCATTGGACTCAAATTTGCCGACCATAACTACAATTCACTAACACCAAACTTAGCCCATTTGGGGGTCGATCATATGCTCTTTTAGGAAAGTGCAAAGTCGTAGCCTCTATCAAGTTTGAAAGTATACCCCTAATCTTTATGTGTTGGCGAACACAAAAGATGCTAGTGTAAGAAATTACTATCGAGACGCTCATTTAAAAAGCAAGCACATTGTAACATCTACTATGAGTCACAGTGTGTTCACCTTGCTATCCACAATGTATGAATAGTCACGGCTTTCAGCAAGAGCAATGTGGCTCCATCAAAGCTCACGAGGTCACTGATAGAGGAACCCACCACCAACTCTAAGGAGGGGGGTCGACACTTGCCACAACCTGCCATGCCACACCGCCAACACACCGCTGAGATAAAAGCTAAGGCCCTAGAATCACAGTTCAATTGGGTGCCTAAACATCAAGGATTGCTGCCTAGGAGCATACGACCACGACCTTGCAAGCCCAAGAACTCATACTCGAAACCTAGGAGGCAACAAAGAAACTATAGGCACTGACGAATGGTCATGCCATGATGGGTCCCCAAGACCCTATTGCAAGCGCAAGGCTATTACGAGGGAAATGTCTAGATATGGGCACCTAAAACCAAGGGGGCCGGTGACTCTATTCAACCACCACACTTAAACTTGACCACATGAATCCCCATGATAGATCAAGCACTAAAGCCGCAAAAAACTCAACCTGCAAATCCCATGGAGCTTAGTAGTGTTAAGTGTGCATAGTCCCTCAATGAATCTATCAATCAAAACTATAGCTTTCCCACCCCAAATCAACCCAACCTAGCATTGCTAGTGTCCCTAAAGCCTCACAAACATCTAGTAGCACAACATCAGAATCTCAAACCATGCTTAGCACACAAGAGGCTAAACCACACACTCAGGAGCAGCCGCGCAAGTGTAGATGTCACCACTGAGCTATCGAGTCCAATCAAACCCTAGCCTCCAGCAGGTCTTAAACCCTCTTATGAATGACGATCAATTCTTACTTGGGCCACCACAAACTTAGCTAAAAATACAGGGGATGACTTGGTTGGTTGCCTTCAATGTTTGGATGCCATTTTACCACACTTGCTAAAAGCTATGACCAATTAGACCTAGGTCTTTTAAACGAGCCTTTAGTAATGGAGATACACATGCTACCTTGCTCATGGGAAGAATTGGAATTTGTATTCATTAAGTCCTAGGCAATTGAGGAACTCATTGTCACCAAGATTTCTTGCAAACATGCATGAAAACAATGCCTCATTACATCTTATGACAAGGGCACGATCCTTGCCCCACTCGACCAAGAAATTGAGGAGTTGAAACAGCTGGCTACCAATGACTCCTCTTTCTTGTGACAATGCTTCAACTTTAATGGGAGCAAGAGGGCTACCAAATCATGACCAACACTGAGCAGAGATGTGCAATCAAGACCTTGGAATATGACCCAACTTATGTAGCCACAACCTCCTGTAGGGTATTGACCACCATTCACAACTAGCCTATTGGATATAAAGCAAGTGCATGAGCTGACCACTAATGAGTGGTCATAGTTTATGGTGGACCCACATGGTAGATTTAAAGAAAAGATAGTACATACTTCCACCTACATAACCCCATTGGGTGCATATGACCAAAACACAAGCATATAAGGGTCAAGCTTGCACACAAAAAGGACTAATGCCTTAAAGTGTGTATTAGATTTTCCTAAACACACAATTATAATCAACAAGATGGCATGATCATGATATGCATATATATAATGGAAGAATAAAATGCACATATCTTTTCATAGAGAACTCCTATGAAAATTTTAGGATTGTTTCTTTGATGTACTCATTAAGAGCTTTCATATGAAACATATATTGGGGGAGTCCCTAAATTTGAGGGAATCACTAAATTTTAGAAGCCTCAAATTGATAGGAATAACATTATGAAAATAAAGTTTTGTGTTTTACCAATGCTTAATACATTTGGTTGTTTCTATTCTTGGCAATATTCAACTAAAAAAGAAAGGCCATAGAGAAGAGGCAAGTGTTCACACAAGCTTCCAAGTATCCTATCACTTGTCACATCTCATGACATGTGGTTGGACACTCGTGCTACTCCACTTTTCCTTTTTGTGTGTGTGCATGTATATCTTTATATGATCTTGTGAAAGTGAGAACTACTTCTCCCCACTCTCTTGTTGATTGTAATTGAGCTCTTTTCTAAAGGACTTGAGTTGAACAAAAATGCATTCCTTCAAAGGAGAAAGGGAGATAGGGTGTTTCGGGAGAGGAGAGAGATTTGTTGTTATGCCCATCTTCAACCCTCAATCTTATCTTCATTACTTTTACAATTCCATGGGTCTAAATTGTCATATTTAGCTCTAAGTATTTGTTCTCTCCATTTCTTAAAATATTGAGTCTTAAAAACAAACAAATATTACAATTGTTTAGCATATTATCGTCTACATATCCATTTCTTAAAAAATCAAGTCCTAGAAACAAACAAATATTATAATTATTGAGCATACTACCATCTACATTGTTTGAGGAGTTTATGAAATCTATTTCACTATAAATATTTTGAGATAGCCCAACACCTACTTATAATATTGAAGCATTGGTATGGGGCATTGGAAAGAGTGTGAGCCTACTAACCATATTAAGCATCAATGGTTTGGTACTACCAAGTATTTTGGGCAAGAGAACTGTTTACAATATGTATTCATAAACCCTCTCCCTGATGGATCTATATTATATGGATGGGGTCGGTGAGCATTGAAGAAGGTAAATAATGTGCATAACACCAATGGGACAAAATCTTTCAAGAACTAGCTCAAAATTTAGAGCAATGGGAATTTTAAAGACATTTGATGTATACAAGACTTGTATGCATGTCTCATATGGGCATAGTGACATGGGATAGATTTAAAGACATTTAATGTATACAAGACTTGTACGCATGTGTCATATGGGCATAGTGTCATGGGATGTATTTTGGGGATAGAAACATGAATGGAGATAGGGACATGAATTGTTATCCCCTATCACCACGAGAGGAAAATTTAACATGGTGATACGTGTCATGAGGATGTGAAATTTTGTTTGCTTTACTTAACATTTTGATTAATTTTTAATCAAATGTTTAAGTATATGTTCACATGTGAAGTGCAAGTGAGATTATTTCATATTTATGGGTCAAGGACCCAGGGAAATCAATGGATGTCAAAGGCAAAAGTTGTCCTAAGTAATGTTGCACAAATACTTGGTGATATTTGGTACCAGAAAATTGCTTAAGGCATTTTATTAGCCATAAGTGTCAATTGGTGACACTGATGAAGGATTTGACTTTTAATGTACTTACTGTCAATCTGAGGGCCAAAGAAGACTCGGAAAGACTTGTGAGATGAATTGGCCTAGCCATTTAATTGTTGGCTGGTCAAACTAATTTTTTGGACATTAAATAATTATAAATTAATTTTCAAAAATTTAAAGCTAAAATTTAATTTAAAATGCAAATAATGTTGAAAAATTGAGTTTGGAAGACTGCCACTTAGCACACTTGCCAATGCAAGTTGGTGGAGGCTATGCACACACACACACACACACAAAGAGAGAGAGAGAGAGAGAGAGAGAGAGAGAGAGAGAGAGAGAGAGAGAGAGAGAGAGAGAGAGAGAGAGAGAGAGAGAGAGAGAGAGAGAGAGAGAGAGAGAGAGAGAGAGAGAGAGAGAGAGAGAGAGAGAGAGAGAGAGAGAGAGAGAGAGAGAGAGAGAGAGAGAGAGAGAGAGAGAGAGAGAGAGAGAGAGAGAATTCTTGGTTAAATTTACTTGCTCATGGAGAGGCTATAGCTACAAGTTGCCATCAGTTTTAAGCAATTTTCAACCAATCGTGAGTAGATTTGGAGTAAGCGATAATAGCCAAGGGGTCCTCTTAGTAGTTGGGCGATAGCCTAGGATAGTAAAGGGATAGCTATTCTGGGCTTCTTTGATTGTTGGCGACAGTTGTTGTGGTTGTCAGGATAGGGCACTAGCTGTTTTTGGCAGAAATCAAGTCACTTCTCATAAAGAATTTCTAAAGCTTCTCTCTTTTTAGTGTTCTTTCTCATTCTCTAGCAGTTTTCCAACCTTGCTCTGAAGATCTCAACATTCTACTCCCTAGAGGTCCAAAAATTGTAATTTTCTCTACTATAAACTATAATTTACAGTAAAAATTAGGGTTTGTCAAACCACATTGAAAAGCGTGCCAAGAGATTGAAGCCTCAAGACTTGAATTTTTAGGGCTGAGAATTCTCAACAAGATTCAAGTGTAATTTGGGGCGAATTTCATTTGCCAAGAAGTAAGTGAAGGCCAATTAAACAAGCAAATCGAGGGCAAAATAATTTTGAAAACTTGCTGGTCATTATTAATTGCAAGGGATTTTCCCAAGAAGTTAACAAAGACCAATTATCTGAGCAAATTGAGGGAAAATCAATTTGAAAACTTGTTGGCCATTATGTTAATAGCAAGGGGTTTTTGGATTGTGAAAGGGATTGAAGGAATCCCATTGTATTCGAGTTCAATTGCAACTAAAGATAAAGAAATACCAAAAGGGGCACCATGGGACAACAAGTACAAATGCGTGGCCAACTTGGTAGTGCCAATCCATGGGAATATGGACACTAGGGTATTCATGCAAATGCAAACATGGGATAGCAAGGATACTTTGGTCGTAGCACCATTTTTCATACAATGGTTGGTAAGGATCGCATACAGGAATATACAACATGAATCCCTATGGCATGCAACAACCAATTAGATACAAAAGATTGCAAGAACTTGGACCAATACAACAAGAAGTTTTGGGATGCTTTGCAGCTCGTTACTTCTTACCAATTTGTTCCCCTTCATAAGCAAGTGGAGAAGTATGTATGCAGTTTACCAAAGGGAATTCGAGATTTTTGCATTAAATCCACTATTTCCAGCATGTCACAGCTTATAGAAACTGCTACTACATCTAATACATTGTTGTGTGGAAAGGATGTAGGATTGCAAGACAATGATGTCAAGTCCAATGTCAAAGAGGTAAAGACAAAGAAAAAGGAAAAATATAAAAATAAAGCTAAAAATCAAGGAAGATTTTAAAATAAGGCTAGAAAGAAGAGTAGATAATAAAGAAAGTCTTAAAAAAATGATGCACATAATAAGGAACTCATGGCTGCAAATAAATTCTTTATTTGTGAGTAAGAGGGGCATCGCAAGGAGATATCCTAATAAAGAGTGAGCTAATAAGAATGATAGCAATGGAAAGAATGGAAAAACCTTAGGTAGTTTAGTGTCTGATATAGTGGAAAATCAGCCCAAGAATGATAGCATTGAGCCTTGCGAAGCATGGGGCAAAATGAGATATCAACATGCACTTATTTTCCTTGATCTAGGAGTGCAATTAAACTTAATCTCTATTGACATGGCTACCCATCTAAGCATCAGAGAGGATGAGTTGGGGCCAGGGTGAGATTGGTATGGCATGCAAGGGGCATGCAATGCCTGTCACTTATAATTGGAAAGCTTTGTTTGCACATTTAGAGTTATGTGGACAATGAAGAGTTATTTATTGCACCTTTGGAAGGATGTGATGTCTTGCTTGTTGCGATGCCTTCATGCCATTGTGTGTATGTAGTTGTTGATACTCATTATAAAATTGTGACCCTTTATTATAGATGCAAAGTTCATACTTTGGATATAAACTTGAAAGGGGAATTTGTCCCTCTTGTATCTGGTTCTGCCATTTTCAAAGTAATGAAAATCATCTTTCATCTTGCTTGCTTTTACTAAAGATAAAAGTGATGATAAAAATATTGGGGATGTGACTCAGTTGGATAAAAATTGGATAAAAATTGAATGTCATTTTTGAAAACATATGTTGATTGCTTTTCTCAATTACTTCCAAGGCAACTACTATGCCTGAAAGGCCCGATGATCATGACAGAGAATCGATCCTCTAAAATAGCCCTCCTAACAAGCCACCTTATAGAGTTAGTGTAGCCCAACAAGAGGAGATTATGAGTCAAGTGAATGAGCTATCTGAGAAAGGGGTTTGATTCAGCCTAGCTCATCTCCATTTTGTTCAACAATGATTCTAGTGCAAAAAAAGGATGGCCATGGCGCATGTGCATTGATTATCATGCATTGAATAAAATCACGACAAAGAACAAATTTTTGATCCCCAGGAACAATAAGATCTTGGATAGATTGCAAAAGGCAACCATTTTGAGTTGTATAGATTTGAAAAGTGGATACCATCATATTCAGATTAGACCTAAAGATGTATCTAAGATAGCTTTTCAAACATTTTTGGTTTATATCAGTTTCTTTCATGCCATTTGGGCTTACTTATGCTCCTGCCACATTCAATAGAATGATCAATCACATTTTTTGGCACCACACGACATTTGTAGATACTTTCTTCAATGACATGATTGTCTTTTCGAAGAATGAGGTTGAGCATTGGAAGCACTTGGCAATAGTGTTCAATGAGTTGTGTAAGCATAAGTTTTTGTTGATAAATGACAAGAAAAGTAAATTATTCTTGTGTATGAGATCCACTTTTTCGGGTGCATTGTATTAGATGATGGCATTTGAATGGATCTTGTAAAAATTGAGGCAATTCGTTCATGGCCATATCTTAGGAATGTTCATGAGATTGATAGATTTATGGGCCTTTGTTCATACTATAGAAAGTATATACAGAACTTTGCTAAATTTACTTCTCCATTATATGATTTGTAGAAGAAGAATGTGCCTTTTAGATGGACAATAATGGAAATTTCAGCATTTGATTTGTTGAAAGATAGCATTTGATTTGTTGAAAGAAAAAATGACTTCGGACTTTGTGCTTGTGTTTTTTGATTTCATAAAGTCATTAGTTGTGCACTGTGATGCATGTGGAAACAACATTGGGACTATTTTAATGCAAGATGGCAGTGTAGTTGCTTATGAAAGTCACATTTTCCATGGTGTAGAGAGGAATTTACAGGTCTATGAGAGAGCTCTTGGATGTAATTCATGCATTATCTATGTGGAAACACCATTTGTTAAGGGCTGATTTCATAGTGCAAATAGATAATCAAACATTAAGGTACTTTTTGACACAGATGAAGCTATCAAAGAAGCATATGAGATGGAAAAAAGAATGTAGTGACTGATGCATTGTCATGTAAGCCTCAGTTATATTAGTTGTCAACATGGTTTACCACACTAAGTTGGATGCCATAAGAGATCAATATGATGTTGATTCAAACTTTGGGAATGTATATGATCAGCTTTGTAATGACCAAAGGCATAAGCACTTTATGCTTTGTAGTGGGAGCTCATGCTCATCTGCCAAGACCCATGGACCGCTTATTGCTTCAAGCATTTCAAGTGAGCACAAATGGTTATATCTCACCTAGCCGACACACCTTTGATCCTATGTGTGTGTAGGGAGCTTACCTTGATGCCCGAATGAGTAGCTTCCTCACTCGAGCAAAGTAGTAGCTCCAGATTCGACATACGAGCTCAAACAACCTCAAGCAACCTCCACCTCCAAGCTCTATCCTCCATAGCCATGTGCGAGACAAGAGAAGAGAAGAGAAGAGAAGAGAAGAGAAGAGAAGAGAAGAGAATAGAAAAATAAGAGAGGAGATGATGGAGAGCTTCTTCTTCAAGATCCCTTGCCCTCGCATGCTCACTCCATCGCACTCTCACATTCCCTCTCTCAAGCACACACAAGCAAGCGAGAGGGAGAGAAGACGAGAAGAATAAGAGACCACTTTTGCCACACCCAAGAATGAGCTTCTCATTCACTTTTTGAGTTTATATACAAGCCCTTAATCCCTTGGGCACTATCCTTTTTTTTTACATGACTGGGCATCTTGCCAAGGCCCTCTTTCCCTATTCCCTTCTAGTTGCCTTATCCCTTCACCTATGCTTGTTTAGAAGTTACAATTTGCACACGAGGGAGCTTGGCACCCTTTTACAAAATTTTAGTGGCACCCTTGCATTTTAAGATGCGCCTTTGTCTTTGACTTGGCCTTTGAGGTTGCCCTTGCACTTTTGGACTTTCTTCTCTTATTCCTTTGCTTGGCTACCTTTTTTCGCATTATTCCATATTTTTGAATTTTCTTTTTTCTACCTTGCATCAAGGTTAACATTACCCCCTCCTAGATGAGTGCCAGTCCCATGGCACTTGCAAGTCTGTGCTGATGAGGGTTCTATGATTTGAAGGGTGGTTGTGTGAGTTGATGATGTTGGGGCCTCATGGGGATTGGTCCTAGGGAGAAGCTCATCACACGATTAAGGTGGTAAAGGCCGAGAGTGGACTGAGTAGATGATGGGGCCTCCAAAGTAGGTGGTTTACATCATTTGTATTTACTTGTAAAGAAAAAAGTTGCACTACCTAGGGGGTGTGTCTACTTTACCCTGTGGTGCATTGTGCTCGAGCTAGTGGAAATGGGAGTTGGGTTGAGCATGAGTGTTGTCCCAAACTTGAGGACCCAGTTTTTACCTAAGGGTGGTGCAGTGAGTGCGGCTTAGGGAGATAGGTCTAACCATAGGCAAGGGTGATCTCCCTAGGCGTGTCTTGCCCTTGATGTGCCCTAAGTGTGATGTGGGAGCCGGCCGACTAAAGCCACTCGATGCACTTATCGTAAGGGCCCTTGGGTGCAGTGGTTGTGGCCTACATGTGGTGAGATGATTCATTTGCTTTCTCCAGTGATTTTCTTCTCATGATTATTTTCTTTTCTTCTTCTTTTCTTTTTTTTCTTTTTTTTCTTTATTTCTCTCTCTTTTTTTTTTAATGGACAAAAATCTAATCTTTGCCATCAGAGTCATAAGAGGGAGGAGTTGGGGGCTTAAGAGATTTCTTAAGGAATCTCCAACTTTGCATGTATCCTTTGAGGTTCATTCGTGCCTAGAGAGGAGTAGCGGAAAGAAATGGATGATTACAGTGAGCGAAGTGGCTATCATTCATATCTTCTAAGAGAGCTAAGCAAAAACAAGGAAGGAGGGTAGCTCGCATCATTAACCTAGTCATAACCCAGATGTCTATGCCATTTGGATCAAAAAAGAGTGGTGGTAGGCAGTACTCTTGTGATAAGACTCTTGATTTAATAGTACCCTAAGTAATCTAAGATAATTACATGTAGTTAGGAAGGCTAGGTCTAGGCATGAAGTGAATTCGTTAAAGAAGTGGGCTATTGAGTTATATAGGTCTTACAGCATGAAAGTGAGGGGTTCCTTAGGCTTGATGGTGTTGACATTGTATATCTTGGGGAACTCATATCAACCATGGATGTCTAGATTGTAATCCATTCCTACTCTTCTTGGATATGGCATGAAAGTAGGGTTATTTTTTCGAAGGGTAGGGTGTTACAAAACGATATCGAGGTGTCTGTGTTGCCTTCCTAAATGCACCTCCTCAACTTTGGTTGGTACTCATAGCCCTTCAATGTTTTGGGCACTTCATAGACTTTGTTCTCCTAGTAGTCTGGAGCCTTTGCTCCCCATTGGGTAGGATTCTTCTCTCTCTCAGAGCTCCACCTATCTCCCAACCTCCTTTCGACATTGATCACCTCTTCCACCACCTTGGTTGATTATACCCTGCTCAATGTGGTGGGAAATTGGAAATCAAAGTCGAATGGTTCACATCTATTCTCTCTTTGCTCCCAAGATACGAGTCCAGCGTTATAGTTTACCAGGAAGTAGTCTTCTCTCGGCAGGATGGGCACTGCTAGCACGCTTGCCGATTGAGCATTCATTCTTCTTTGTGCTTGCTCTAGTATATGCTTTCTCTTCTTTTTGAGCTCGACTTTCCTGTCAGTAGGGGTGTCCACCTTCTTTGCAATTCAGGTCGTGGGAAAGGAGGTTGCGGGACTAGCTCCTCCTCTTGTTGTCCCATTTCAAAGTGTTCTGCCTCTTTCTCCTCCCTGTGTTCCTGTGGTGCTCCTTCAATGAATCCCAAGGCATCCACTTCTTGCATCATCAAGCGTGACCTTAGCAAATAGTTCCTTCAATTTTGTAGGCTTAGGCTTACTCCCACTACTTGTGGTGGCATATGTAGCCCTTGTCTCAAGGCCCTACAGGCAATCCCTAGCTTTCTTTTCAATGAATCAATGCCCTCCACTTCTTCCGTTTGGGTGACATCCATGATAGTGTTGAGGAAGGTGCATTGTTGGGTCTCTAAGCTCACTTGTGTGGCCTCTGCCGCCTTTCTCTCTCTGCGAGCACCTTGTCCCCTTCTACATGAGCTAGACGACATGCTAAGTCTTTTACTCTTCTTTCACTTCTGGTTGTACATTCTTCTACCTTCTTTTTTATTTCTTTGAAGCTTTCTCCTTGCTTTGATCTAGAATCATCAGCCTCTGCTCTTGTTCCTCAAATTTCCTTTCTAATCTAATCTACTCTTCTAGCTCTAAGGCAACCTTCTTTTTCAAAAATTTTATGTCTTCTTGATAGCTTCGGGCCCTCTCTTCTCTCGCTACTTCCAACGAATCCATGGCGTCTTAGACATTTTTCATCTCCCTTTGCAGCTCTTTGTATAGCACTACTAGCTCTTCGTTTAGTCATTGCATACTCATGAGAGCCTGTGTTTCTTCAGTGAGCTTTGCTTGCCACCTTTCTTCTCCTCCTTCCTTGGCCTTGAGCTCCTCCTTTAGCTCATTTATTTATCTTTGACACATGGCCACTTGGTGGGTTTTTACTAGTTGAAAGGTTGCCATACTCTCCTTTTTAGTCTCTAACTCAACAACAACTATTTTCTTTTCTTCTTTTGCTCTCTCAAGCTAGTATAGGAGTTCCTTAATATAGTTGTCATAGTTTGTGGACAACAACAGTTCAGTGGGGGTAGTGGTTGTGGATGTTTCAATATTCTGTCTTTTAGGATCTTGCCTCGACTACTTAGAATCTTTTGTGGCCGGTCTCTTCGTCCCTGTCACACTGAAACTCATTCACCTCCCTCATGGGTCATTTCTTTGTTGACCAAAAACTGCACCAGGCCATGATGTTGTTGGCATGGACTTTAGGTGTAGAGCCTTGGGTGGTTGTGGTTGTTGGGGTGGTCAACACTAGGATGGCTAGAGTGGGGGCAACAAGCCTTTACCCTTGCCCTTTGTAAACTGGTGGTGCTGCAGCTTCTAGCACTTGGGTACTAGAACTGGGGCCTTTGTATCTGGGTGGGCTCATGGTAGCCAACTCTTCTTCCCTTGAGGTTCTTGTATAAATAATAGATGCAGTAAGAAGTAATTGGTTTAAAGGCAAAAAACTATACCCTTGTCTGCTATTGCTGCTGCCATATACTAATTTATCATTGTTGAATATGTTGAGTGATGTTTGAACACTATTGTGGTAAGATTTGCATGCCTAGGTATTGAGTTATGGGTATATCATTTGGGCTTCACTCTTGCAAGGCCTTGTTTTGTGTATGATTGAGGACTAGTTGGATAGTGTTAACATTGGTAGTCTTGTTATTGCTTTAGGGCATATTTGAATTTGGGATGTGTTTGCATTATGGAACATATACATAGTGTAAATGACTTGTGGGTTTTTGTCTTACAAGTGCAAACTTGGACCATAATGGCAACAATTCAACCTAGTAGTGCTGAGGTGAGGGCATTATTTAGAGGCTTTCTTAGGGAGGCTCAAAAGTTCCAAGACTACAATATTTGTGAATATGTAAAGCACCTTTCTAGGCAGGGGTTCCATGAACATCAATCCATTTCAATCCTAGAAATCCTTGCCATGTCCTTTTTTGAAGGCAAAGATATGCTTGATGTAGCCAAGAGACAAGCTGTCCTTTATTCTCTATATGTCCCTCGTGTGAGGAACACAATGCAAACCTACTCCAAGGACAATTGACTTGTGGGAAGAATGTACTTGGGTGAGGAAGTCTAAATGGTGTGCGCACGACTTATGTGTGGCTTCTCTTTTCCCATTTGTGTAACTCTATGAAAATCTTTAGTTAGTTGATGTATTGTATTCTTCTCTTCCTGCATGAACCGTGTGTCTCAAAACTGAAATATCTCAACCACATGTCGAATATGCATGATACCACTTGGGATTTCCATTTATCAACATGACTCCTGCTACAGGTACATGTTAGAAAGACAAAAAAAGGATATTTGCATGTGTTACCCCACTTGACTTCATGAAGCATCATGTCCCCGATCTCTCATTCTCACTCAGTATGATTAGCCATCCCCTTGTTTTGGAACACAAAGTGTGAACAAACCTTTATTAAAAGCTTCAAAAGCATATGACAAAGACAAACACATTTTTCTAAAAATCTGCTTCATATATCATAGAACAGAACAGCTCATAACTTTCTAATCAGGTCTAGGATCTCCAAGCTTCAAAAAGGAAAGTTGTAGCTCTCTTTCCAATTTACAATTCTTCAGAAAAATTCAGAGTTAATTTCCTTGATCTGCTGCCATGAAACAGCTCTGCATAGTCTGTAGTCCTAAATTCCTGCATGTAGTCTACTTCAGGCATCGACCTTCCAGAGACCCTAACTTTCACATTCTTGCTCAGATCAACACCAAACTCGACAAAGACCTATAGTAGGTGTCAAAGCACACTTTGAATATGCTATCCATCATTTACAACCATCTAATCAATACCAGATTTCAGAAAACTAAATCTGTCCCAAACAGTAAACTGGAAGCAACCTACTTTATGTATAGTATGTAGATTACCTACATCCTCTTTATTTATAGGATTCTGCATATATATTTCTTTAGACGGAACCCATTAATTCTACTGTTGTGAACAATCCCATCTAAATCTTGTAGCAAGTAAGTGTCATTTTCAAACTTCTGCTTGATGAGGAAAGATCCTTCCCATCTAACTCGAAACTTGGTTTGAAAAATAGAGTCCAAGCTACTATCATATCTCATAACCAACATTCCCTCTATAATATTCTTCTTATTCAACTATGTATTAAACCATTCCTTTCTCTTCACAATCTATTTTTTATAAGAATTCATTGCTTGTTGCCTATCCAACTGTAGGGTAAGCAAGTTTAGTCCTCTGTCAATTCCCAATTTTGTTTGATCTAACTTATGCTTTCTTACAAACTCCATCGTAGGGACATGACATTCATAGGTAATAAAGCATCTTGACCATATACTAATTGAAAAGGGGTGAATCATGTGCTTGTCTTCTGCATTGTTCTATAAGCCCACAAAGCTTGATGTAGATAATTGTCCCAATCTTTAGGACGATCTTCCACAAGCTCAAAGAGAATATTCTGTAACAGTCCATTGAATGCTTCCACTAATCCTTTGCACTGAGTGTAACAAGGAGTAGCAAATCTATGTTTCAAGTCTAGTTTCCCTATTAATTATCTCAATAGCTTATTTTTGAAGCCAAGACCTCGATCTGTCACTATTTCTAGTGGTATTCTAAATCTGCAGCATATGTCCTCCATGAGGAACTGAGTTACATCCTCTTTCTTGCAATTCCTTGTAGCCTTAGCTTCAAGCCATTTGGTCATATAATCAACTACAATAATGATGTAAGAATTTTTTGTTTTTGTACTGAGAAAAGGTCCAATAAAATCCAAACCCCACTTCTCAAACGGTCCATAGGCAACAATGGCTTTAGCAGGTTCTGGAATTAGTACCCTTTTTGCATATGATTGACATGCATGACAAATTTTACACCAATGAGCAACATTAGCACTTAGGCTAGGCCAAGAAAGTCATGCTAATAGAATTTTCCTTTCGGTAATCTCAAAACCAAAATGACCACCACAAACTTCCTCATGACATGAAGATAAACAAGCAGGAATCTCAGAACTATCCAGCACCCTTCTTAGTACATTATCAATCCCCTTCATGTACTACTAATCATTTATGAGCACATATGCCCTGGCCTTTTTGATAATGGGATACCTTTTGTATTTATCAATCAATGATCTTAACTCCACAGTTTTTAGAAACTCTTCAATCAGCTGAAGGCTTTCCCTGCCCTCATATCTAGGATTATCCACCCTCATTGCTGCAACATATTGGGAAATAGCATTTTCAGCCAATTCATGAGCTCTACAGTTTTTCTCCCTACTACCAATATGCCAAATTTCAAATTTTTGTAGCTGCCTCATGAGGCCTTTTATCTTATACAGCCAGTCCTTCAAAATATCTTTATTTTCTTTCCAAACATTTTGAACCTGTCTAACCACCAACATAGCATCTCCTTTTGCAACTATCTTAATGTATCCTAGCTAAATACACTGTTTCAGGCCAGCATGTAAACTCGCATATTCAGCTTCATTGTTACTTTGTATCTCTTACTCTCTTGACTTCCAGAAAAGACTTCTTGATTTTTAGCATCCATAATGACAAAACCCAGTTCTCTCTTTTTTAGCACTCTTCTGTAACTGCCACAAAAAGACAAGGTAGTATCTTTATCCTTCATCTCCTCATGAATTTGCGGATGCGGAATCTGTTTCTATCTTATAACAACTGTACTTTCAACAGGCTCTTTATAAGTCAAGATATCAGCTAAGCTAGCTCTTACAGCATCCTCCTTCAAACATATAATGTTGAGAGTGGAAAAAGATTGAATTTTTGATTGATTTTTGTTGTTTTTGAGGTCTGAATGGTTGATTTTTGATGGATTTAGAGTGATGTATGGTTATTAATGGAAGTTTTTGAGAGTGTTTTGGATGATATTGATTATGTTTTGGAAGTTCATGATGATTCTTAGTAGAAATATGAGGCTCTGTGATGTTTTGATAGGTTCTGTTGAGGTTCTGATTGGTTCTGATACCTTCTGTATAACTTCTGTTTTGTACTAATTTTCTTCTGTATGAAGCATGTATTGATGATTGATGAAGGTTGAAATCTTTTGAAATATTATTGAATAGTTTTTGATAGTTTGGAATGGTTTTAGTATGATTTATGAGGATTTTTTATTCTCTGATGACCTTTTGTAACCCTTTGTAAATCTTCTGTAGAGCTTCTGTCTCTGCTTTGTATCTGTTCCTGTTCTGTTGTGTAGATCTTTTGTAAGTGTTTTGTAGAATGTATGTGTGACTTTGAAAATTTTTTCTAACTTTTGGAAAGGATGAATCTAAGTTCAAAAGACCTAAAATAAATGGAAGAAGTAGCTGTTGAAGATTGAAGAGCAAACTGAAGTGACAGAGATAGTAGTGAGCTATGAAGAGACACTGTAGTGGCTATGGTGCCTCTTCGACACAAACATACCTCTTGGGAGGTGTATCGACAACCAAGAGAGGAGAATTGAGTGCCATTATTGAGTATTGTAGTGAGGAGATTATGTACTATTGATAGAGAGAGAGTGAGAGAGAGCTAGAGATCGTCATTGCTATGAAAACTATGTATCTTTTTATGAGAGATCAAGAGAGAAAATTATGAAGACATTGAAGATGAATACTATGTGATTGATTTCCATTCAAAAATGGTGTATTCTTTTGTGTTCTTTGTTCTATTGATGGATTCTATGAAGATGTTGAAGATTATGGTTGATTCTATCAAATCCGTGGGAGATATCTATTATGATGATGCGTGAAGATTTGTTGTTTTCTTTGTTTTGGTCATCAAAAGAGTGAAATAAAAGCCTGTTGATGTTACAAGATAGATTTTCTTGTAGTAGAATCCCCTTTTCCTTGGTGTCTCTCTTGGGGCTCCATGTTTTTGGTGCGCAGTCGGGGAAACTTGCCATCAACAAGCATCAAAAGAGGTTGAAAATGAAAGAAATGGCATTGCCAAGAAGAAAAGAATTCAATGGATGTTTGCAAAGTTCCTTCTTCCATTGAAGAGTTAGAGATTATTATTTCCAAATCCACTTTGCACAAGAATTTCATCCCACAATGGCAGAAACATATTACCATCATGATGCAAGCTCTATGCGGTGGACTGTTTCCTCTTCCTATTGAAGCAACGGAAACTTCCATCTTGGTGGCAAATTGTTTGGAAACAAACTAAAGAGCAGAAGCAAAGAGAATGACTATCCATGGAAGATTTGGTATTCATTGAGAAGTTTCCAGACATCATCAAGTGGGAGATTGTGAAGAAGCTTCAGGAGTCATGGTCTGTGGAGGTTCACGAAAACAAGAAGGAAAAAAGTTGAAATTTGTTCGTGGATACTCAACAGCAAGATACGTGGGATGCTTGGTGCACTGACAATCTTCTATTTGTCCAATTAGCAACCCACTGGAAGTTGGCGGACGTAGTGTTTTTCACAACATACACTATTGAAACCATCAGAAGCTGGCATTATTATAATGATGGCACAACATCAATCCTAAGAAGAATGAGTTTTGATACTTTCAGAATAGAATATCTCCCCCTCTGTAGTGGTTTGAAAGCCGAATTTAGTGATGTTGAAAAGAAGGAAGTAGAAGGGATGTTGGCCAGATAATCTCCTAAAGACTGAAGTCCCTCTCTGATTCTATTCTGTTGAATACTGAACAGTTGGTTGGAGCTAAGCCCTTGATGAATGACGTAATCAAGAGGCAAGCGTTAGAACGAGTCTAGAGGTACGTGAGAAGAGAGAAGGCAAGAATCAAGACCGAGAACGAGCTTGCAGCAGAAGCCTCCTTTGATGCCCTAAAAGCACTCTTTATAGAAGTCCCCATGGTGACTCAAGGTCCCCTTCCTAGTCAGATTCGTTCTGAAAATATTGGTGCTGGGCTAGCAAATGTAGTCCCATTGCCAATTTTTAAGGGAGAGTACAATGAAGACCCTGATCTTCATGTAGGAGAATTTATGGTAGCATGTGTGGCTAATAATGCCAGAACCCCCGAGCATTGGTTAGCGATATTCCCCGCCACCTTCAAGGGCGCGGCATTTCAATGGTATGAGAGATAAGCAGCAGGAGCTTTTGGCACATGGGACAACCTGAAGTTGGCCTTCCTCACTAAATTTAGGTGTGAAGGTTTTGAAGAGCGGATGCGAGAGGAGTTCATGAACCTAAGTCAGTCCTCTGGAGAAAGAGTAGAAGCTTACGTCTCGCAAATGGAATCCATCCTGAAGAGATGGACTAACCATCATTTGAATGAAGGTATCAAAAAAGGAGTGTTTCTTAGAGGCCTACAACCAGAAGTTCGCAAGTTCGTGGAATTGAGAAGACCAGTCAATCTGCAAGTTCCAGTGGAAGGTGCAAGATTGTATGATGAAGTTGAAGCAAGGCTTTCAATGACTCCAGGAAGAGGAGTCTTACCTTCTCTCATGCTAGGAATGGTATAACCCACCAAATTCAGTCCTAGGGACAGTTCCCTATTCCTATCCCCAGATGCAAACAATGTTGCAGTATAATGCACCTAATCCACTGTGGTTGCCACAGATGACAGTGCCTCAAATGATGGTTCAACTACAACAACAATAGCCTCAAATAGTTCCTCCAATGGTGACTCAACAACAATGGAACCCTACCAACTGGAATCAACAATCCCAAGTCTCAACAGGAGCTTTGAATCAGAACTAGAATAGAGGACTCTTTGGATCAACCCAACTAATGTATGCAGTAATTACAGAAGCTTCACAAAACCCTACTACAAGTACTTTAGGAGGTGAAAATCTAAAGGAATACTTATCCAACTCAGTTTGTAAATATCAAGAAAGAGCTTATGGATCCTATCAAAGAATATGACTTGGTAAAAGAACTAGACACTTTTAAACCAAACTTAACATTCCAACAATTGCTGATGCTGTCTCCCAGTTGCCGAAAGAAATTTAAAAGTATCTTGACAAGAAGACATGGATTAAGGATTGCTCCTTTAATAGCAACTAAGACCAATAAGGCCCCAGAGCATGTAAAGGAAGTAGATGTGGCTAACGCCTTTCTAGATCCTGGAACCCCAGAGATTAGTGTATGGATTGAAGGATGCTTTATTTTAGATGCATTGATTGATAGAGGCTCATCAGTAAACATAATGACGGATGTGATAATGAAGGACTTAGGGTTGCAAGGAATTCAACCTACATAGTGATTTATCAGATTGGCAGACCAAAGCAGAATTAAACCATTGGGCATCCTCCCATACGTAAAAACAACCCTTGTAGGAAAAGATTATTGGCTGACCTATCTGGTGGTTAAACCAAATTCTTATGGGACTTCATACCATCTGTTGTTGGGAAGATATTGGCTTTTTGAAGCAAGAGCCAGGACGGACTGGTTCAAAGGGACCCTAACCCTAGGCAGAGGATCTAACAAAGTGGTGTTGAAATCATATGGATCGCAAAAAGGCAATGGATCCACATCCATCGAAGTCATAACTGACTCCTCCAACGAAGTAACAGATAGTACATCAGGAGACGAAGAGGCTGTTAAATAGATCTTTCCCAAGAAAACAGAGGCACAGTCCCTAACAGTGGGCACTGCAAGCCAATTATCAAAGGAAACCAGGTCTTTGTCTATGGGAAAATACCTCTTGCCTCAACTAGAATCGACTTCTGAAATCACCTCTGACAGCGAGATAGAAGCACGGATGTACTATTCTTTCTGTTACATGTAAGTCAAAGAGATAGTAACAGAGACAAGGAGAGATGCAGAAGTAGAAGAAGAAACAGACACAGAGGTGGAGGATCTGTTCTTCTCCTATAGAGCCTCTACAGAAGTAGAGACAGAGCCTCTAGAGGAAGAGGATGAAAATGATGAGGAAGAAAAAGAAGCAGGATATGAAAGTGCAGATGAAGAATATCCTCTGATAGCAGATGATCTTGTTGATGGCCCTACAGAGACCTCAGAGGTCGAAGATCTCATGGTGTTGGAGGGAATGACCATGGTTCTGTTTGGGTTGACCAATGGACTACAAAGTATGCAGAATCTACATAAGCAATGGATCAAAGGTATAAAAATTAAGTTCACCAGTGGCTCTTGTCGCCCTGACAATTCATTTTGGAGAAAAGATGATGATGATGTTCCTTGTCAATAACAGAAGCCAGAGCCATTAGAGCCATAGCTTCTAGAAGGTCCATGCTATGTGACATTCCTAGATGCATCCTCTGAAGATGAATCCCTAAGTCTAGAAGAAATCACCACTCAGACAGAAGCAAACAAAGCTGTGATACCCTTTCAGCAATCTCAACATAAAAATGAGTCATCTGTTCAGAAGGAGGACATTGGTTCTAGTGGAGCATCAGGTGATGACATTACTCCCTTGAAAGAGTCAGACCTCTATCCAGAAGCAATCCGTGGGACATTTATCCATGAAGTGGAAGGTGAAAGACAAGTGACGTTCCTGGATACTGATGGTACTAAACGTCACGTGAAAGTGGGTCTCAATCTTCCAGAAGAAGAACTAGTGGTCATGCGAGATCTACTTAAGGAGAACTTAGACGTGTTTTCTTGGTTATACAAAGACCTAAAGGGGATTAATCCCACAGTATGCCAACATCATATTGACCTAGAGCTTGATGCCAAACGTGTAAGGCAAAGACAAAGACGTATGAATCCTAATTATTCTACTTTGGTGAAGGCTGAATTATTGAAACTTCTTGAAGCTGAGTTCATTTATCCCGTGGCTAACAGTGAATGGGTTTCGCCCATTGTGGTAGTATCCAAGAAGAACGGAAAACTTCGAATATGTATGGACTTTCGGAAGCTGAATTTGAAGAGAAAGAAGGATCATTTCCCTATCCCTTTTACAGACCAACTATTGGACACAATGGCAGGCCATGAGCTGTATTCCCTCTTGGATGGATTCAGTGGAAGTCCAAATCGTAGAAGAGGACCAATCCAAAACAACCTTCATCATAGAATGGGAGACTTATGCCTATAGAGTGATGCCATTTGGGCTTTGTAATGCGCCACCTTCCAACGAGTAATGATGGCTACCTTCCAGAATCATATGCATGATTTCATTGAGGTGTATCTTGATGAAATCTGTGTCTATAGCTTAATACGTGAGCACTGGGGACACCTAGAGCAACGTTTTGACAGATGCCGAGAGTATGGGATTTCTCTCAACCCCGAAAATGTATCTTTGGCGTTTCATCTCAAGTTCTTCTGGGCCATATTGTCTCCGCACAAGGGATTGCAACAGACTCAACGAAGATTGATAAGATTGCTGCCTTGGCAGCACCAACAAACCTCAAGCTATTGAGAGGATTTATTTGCCATGTGGGCTAATACATAAGATTTATTGCACATTTTGCAACCAAGGCAGTCCCTCTACACAAGCTTCTAAGGAAAGATGCAGATTTCCTTTGGACTGATGACTGCGAAGGAGCCTTTAATACCCTAAAATAGTGCCTTATCCAAGCACTTATCTTGCAGCCTTCTGACTGGATGAAAGACTCGATCTTGACAAGAACGATTGCCGCACATCGTCATGACTGGGACGATCGACTTACAGAGGCCCTCTGGGCATACAGAACCTCCCATAAGGCAGCTACAGGACAGACCCCTTTCCAGTTAGTGTATGGTACAGAAGCCGTCTTCCTTGTTGAACTGGAATTTTCCTCTTTGCGAGTGGTAGTTAAAGAGCGCTTGGGAGATTATGAGTTACTGTTACCTGCCTTCTACACTTTGAATATTTGGATGAGATTCGGCGGATGGCCCTACAGTGTATGGAAACCACTCAAGCGCGACACATGGCCTATCATGGCAGTTTCATCAAGCACAAGGAGTTCCAAGAAGGTGATCTTGTTCTAGCCTATGATTCGAGATTTGGCAAGTTTCTTGGCAAGCTTCAACAATGGTGGATGGGCTTGTACAAGGTACTTGCAGTCAATCCTAATGGCTTTGTTTAGGTGCAAACCATTGATGCCTCTGATGATCATTTTCTGATCAATGGCTATTGCCTGAAGAAGTACTTCCCTCCCTGGGGATCTTGACAATCACAGTCGACCTATCCTCCCCCTTTTTGGCGTCGCACTGTCATTCTCTTCATGGTTCTGATAGCCCTTATGATTCTCCTCATGAGGTGGTCTCGTTCTGCTAGCCCGTCACAAATACATCTCAACCCAACCTTGTTCTCTTCTCATTTGATCCAACAACGGTAGCAAGGTTGGTCTTGACACATGGTATTTCTACCATTCTCTTTATTAATGAAAAAAAAAACAAAAATAGAACAAAATAGATAAAACTGTTATGGGAGAAAATGAAGAAATTCCCTATCATAACAGACCTCGTTCTAAGAAAAGGTGGAAACACCCTTGGGCGGGAAGCTGACTGTGGAAAAGGTGGTAACACCCTGCAGCTCAGGATAGCTGACTCACCAGCAGAACCTTTCTAGCAAGTAATTTGAAGCCACCTCCCTTGGTGCGCTGTCTCTATAATATCAGTCCGTCTGTCCTTCTTAACAAATGACATTTCTTACAAATGATTGAAGTACTAGACTTGTTGGCTGCCTCCCTGGGTACGCCTCGTCTTCAATATCTTGATGACAACAACAGCCAACACGATCTTCATCCCCCCTGAGTGATGCGATCTTTCATCCTAACAGGATGGGAACGAGAGCATGGGCTGCCCTCTATATCTATCAGTGAACGTGAGACAGAGGGTGGGATGAGTGACTAGTCTTTCCCTTCAAATCAAATGAGAGGCGAGATGTGTGAATGGAGTGTTGCATGCATGTGCTGGGCCTCTCAATGTGCAATGCACGATCTGTTCCTGTGCACTATACCATAAGGCTCCCTAGCCTTCCTTCTTGCACTGTATGTTGGCACAGGGTGGGATGCACAATTGCACCATCAAATGCGCACAAGGCATATAATCTCTACACAAGTGACAGTGAAGATTACATCAATGGGTTTCAGGAACGGGCTGCCCTCCTGGATCTTTCGACAGAGAGTGAGATAGAGGGTGGGCTGAGTGTGACTGGTGTTTCTTTAATCAATTATTGAGAGGTGAGGCTTGAGGGACATTACGAAAATTGGAGTTAGGTACGTTTCTGTTTCCTTCTGCAAGCAACATGATGGGTCTTTACCATCAGCACAAGAAACACCATATTGGGGAATATGGAAATTTCCCATAAGTTTGGGACACATGGTCAAATCTTTGGATTTGTCATAACTTGAACACTATAACTCCAAATGGAGCGTTCAATAGCTCAATAGATTCCATTTTTCAAGCGCTTTCCAATGATAGGTCACATCATATGGTTTTAAGAAGCTTATGGGCATGTTATCCAGGTGTTACCTTTTTAGTATTCAAAAAATGGGAATTGGGAGATTCCCAAACTCCTTAATATTGTGTTAGGACACGTCACTCTATTCTGTACACTACACTATAAGGCTCCCTGGCCTTCCTTCTTGCACCTATGCTAGACGGGTTGGACGCACTAATGCACCATCAATTGTGCACCCTAGCATACTCCCTCTGCACCACCCCCTTGCTGATTCCTAAATCGGGTGTGAGATTTGGGTTTCTATCAATATTACCTCGAGTGATGTAAGTTATGGGGCGAGTGATTGTTCTCTCATTCCATTTGAGTACACGTGAGTTGAGTGACTATCCTTCATCAACAACACCTCCCCTGACGGGCTTCATCAACCAGTAACCTCCCTGGGTGCTATTGCATGGTCCCTGCCATGTTGGCTGAACGTTGGAGCGAGCCGTGGTACCTCCTGCAACCGACTCCAACCCTTCTATAGCAGTGACGGTTCCTTCGACCATACGCAAACCGAGCCAAGTCTTTCTAACCCTATTCTTATGATTGCAAGGGTACGTCATGTTTTAAGTGTGGGGACACTAGAGTTCAGTCCGTTGACGAGTCCTAGGTTATGTTGCTGCATCTAACCCTGTCCGTTAAGGTTTTAAGTGTGGGGACGCGTCCCTGCGCGTCTATGATGCATACCCTATGATGCATACCCCCTGCCTATGCCTTACTTTAAATCCTGCATGTATGCTGATTTTACCCTGATGGGATCCCTTCCCCACCCACCTATCTCTGTTCAACCCACCCTTGGGGCCGTTCCTTCTCCTTTTCCCTTTATCCCTTATTGTGACGATTTTCCATGAGAACGTATCTTACATTCGCCGAGACCCCCATCCAATCTTACAACCCTGTTCTTCCCTTTGACTTGACTATTTTTCCTTTTTACCAACCCTTGTTCCGGTTGATCGTTCTTGAGTTATTAATTTTTGAAGCATTTCTTGTAAATTGACCGCTTTTCCATGTGAATGCACCTTTGTTGCTGCCGAACAACAATCTGACGTGACAACCCTATCCTCCATCTTCCCCTTGACATTTTTCCTTTTTGCTCTCCTGTCCTTCCGATGCACGGTTCATCCGATATTAATTTTTGTGCGTTTTCGGGTCATTTTCATGCATATTTTTAATATTTTCCATGTGAACATGTCCTATTTTCACCGGAATTCCAATTTCATTTGATTGTTGTGTCCCGCCAGTCTTTTCCTACCTTTTTTCTTTTTTGCTCCACCCTATTTCGACTGCTAGATTTTTTGTTATTACTTTTTCAATCTATTTTGGGTTCTGTTTTTGGTGTTTTTTGCATGTGAACCCCTTCTAACTCCACTGAAAGTGAGTTTTGACGTGACAGTCCTGTGCATCCCCTTCACGCAGACATTTTCTCTTTTTATTGCCCTTCATTTCACTACTCGATTCTTTCCATATTAATCTTTGAGCCCATTTTTGGATTCGTTTTTAAGGTTTTTTCCATGTGAATGTGTCCTTTCTCGGTCGGAACTGTGTTTTGATGTGATAAGTTTGTCAGGCACGTTATTTGGCACAATTTTTCTTCTTTTTGTCTCGCGTTTCGGTGTGCTAATTTTCCAATATTAATCCTCGTATGTATTTTTGGCGTCGTTTTTTGTGTTTTTTCCAGGGGAACATCCTGATTTGATCCCGGCCACCCCATTGTACCTTTTTCGCAGTCTCCCCCTTACCTTATAGTCCATTTTTCCTTTTTATAGCATTGCGTTCCGACGAACGGTTTGCGAGTTATTGATTTTTCTTTGTTTTGCCATGTCTCCATGCGCCTTGCCTTGCGCACGTTTTTTAATTTATGCCCCTCGACATGCCTCGTTCTCTTCACGGCCTTTTGTCCCGACATCCTAGCTCCTGTTGTTTCCCATCCCTACAATTTTTTTTACCCCGCCTTGCGCATGTGCGCGGGATGAGACCGGCTCCCAATTCTTTTAAAAAAATATTTTTAATTAAAAAAATTTAAAAAGAACAAAAAAAACACCACTACAACACAATCCCCCACCTAGACAAACACAAAAAAAACAACAACAGGAAAAGCACAAAAGAAAAAAGAAAAAAAACAAAAAAAAAACAAACAAAGCAAACAAAAGAAAAGAAAAAACCAATCCCCCCCCCCCGATGGTTTCCCTTCCCTCCCTTCCCTCCCTTCTTCCCTATCTTCTTCTTTCTCTCTCTCCCTGTTCTCCTTCTCCTTCCATTCTTTCTCCCTCCTCCTCCTTCCTCCCTCTCCCCCTCCTCCATTCTTCCTCCTCCTTCCTCCCTCTCCCTCCCCCTCCCCCTCTCCCTCTCCCCCTCCTCCATTCTTCCTTCTTCTTCCTCCCTCTCCCTCTCCCTCTCCCCCTCCTCCCTTCTCCTTCTTTCTTCCTCCTTCCTTCTCCTTCCTCCCTCTCCCCCTCCTCCATTCTTCCTCCTTCCTTCTCCTTCCTCCCTCTCCCCCTCCTCCGTTCTTAGGTGGATTGCATTTGTCGTGCTGGTCTTCCTCCTTTTGTGGCTTTGAAGTTTCCGCCAGTGGACAACACGATTTGCTACTCCTTCCTAGCATCCTACAAGAACCAGTCTGGCTTGGTTTATAACCAACGTTTTTGCTTATCCACAGCCAATATTAGTGATGCGTTGTATTTGCCTCTTTCAGCATCTTTCGTCCCTAGTGGAAATCAATTATTGACAGCTGAGGAGATCCTTTCTCTCCTGTAGAAAGAAACCTCTACCCCTTTAGTGTCCAGTAAAGCTATTACAAGTTCTCGGGTCTTTGTAGCTCACATCTCCTCCCCAGTATGGAAACAACTTTGCCAATTTCTACAAGATAGGTTCATGTCAGGGAATCCTGCTTCCAAATGTCTCTCCAAGGAGCTGTTCACTGCTTCTGTTAGGATCCTGGAGGGAGCCAAGTTCAATTGGGTAGCATTCATGCTCACAAAGATGGATCATCGTTTTCAGAGAGTTCAGAAAGGTCAAGGTAGTAATATCTCCTACGGTGTTTTTCTTCAGAAGATTATCTCCCTTGCACTTCCTCCTGGTGGTGTGCCAGTTCTCCTGATCTTGCTCCTCTTCCGAAGTAGCCTCCACCTTCTGTTCCAACTCCTCCTCCATTACAGCCCAATTCTGATTCGGAGGATGAGCCCCCTACTAGATTCTCTCGCAATAAAAGATTACGTACTAAAGGGCCCCTTAGTCATGTTTCTATTTCAGTTTCTGATTCTCCTGCACAGGACTCAATTCCTCCTGTTTCTACCAGTTCCCTTCCTTCATTCTTGTCATGTCCTAATCTATTTGCAGCACAAAGGGATGGGCAGTTGGATAAATAGATCACTACTTCCTTACAAACAATGTTAGCTGGACCTTTGCTTCCTCAGCTAGTTTCTGGTGTTGAGGCTACATTGGAGACTTCATTGACGACTTGTTTTCAGTCCATTTACATAGGGGTGTATACTCCTTGCAGGACAAAGTGGATTCCCTAACTAGTCAATTGAGTAAGGCTTTGGAGGATCTAGCATTTGAGAAAGCCGCCCTCATGGATATTCACAAATAAACGACTGAAGCTACTACCCTGATGGATTCCCAGAAGGCCACCATTCAGAAGTTAGAAGCTCAAGTAGTTACCCTGGAAGCAGAGAATGCATCTTTGAATAAAGAGAAGAATTGTGCCCTTGAGGAGATGATCGACTTAGCCAGTAGGCTAGGTACTTGTGAGGGTCAGCTATACAGTCTTCTCAGGAAAGTGTTGAGCCACAGAAGAAGATGATTGCAGAGCTTAATTAGAAGATTATTACTCTTTCTGTTCCTCCACCTCCTGTGGTTTCTTCTGTAGTATCTTCCAACGAGGAGCTTGACCAGTTATAGCAGAAGGTGAAGTTGTGTAATGGTTTTTTTGCTAAGGTCGAATGCCTTCAACAACATATGAATTGTGTGTAGGATGATTTTACTAGTTATGCTAAGCTGGTGTCACCCCCACCGTCTTTCTGGATCAAGTATAATCAGCAGTGTTTTGCCGTGTATATCTCTTTGAGCAATGTGAATTTAGAACCTCCAGAGGATGGGTGGCATAATTTGTGGTCTGCAGATTTGGTGAAGTCTGTGTTTGACAGATTTGTTGATGAGCTGATTTTGCATGAAGTACAGTTGCTATCCTTCATGTACCTTATGGGGCATTCGCAGATTCCTGATGAGGAGGATTTGAATGTTTATGTGCGAGATGTGATTTTACAAGTAGTGATGTATGTGCACTCAGTTGAGCTCCTGCTAGCAGAGAGTTTGAAGCATTATCATGAGCAGACATCTTGGTGTAGAGGACATGCTTGGAATCTACCTTTGGAGGATGTTGCTTTGGAGCCTCGTCGTCTCAGGGGTGTATTCCACAAATTTGATATCCAGCCTTTGCAAACTCAACTGTTGTGTCATATTGCTGATTATCCATTATTCACTGATTCTTTTTTCCAAGATCTTGCTTATTGTTGTTCTTTTTATCCATTAGATCCCACTGATCTTTTGTCCTTCTAATTCCCAACCCTGACACTATTCCTCTGTTATCTTTTACTCCTTCTAATTCCCCTCACATTCCTGTTTTTACTTTTTGTCCTTTCATTGCTGATCCGACATTATTGCCTACCCCTTCTAAACGTCCTCCTGTAGTTCCTCCTATTCCTTCTGTTTTCTCAATCGATTCCCTTCATAAGTTTTTGCTGAATTTTCCATCTCTTCCATCTTCCTTATCTCTTCATTTTCCTTCTTTTTATGATCTATCCTATCCTCCTTTACAATGCTCTCCTCTTATTCCATTCCCCTCTCCTTTCGATTACATTAACCTTCCTCCTCAATCAGTGCTGGATACACCAGGGTATGATAGTGACATACTTCGTCGACAACAATGGACATTGTATGATTCTGTGTGAGAGGACCAGTGTTTAACTGGCCTTTCATTCTAGGGTCCTGGGATACCTCTACAGCATGTTCAAACTCTTACCTTCATTTTGCTTGGGTGCATGCTCATTCTAAGGATACCTCTGTATGTCTTGCAGCTCATTTTTGCTGGTACCTTGCTTTTATGCATCAACAGTCTAATATGAACACTCACAAGTGTATCCCCCATTTGATCATCAATCCGAATGTGGATGTGACTACTGCTTAGATGGATATTCTGTATTACTTCGCACAAGCTTTTCCTACCAGGTTTCTTATTTTGTTGGAAAGGATGTGTTGTATACAGTTCCTCCAGAATGTGCCTTTGGATTTTGTAGATGAGAGTAAGACTCTGGAGCATCTCAAGTCTAGCATGCAGTTTAAGAAGAAGTGTATGCATCCTGCAGCAGTGGAGTTCTTTTTGGATGTATCAGTTATTTTTCTTTAATGGAAATCTTTTTCTGTGCTCTCCATTTTTTGGGGACATGTCCCATTCAGATTACATGGTGTTGTGTCTGTGTGAGTTGTATATGTGGTATGTATATATTGTTTATCTTTGTTGAATGGAACTGAAGTTGAAGCTGGATTGATGAAGAAGATGTTGGAGGGTGGTGAGGCTAAAAACAAGCCATCCTTTTGATCATTCCAACAATCTTCTTCAAAATTTCACCCTAAATCACTTGCCTACACATGTAGAATGGCAGCCTAGATGAAGAGAATAGAAATCAGTCTTTCTCTCTCCTCTCTTTCTAAGAGGCAATTCATGCGGGTGGAAGGAAAAGAAGAATAGGATGAAGAATGCTTGTCCGCCATGTATCGAATTGTTGCAAGATGTTGAGAATTGATGTTTCATGCTATGTAGAGATCAATGATGGGTCCAATGGCCATCCACGCATTCAATCTCCATGACCCAAAACATGCAATTTAATGGTATGTCTATTTTATGAAGAAAATTAGCTTGTTTTTTATCGTTTATGATCCACATAAAGTGCATATGGGATGAAATTTGTATGAGTCTTGTCTAACATGTGTTTGAGGGTTGTGAGAGATAATACATAGAACTCATGATTAAATGTGGTCATTTTTAATAATTAAAAGTTTAAAATGTTGTATTTAAGTGGAAAAATAAGGGTTTTTATAATTTCGGGTGAAAAAATCATGTTCTTATGGAGTGAAATGAAAGATAATTATGAATTTTAATAATTATAATTAGGTTGGATCAAAAAATAAAAAAATTATTAATAAATAAATAGAGAAAAATCAAGAAAATGGAAAAAAAGATTTATGCATTTAAAAATTATAAAAAAGTATACATGTATTTGTGGAGAAAAATAAAAAAAAGGGAAAAAATAAGATTTTATACATGTGTCTATAAATGTATGATAGGACTAAAGTAGCATGAGGTTTAGCCTCAGTTTAGCCCTATTTCTATGTTAGAGTGTGTATTTATCGCTTCCAATGCAAAAACAATACATTGAAATATTATCTATACCTACCATCCCATGCATAACATTAAACGGTAGAGAGAGGGGGATTTATAAGTGCTAAATATAGGCTGAAATTTGATTTTTATGATGCCTTTTATATATAGAATGCTTTTATTTTGAAAGTTAAAGGTTTCAATAGCATGAGTATACTCGGTGTTGTTCTGTAATGCAACGAAGCCAATGCGTTGGTATGAAAAGCATGAAAAGAATTGGTTGTGCACATTCACATTTCTGATTTGATTAAATAAATTGTTTGTGCACTTGTGGACATCCACTCTTGCCTTAGATTCATTACATGGTATTGGAGATATACATATCCTGGATGCATAGCACCTATTTTTAGAACATTGACCTATGTTGAGAGGGTGAGAAGTCACAAGCTGTAGGGTTGGTACATTTGTTTCCTTTAGGAAACTTATTCAATGATGATTATACTTTATCTCCTAGAACGATCGATTAAAAGAGAGGACTATGTGTCATATATGCTTTATGTTTGAACGACGCATCTTGGGGCCAATCCCCGAGGTGTAGGAGAGCCGAAGTGAGCCACAACACTCAACCAAGGGGTGCTCCTTGTGTATGTGATACAATCTATTTGGGTACTCCTTGTGAGGAGTTGGGAAGGGACTCGTTGGACTATAAATAATAAAAACATGTATTTAAATTAGATTAGTGTGTATAGCCTTTGGACGTTCCTGGTGGCCGCAAGGCCGTGGGGTGTTTTGATTGAGCATAGAGGCCTGACTAGAGCCCTAGAGCTAATGTGGGGCCCATTTTTGGTCCCGAAAAGTGGTGCATTTGTTGAGAGCCGATAATAAGTGGTGGTTTTTGAATCTTAGTCGATAGGGACCAATTTATTAGTATATGCCAAAAGGTAGTGAAATAGATCCAAAAGATCGTCAAGCAAAGCTTCAGAAACAAAAAAGATTTGAAAGGGCTAGACGGCGAGTCGAGATTGAAAGGTGAGAAAGATTGAAGATTGCACTCGAGAGCTATGGCGGGAGAGCAAGAGCAAGAAAAGAGAGAGACAAGAAATGGGAACTCCAACAGTCACAATGTGTGACCGGGCCTTCCTTTATTCAAACTATCACTAAAAGGATAAAGAATAAAGTGACGGTGGTGACGGGCGCCCGCCACTTGCAGTGTGCAGTGGCGGTGATTGTCAGTGTAGTAATACATGGGCGGCTAAGCGGAGGCACCTTTACCCCCAACAACCTCCCACTTAAAGGCGAATTTGCCCTAGTGAGGAGTGAAAAGAAAAAGAAAAAGAAAAAGACAGTACAACATGTACACATGTACAATAGGATGAGGAAAGACGCCATCTCATCCCACGCCCATTAACCTCCTGAGGAAGGCAAAGAGCTTTGTAGGGAGGCTTTTCTGAGCAGATCTACAGGATTCTGGTCAGTCGAGATCTTGACAAGATCAACAGACTTGTCCTCAACGACCCCACGTATGAAGTGATACCTCACCTCAATGTGTTTCATCTTCGATGGAAGACCGGATTCTTGGCTAACTGAATAGCACTCATAGAATTTGAATGCAGTGTAGGATAGCATCAATACCAAGGTCAGCAACCAAACGACCCAACCAAATGGCCTCCTTGCAAGGCTCGGTGGCTGCAACATACTTGGCCTCTATAGTAGAAAGGGTTGTGCATTTCTGTACCTTGGACATCCAAGAAATAGCACCTCCAACATAGGTGAATACATAGCCGAAAGTGGACTTCCTACTATCTGCATGTCCTACATAATCAGAGTCAGTGTACCCCATGACTCCTATATCCTGGCTGCCATAGCATATGCACATATCTGCAATGCCCTTTAGGTACCTCATGATACCCTTCACGGCATCCCAATTCTTCTTGCTAGGTGTAGCCATATAGCGTGCCACAACACCAACTACAAAGGAAATATCTAGACGAGTGGCTATCATGGCATACATAAGATTGCCCACTGCGGATGCATAGGGAATCTTGGCCATCTCGACCCTCTGCTCATCTATCTGCGGACAATCAGCATGTGATACCTTCACATAAGAAGGCAATGGACAGCCAATAGGCTTTACATCTTGCATGCGGAAGTGCTCAAGGACTTTATGAATGTACTCCCTCTGTGACAAGTAGAGGAGTCCCTGATGCCTATCGCGTCTAATGAGCATACCAAGTATGTGAGAGGCCTGTCCCAAATCTTTCATCTCAAAGCTCTTCTTGAGATGAGCCTTAAGAGCATCTAGCTCATCTGTAACCAAGACATAATGCATCAAGGGCTCTGCTACCTGCCTAGCTGCCTGTCCAACACCCTAACCATGAGCATTTGTTGCAGCTATAGGCTGTCCAACTGGCTATGCGGGAGCTCTCAGCTCCTCTTGAAATATGACCCTGCAGATCTCAACAACTCTCTCAGGCTACCTATGCATCTTGTCTTCATGGAAGACTACATCATGACTATGGATGACTTTTCGCGCCTGCGGATCCCAGAGACGGTAACCCATCTCACCTGCATCCCCATAACTAAGGAAAATGCATTTGACACTCTTGGAATCTAGCTTACTTCTCTTGTCCCTGGGCACGTGGCAAAATTCCTCACATCCAAAGACACGAAGATGCGCATAAGAGGGAGGTTTTCCAGTTCATACCTCCTCTGCAACCTGGAAGTCCAAACCACTAGAAGGTGATCTGTTTATGACATGCATAGCTGTACTAACTGGCTTAGCCCAAAAGCTCTGTGTGGTAGGCCTAAATGGCCAAGCATACTGCGTACACACTCCTGGATGGTTCTATTCTTCCGCTTAGCCAAACCATTCTGGGGGGGGTGTAGGGGGTGGTCAACTGACGCTTAATACCCCTCTCATCACATAACTTCTCAAAAGCACGTGAGACATACTCACCTCCATTATCTATCCTTAGGTATTTTAGCCTATACCCAGACTGGTTCTCAACCAATGCAAGCCATCTCTGAAACACAGCCAAGATATCAAATTTCAGCTTAATGGGATAAGCCCAAACTTTCTGTGAAAAATCATCATAAAAGTAACAAAATACTTTGCACCACCCATAGATTGACAAGGCATGGGCCCATAGACATCCGAATGTACCAATGCCAAGGGCTTGCTCATGCATGGCCTACCAGACTTCTTATGCGTAGACCTAGTCTACCTACCATAAAGACAATGCTCACATGAATCAAAACATGCATAATCAAGGGGCGGTAAGTACTGTGAACCAGAGAGCATTTTCATTCCCTTCAAAGACATATGGCCCAAACAGGCATGCCAAAGAGATACGTGTGGGATAGAACCCACAGACAAAACATGATCAAGAGAAGAAACGGATACAATCAAGGGATAGAGGCTACCAGCCTTGGCACCTCTCGCAATCACAAGTCTCCCACGAGTGATCTTCCATGCAGAGTCTCCAAAAGATACATGATAACTTGCGTCATCAAGCTGTCCAGCTGACATGAGACTGCGTGTCAAAGCAAGTACATGACATACATCCTACATAACAAAACTGCTGCCAGAAGGAAACTGCAGCCTAACATCACCAATGGCCACAATATCAAGAGAACTGCCATCACCCAAGTGCACAGAACCCAAAACAGCATGGTATGAATGAAACCACTGACAAGGTGTCACATGAAAGGATGCATTTGAGTCCAAGAGCCAACACTGTGCATACATAGAGTGTATCTCTGTCATCTGTGAAGCACTCAAAGAAGTTGCAAGGATATAATCATCATCATCAACATCCTCAGGCTGCATAACATTGATCTCTTCAATTTTAACACTGGACTTTAGAGGCACTATGCTACGATCAGAAGACTTATCTTGCACTTTGTCTTTCCCCTTATCTTTGCGCCTTTCATTGTGCAATTCATGGCATTGTGGCCTAATATGGCCCTTTTTCCCACAGTGGTGACAAGTAACATCTGTATTCCTGCCATGGGATTTGCTACGTGACTTTCCACGAGACTTGGATCAAGATTTCTGAGAATCCCGTCCACGGCCACTACCACTGCCATGCTTTCCATATCCATAATTCCTGCCTCTAACTGTCATAGCATGCGACACACGAGAGGCATCCAAATTCTTACGGTAAACCTCTTCTGGAGCCCCAAGAGGAACACCAAGGAAAATGGAATTCTCTTGCAAGAAAATCTATCTTGTAACATCAACAAGCTTTTTTATTAGGTTTTATATGATCACAATGAAGAAAAGAACACCAGGCACAACAAATCTTCATGCAGCATCATGTAGATCTCCCACGGATTTTATAGAATCAACCATATTATTCAATATCTTCACAAAATCCATCAATAGAACAAAGAAAGCAAAGGAATACACCATCTTTGAATGGAAATACATCACATATTATTCATCTTCAATATCTTCATAGTCTTCTCTCTCAATCTCTCACATACAATCACTCTGTTTTAGTAGAATTGGCTATCTCTGACTCTCTCTCTCTCTCTCCATCAATAATACATCATCTCCTCACTACAATCTCTCATAATCACTCTCAATAATCCTTCTTAGGTCGTGGATACCCCTCCCAAGAGGTATGTCTGATATGAAGAGTCACCAGAGCCACTACAGTGTCTTTTCACAGCTCACTACTATCACTTCACTCCAGTCTTTACTTGAGTCTTCAGCAGCTACTTTTTTCACTTCTTTTAGCTCTTTTGCACTTGTATTCACCTCTTTCCAAGGCTAGAAAACTTTCCCAAGCTACACATACATTCTACAGAACACATACATAAGCATACAGAATAGTCACAGTACAGTACCAGAACAGCTACAGTACAGTTACAGTACAGAGAGAGAAGCTCTACAAAAGACCTACAGAAGGTTATAGAAGGTCATCAAAACCTCATAACTCATACTCAAACCATTCCAAACTCTCAAAAACCATTCAATAAACTTTCACAAGATCTCAACCTTCATCAATCATCAATCCATCTCTCCTTACAGAGAGAAAATAGAACAAAACAGAACAAAACAGAAGCTATACAGAAGGTATACAGAACCAATCAAAACCAATCAGAACATCACAGAACCTCATATCTCTACTAATAAACATCATGAACTTCCAAAACACAATCAATATCATCCAAAACATTCTCAAATCACTTCCAAACCAATCAATCAGCTCATAAAATCAACCATTCAGCTCTCAAAAACAACAAAAATCAGCCAAAAAACAAGTCATTTCAACACTCAACATATCCCCACACTTAATAAGGAAGCGTCCTTGCGACCTAGGAAAAAAGGAATACAAGTTCATTCAAAAGCTCAACTTTGATCTTCAATAAATCTTCAAAAATAATCCATCCAACCACGACCCCAACTTATAACCTGTATCTGATATAAAAATACAACGAAAGGAAAATCCTTTATACATTAACACTTCTTATCAAACTAAAAATTACAACAAACTTGTAAAGGATATAAGAGGTTGCTTCTTCTCCTTCTGTATCAGCATCTTCAACTCTCCAACCAGCAACACCATCCCCACAATTCTTCAAAATTTAGCTCGCACAAAAGTAAATCCAATAGGCAACCACCACGATCCTATTACATAAATTAACCCACAATACAAACACTACACACAACACAACCATCTGAATGACTCCTCCAAAAAGAGAGATTTTCATTAAAAATCATCCACCATACATTGGAAAAGTATCAATGAAGATGATCCCTCTTGAAAGATTGGTGATTTCGGAAACGATCCATAGACAAGGATTCATCTACAAATGTCTTGGGAGGATTCTGAAAAAACTGAAGGCAGTACATCCTTTCCAACAGGACAAGGTATCTGCTAGGCAAACAAAGGGCATGAAAATACAATATATCCAACTGCTGGGAATCAATGCTCACATTGACATTCGTGCACAACTTTGGAATAGGCTTTGAATCATTATGAGAATGCCTATGCATATATGCCAGGTACCAAGCAAAATGAGCAGTTAATCTCACTGAAGGATCTGCAGACTATAAATACTGCTGAGCAAAATGAATATAGTTCTGGTATGCTTGACTGGCAGCTGTCCATTCTCCTGGAATTACTGGCCAGTTTATCTGAGGTCCTGTAAGAGAATCATTTGAGCTCCATCTCCTTCTTCTGGAAATCTGATGATCAAACCCGTCATAGTAACTAACCAACTGAGGTGGTTGAGATATAGAAGTGGCAGGAGAGGAAAGCTGAATAAGGAAAAGTGGATGAAGTGATGGATAGGAAAAATCATAAAAGGAAGAATAATTTAAAGGAGTGGCTGAAAAATTTAGGGAATCACTAAGGAAGGGTGTTAACTGATAAATAGGAAAGGTAGAAGGTACATGAATGGATGGAGAAGGACATGGTGGAGAAGGGGAAAATACTCTATCCTTGATAAAAGAATAGTATGTAAATATGGGAATTTGAGGAAAAGATGAAGGCTGGAAAAGAAGGGGTAAGATAGTTGTGGAATTGGATTGACAGAGGGAAAGATATATATCATATCGGTGAGCCATTTGTTGGTAATACAGTAGGATAGGAATAGAAGGTCCTAAGAGAGATATTCTATGATAGGCATAAAAAAAGGTAGAATCAAATGGATTATGTTTGGAAAGATAAGCTAAGAGATCCATCCTCAGTTGATTAGTGCTCGGGACGTAGGTAGGGGCTGTGTTCTGTCTTTGATTCAGGACCACAGAATCAATCATGGTATGCCAGGAATTATCAAGGCAAGTAGCCACTTTGGAGGAGTAACTCTGAAACATGTCATCTATACACAACTCCAAATGGTTGACATACAAAATAGCTTGTAGAACCATGTCTCCCACATACCAAGCCATATCCACCTCATCTGGAATTAACAAGTCTCCTCGTAGATACATGTATGACATCAACATGGTATCTATCGTGAAAGAATCTTCAAACACCATCCTTACCACCTTTGTCAGCAACTCAGGAGACCAAGCCCCACTCCATCCATCCTCTGGAAGAGGAAGATCCATCGTGGAAAGCTTCATGTAGAAGGCCAACTTCTGTAATTGGTAGTGGACAAAGAAAGAATGGTCTGGAGGAACATATTCCTGGAATTGCTCAAATGTAGACCATAACAAGTCCATTCTAGACTGCAATCTTTCCACTTTATCTTGGAAGAGAGGACACAAGGTAGCCTGTCTCTGAAGAGCTGCCAAGTCCTGCTGTGAGAGAGAAGGGATCAAGGTAACATGAGGGCTTGGAGGAACAGACCGTGACTTTGCCAGTTGATCTTGCAAACTGCTTGATTTGGGAAGCTTGTGATTCCATTGTGTCATTAGCAGTCTGTAAGGCTGAAAGTTTGACATCTAAAAGAGTTTGGAACTCTTGCGCTTCTTTGGACATCCTCTCCTTCTCCTCTGAAAGGCTAGTGACCTCTGATTGAGCCTCTAGAAGTTGGTCTGTTAGTTTCTCCAAGACAGGTTTATGCCTGCAAAAACGCCATCCCATTACTTGTCCAAAGAGCTGTTCACAGCTTCAAGGATGGTGTTAAAAGGAGTAGCCATTGATTGGAGCACTTACCTACTCACTAAGATGGATCAACATTTCGTCAAAGTCACCAGGGGCAATGTTACCAATATCACCTATGGATCGTACTTGTCTGCCTTCTTGACCTACTCAGGTTTACAGAAGAGTGTGCCTCCACCGCCTCCATCTGATCCAGTACCTCCTCCTCCACCTTTAGATGAGTCAGAACCCATTGATATAGAGGATTTGGATTCTCCGCCTCCCCTGGTCATACAGCGCAAACGCTTGAAGCGGGTAGTGGATAAAGCTCCTTCAGTTCTTCCTTCAGTGCCCATTCCTGCTACCTTTGGCAGTGATCTCCCTGGTTATCTCACATGTAATAACCTGTTCAGAGCACATCGAGAAGGTTCGTTGGATATATCAGTTCCCTCACTGAACAGTCTAGTCTCGGGAGATGCCATTCCTTTCCTCTGTAAAGACATTCAGAGTTCCATTGAACTGTCAGTGATAGCCTGTGTTCAACAGCTGTACGCTTCCTTTTATGAAGAACTGATGCAGTCTAAGGACCAGTTGCATAAGGCAACATCCGAGTTAGCCTCTGCTAAGGATACCCTTGCAGATTTGTTTAAGCAGATGGAGCAACAAACCCAACTGGTTCAAACCCAAAGAGATGAGATATCTTCTTTGAAGATCCACACAGGATCAGTGATCATGAAAAAGGAAACTCCTGAAGAGTTGATCACCTTCTTAACATCCAGAATTTCCCTTGTCTGCTTTTGTAACAGCTTCAAAATCTCTTCACTAGAGAAAAGCTGGCGAGTGGTAACAAAGGGTTCACCTTTGGAGGGAAGAGACAGAGCCTTCCCTAGGCCTTGAGGTATCAAAGTCATAGAAGTACCCTGGACCAGTCCCGACTTCTTGCTGTAGGAGGCCAGAAACTCATCACACATCGATGGATCCTCTGGAAGCAATGGAAAGGAGGCAGCCACAAAAGCAGCGAGTCTCGCCTTCATGAGAGGCTCAAAAGTGAGTAGGGAAGAGTAATCCCTACTGACTAGTGGGACATATTGGATAGGGGGAGGAGCGTGAGAAGGCGCCATTCAGATGGTTACACACACACCACAAACAGAGACAAACAAGGAGAATGCCCAGAAATAGGTTGCGTGGCAGCAACCGGCTAACAAACTCCCGCACACGATCCCGCACATGAACAAGCACGAACAATCTCAATCACCCACATGCGCGTACACACCTGCGTGTGTGTCTGCGTCTTGAGGGTGTCTGCGGGTGGGACGGGGGTTTATGGAGGGGGGGTGGTGAGGTTGCTGCGGGGGAACAGGGGTTATGGAGGGGGTGGTGGTTCTGCAGGGTAGGAGAGGGGGCTTATAAGGGAGTAGGGGGGTTTTGAGTGTGGGGTGAGGGTGGGACTGGGGGCTTACAGAGGGGTGGGTTTGTGTGCTTGGGTGGGGTAGTGGGTAGGTGTGGTGTTTGTGGTGGGAAAGGGGGGCTTAGTTGGGGGGGTTGGGTGGGATGTGATGGTGGGAAGGGGGGAAAGGGGGTTTAGATAGGGTAAGGGGATTTGTGTGTCTGTGGGTTTGTGTTTGTGGTGGGGGAAGAGGGGCTTAGATGGGGATAGGTGGGGTGTGTTTGTTTGTTGGGGGGGAAGGGGGGCTTAGGTGGGGGGTTGGGTGGGGTGTGATGGTGGGAAGGGGGGCTTAGATGAGGTAGGTGTGTGGTTGATGCAAGTGGCACGTGGCGGGTCAGCAGGCAGGCGGGGTACACGGTGAGGCAGGCGGGGTACACGGCGAGGCAATGGCGGACGCGGCGGCACGTCAGGCAAGGGGCGCAGAGGGCGGCATCCAGGTGAGGGGTGCAGGCGGGCGCCAGTCGACGGGGGCCACGGCATGGGGCACAGGTGGCAGGCGTGGGCGCTACGGGACTGGAGGGCGGCGGGGAGGACGTCGAAGGCGGTAGGTCGCAGGCTTCACGGCACACCAGGCGAGGCAGGGCGGAGGCGTCCCACAACGGTGAGGAGCCGCGATAGGGCGGTGCGGGCGGCGTGGAGGAGGTCATCACGGCGGGCAAGGCATCCTCAGGCAGTGTCGGGAGGGCCATAGCGAGAAGGCGGCGTGGCGTTGGCAACGGAGGGGCCGTTAGGCACACGGCGGGTGGGGGAGCGGCACTCGTCGGGCAGGGCAGCAAAGGGCAGCTACGAGAGAAAGAGGGAGGGGAAGGAGTGTCAAGATTGTGGGAGAGAAGGAAGGAGTATCACTTGTAGCTTTCTTGCTTGCACAATGGGGGAATACACACAAAGGTGGAGACTGAAAACAGTTTTCCTCTTCTTAGTTGTGTAAGCCAAAAGAACTCAAATACAAAGAAATAGAAGAACCCTATATATGGGTCTCAAACCAAACTCAACTAACTAAGGTGGCATACTAACTGAGCCATGAACTAGAGTAGATAAGGATAGCTGTCATGTAGCTATTATTCATGGGCGGTGTATCAACCGCATCTACAACTAACAAGTCGGTGACATAAATGCACAACGGTCACCCTGGCATATCACGAGTGGAGCTCGATATCTCAACACTCCCCCTCCAGCTCAATCCCAATTCCTACACACCAAGCAGGTATCTGAACTTGCACAGCTTCTCTGCGCCCAATGCCTTCGTGAATATGTCAGCTACCTGATCCTCTGTGCTGACATAAACTAGATCAATAAGACCTAGTAAAACCCTCTCTCGTACATAGTGATAATGCACCTCAATGTGCTTTGTTCTAGCACGATAGATTGGGTTATTTGCCAAGTGTATACTACTCATGTTGTCACAATAAATGACAACTGGCCCATCTGTAGACTGATGCATATCATAAAGTAGCTTATGCAACCAAGCTACCTCACATGCAGCCATTGCTGCACCCCTGTACTCAGCCTCTGTGCTGGACAAGGCGACTGTAGGCTGTTTCTTGCTGCTCCAAGTGACTGCAGCACTCCCAAAAGAGAACAGATATCCACTGGTAGATCGTCTATCAGAAATACTACCAGCCCAATCAACATCAGTGTATCCATGCAACTGTATCTGAACCCCAGTCTCATAAAATAGTCCATACTGTAATGTGGACTTCACATACCTGAGTATGCGTCTAGCTGCATCCAAATGTGGTTTCCTTGGAGCCTGCATAAACTGACTTACCAATCCAACAGCATAGCTCAAATCTGGCCTGGTAATAGTCATATAAATCAAACTTCCTACTATGCGTCTGTACATAGTAGGGTCTTCCAGAATCTCACCTGTATCTGTGCTCAGCTTCACATTCTGCTCCAAAGGAACTGAAATAGGCTTACAGCCTGTCATCCCATATTTGGACAGCATGTCCAATCCATACTGCCTCTGCAAGAGCTGTATCCCACTTGGTGATCTAATCACCTCAATGCCCAAGAAATAACGCAACTCTCCCAAATCCTTCATCTCAAACTTCTGCTCCAATAGCATTTTCACATGAAGGATATCTTCATGATTGTCACCTGTGATAATCAAATCATCAACATAAATGACAAGTAGCATAATACCTTTCTCTGTTTTTCTCACATAAAGTGAGAAGTCTGCCTTGGAAATCTGAAAGCCAATAGTGACAAGATACTGTCCTATCTTGTCAGACCATGCTCTAGGTGCATGCTTCAAGCCATACAAGGCTTTCTTCAACCTGCAAACAAACTCAGGATGAACAGCATGCACATAACCTGGTGGCTGCTCCATATAGACCTCTTCTTGCAAATCACCATGCAAGAAGGTATTCTTTACATCCATCTGATGTAAAGACCATCCCTTTGATGCAGCCATAGCAATGATTTCTCTTATGGTTGCCATCCTTGCAACCGGACTGAAAGTTTCTTCATAGTCAATGCCATATGTTTGTGCATACCCCTTGACTACTAATCTTGCCTTGTATCTGTTCACAGAACCATCTGCATTGTGCTTCACCTTATAAACCCACTTACAGCCAATTGCATTTTTACCTTTAGGCAAAGGTACCAATTCCCATGTAGCATTTGCTTCTAAGGCATCCATTTCTTCATCCATGGCTTTCTCCCATTTTTCTTTTCCCATGGCTTCCTCAAAGGAAGTGGGTTCTGGTTCCTGTATCACCTTGACAATATATGCATAGTGAATGGCTGTAAATCCATCATATTTCAGCCTATCCATAGGATACCTAACTCTGGTAGACCTGCGCAAAGTGGGTTCACTCCCAGGTGCTCTCAAAACATCCCTGGTCTTCCTTACTCCAGGTGTAACAATAGAAGGAATACCCAACTCATTATCAATGCTCTGTTCTGAGCCACTGGATTCACCATCCACATAAGAGTGACCTGCATTCACATCAAACATGGGCTGATCAACCTTCTCTTTTCCTTTTCGTGATACCTGTATACCACTATCTGCATTGCTTTGAGAAGATTCTCTTGATCTCAATCTGCCTGTCCATGGCGAAGAATGTGAACCACTGCTAGAGGACGCTCCAGGTCCACTAATATTTTGTGACTGCTGCTGTGAATTCTGTGCAGCATTACCATTTTGTGCATCTACATCATCAATCACATTTACTGGTTTATACCAGCTACTCATCTCATCAAAAACAACATCTCTGCTCACTGTAAACTTACGAGTAGAAGGGTTATAGTATCTATACCCTTTTTGCTGCAGAGAGTAACCAATAAAGATGCACTTCTCAGCTTTTGGATCCAACTTGTATCTCAACTCATCTGGCACATGTACATAGGCAATGCAACCAAAAATTTTCAAATGAGAAATATCTGGTTTCCTACCAGTATACCTCTCCTCTGGAGTCATTCCATGTATTGCTGCAGTGGGAGTCTTGTTCATTATATAGACTGCTGTAGCAACTGCTTCAGCCCAATAAAAATCTGGCAGGTCTTTTTCATTGAGCATGGCACGAGACACCTCTCCAATATGTCTGTTTTTTCTTTCTGCAATTCCATTTTGTTGTGGGGTATGACTGCATGAATATTGCTGCTTTATGCCATGCTCCTGCAAGAACCTTGCAAACTCATTTGAGAGATACTCTCCCCCTCCATCTGACCTTAGGCATTTTATTTGCAGGCCTGTTTCTTTTTCAACCATAGCTTTAAGAGTTTTGAAATGCCCAAAAACTTCACTTTTCTTTTTCATAAAGTACACCCAAACTTTTCTGCTATAGTCATCTATAAAAGTAACAAAATAATGACAGCCTCCAAGAGATGCAGCTTTAGTAGTCCACACATCAGAGTGGATTAATTACAATGGCTTCTTACTCTCTTGAACATGTCTAGGAAATGGTTTCCTTGCCTGTTTTCCAAATTGACAGGCTTCACATACCTTATGCATTTCTGCAACCTTGAATCTAGGCAATCCTGCAACAATATTTTGGGCCTGCATTGATTTAAGTCGCTGTACATTAACATGACCAATGCGTTTATGCCAGATATCAATATCTGCAACTACACCGGTCCCATGTGCAAACATTGCTGCACTCAATTCAGACATGTCTGCATCCAATGTAAACATTCTGCCCTTCTTATTTCCTTTTGCTATCAAGCGACCTTTATTTTTCAGGGTGATATTCGGGACATGAAATACATCGGACAGGTATTTCTTTTTCCCATCCTGCATAGACAAAGGAATTTTTTCAATCTGCACAATCGGATGTGCAATATCATCACCAATCTCCACAAATCCTAGTTTTTCCATTTTCCTTGCATCCTCCATCCATTCTGCATGACCTGTCATGTGGTTTGATGCACCTGAGTCAACATACCACACATCGTTGCTTTCTTCTGCACTTGTCACAGAATTGTTCATATGCTGCACCATAAACAAATGCTCATTTCTGTCATCACCCTGTCTACTAGAAGATGCATAATTTCCTTGTTGCAGTTTTCCATTCATGATGTCATTCTGCTTTTTATAGCAGTCTTTAGCCATATGACCCATTTTACCACAATAGTAGCATTCAACATTACTGTTTGCATTTTGGCCTCTTTGCCATCCACCACGACCTCTTTGGCTCCCTCTGCCTCTAGAGTTACCACGTCCTCCTCCATAGGACTGGTTTTCTTGAGTTTGCTGCATATTCTGATTTCTACCACGGCCTCCATATCGGCCTCCTCTACCTCTGCCTCTACCTCTTCCAGCATTTGAGTAGAAGATAGCTTCTTTTGAAGTTCCTCCTGAAGAAGATGCACCACCATTTCTCTGCTCCTCAGAAATTAGAAGAGCAATCAACTCCTCAAAATCAGGAAATCTTTCACGGACGGAAATGGATGTTCGGAACTGTGCATAATCCTTTCCTAGACTATTCAAGGTCACAGAAACTAAATCATCATCTTCCACTGGCGATCCAATGGAAGGAAGTGCATCTGCAATCTTCTTCACCTTCATGTGGTAGTCGTTGATGCTCATGTTTTCTCTTTGCACATTGTGCAACTCTTGCTTGAGCTGCATTTTCCTGGCTTACGTATTTGTGCTATACATTTTTGACAAAGTATCCCATGCCTCCTTTAGCATACTTGCATCTTGAATATGCACAATCATAGAGTCTGAAATGCTGATAGACAGCCAGTACATAACTTTCCTGGCTCTCTCATGCCATGCTTTAAATGCCTGCATTTGCTGTTGATTGGGAACATCAGGAAGAACTGGTTCTTCTTCATTTCCTGCAACAAATTCCCAATATCCTTTTCCCATAAGGAAATTCGTCATTCTAAACTTCCATGCTTGGAAGTTGTTATTGTCAAGCTTTTGAGTGACAATCTGTGAGAGAGAATCAGACGCCATTACAGAACACTGCAAAAAATTCTCTCACTGCAAAGAACACAGCTTCAGCCTCACAAAGGCAAATCTGCAAAACTGACGAAAGTGGTATTTGACCACACAGTCACTTCCTAGTGACGATTTTGCATCAACAGGCAACAGGGATGATTCTGTAACTCCCAATGTCTCTGCGCACAAGCATACGACGCAATTTCTACAGTAACTTTTCACCGACCTGTAGAACAGTGGCTGCACAGCATAAAATTGGGCCTTTTCTTGAGTGCGTGCAGAAAACTTCCGCCTCCAAAACAGGTCCCGAAATGGCCTCAAATAAAAAAAACAAGGTTGTCGAGGGCTAAAGCCCCTACTCGCAGCATATACTGCCCTCTTGCTTCACCGCGAAGGGCGTCTCAACCTGAGACAATGTACTCCTGCAATTTCCGGCTGTGCTACCTGCAGAGATCTGCTCCCAAAACAGAAAATGAAAGCAACACTGCTCCTCTTACCAGACCACCGCGAGCTTGGCTTGCTTTCTTGAGCTCCTTACCACGAACAAGGCTCTGATACCATGTCAAGATTGTGGGAGAGAAGGAAGGAGTCTCACTTGTAGCTTTCTTGCTTGCACAATGGGGGAATACACGCAAAGGTGGAGGCTGAAAACAGTTTTCCTCTTCTTAGTTGTGTAAGCCAAAAGAACTCAAATACAAAGAAATAGAAGAACCCTATATATGGGTCTCAAACCAAACTCAACTAACTAAGGTGGCATACTAACTGAGCCACGAACTAGAGTAGATAAGGATAGCTGTCATGTAGCTATTATTCATGGGCGGTGTATCAACCGTATCTACAATTGACAAGTCGGTGACATAAATGCACAATGGTCACCCTGGCATATCATGAGTGGAGCTCGATATCTCAATAAGGAGGGGAAGGAGAGGAGCAGAGGAGGAGGGGAGGAAGAAGTGAGGAGAAGAGTAGGAGAGGGAGAAGGAGGGGAGGAGGATGGAGCAGAGGAGAAGGGGAGGAAGAAGGGAGGAGAAGAGTAGGAGAGGGGGGAGCACGCAGTGAAGGGAGAAGGAGAGGTAGTTGGAGGAGGGAAGGGGTCGGGGTAGGCGGGGGATAGGAAAGGGCATGGGGGGGGGGTGGAAAAGGGTGGGAGGGTATGGGCAGGGGCCCATGGGGGGTGGGGGGTGCCCAAGGGAAAGGGTAGGGGTAAGGATCATAGGGTGGGTAGGGGCCCAAGGGGGATGGGGGAAAGGGTGGGGGGGTGCCTATAGGCGCCCGGGGGTAGTCCATGGAAAAGTATGGGCGGGGGGCCCATGAGAGGGAAAGACGTACCCTCGTCCCGCGCTCGTGCGCGGGGCGGGGTAAAAAAATTTGCCGTGACGGGATCGAAAGAGCGCCCGGATGACGATACGGGTCACGCGGACACGACCGGGGTGCGTGGAGGCGCGAAAATTGAAAACGGGAGCGTTCATGCATGGGACGAGTCGCGTGAAGACACGGAAAAATAAATAAAAATTAATATCTCCCAATCCGAACGTCAAAACGAAATGTCGTAAAAACAAAAACTGGGCAGGACGGCAGGGGGAAGACAGGGCAAATGTGCAACGGGAGTTCCGAGGGGGGGTAAAGGGCGTTCACGTGCAAAAGACGCAAAAAACGGATCCAAAAACACAATTAAAAATTAATATCGGAAGATCCGTACCTCAGAACGAGGTGAAGGAAAAAGAAAAAATGCGCAGAAAGACGTGCCCGACAATCCTATCACATCAAAATAGGGTTCCAACTGAGATAATACACGTTCACATGGAAAAAACCCAAAAAACAAACCCAAAAATGGAATCGGAAATTAATATGGGATGAACCATTGGCTGGAAGGACATGCAGTAAAAAGGAAAAATGTCCGCAAGAAAGGGGGGTACAGGCTTGTCATATCAGAACGCAGTTCCGGCAGAAGTAGGAGGGGTTCACATGCAAAAAATACCAAAAATACACCCAAAAACACATTTAAAATTAATAATTAAAAATCCAGAAGTCGAAATAGGGTGAAGGAAAAAGGAAAAAGGTGGGGGCAGGCATGATGGACATAGCTATCAAATCAAAGGGGAATTCCGATGCAAACAGGGCAGGTTCACATGGAAAAATGTCAAAAAGATGCACGAAAAAGTCGGAAAAAACCACAAAATTAATATTGGACAAACCGTGCATCGAAAGGACATGGAGTAAAAAGGAAAAATGTCAGGGAGAAAGTGATTGTCAGGACTATGATGGTAGATCACGGTTCTGAAGCAAGCAAAGCGCGTTCACATGGAAAACCGGCTAATGGGCGCAAAAGGCTTCAAAAATTAATAACTCGAGAACGTGCACCGGAACACGGGTAGGTAAAAAAGGAAAAATGGTCAGGTTAAAGGGAGGAACAGGGTTATAAGGTTGGATGTGGACGTCGGTGAACGTAGGATACGTTCACATGGTAGGACCGCAAAATTAGGGAATGAAGGAAAACTACAAGGGAACAGCCTCAAGAGTGGGTGGAAAATGGACAGGTGGGTAGGGAAGGGACCTCATCAGGTAAAAGCAAGTCATGGCATAGAGACATTAGTAGGTTGACGTATATGCAAAAGGGTATGCAATGTAGACGCGTAGGGATGCGTCCCCACACTTAAGACCTTAACGGACAGGGTTAACCGAGCAACAGGGACCTAGGACCACCTAACAGACCATCTGCTAACGTCCCCACACTTAAAACATGAACATCACGGAGAAACAAAAGTGGTAGGGTTAGAAAACTTGGCCCATATTGTCGAGAATCAAGGTTGATTGCCAATGGCACTTCCTGTGTCATTGTCGGCTGCAACAGGAGGTACCAAGGCATCTTTGCAGCACACATCCTTCATGGCAGGGACCACGCGGCAGCACCCAGGGAGGTAGCTGGTTGAAGGAATCGCATCGAGTCGATGTCGAGGGATATTGCACTCAACTCACAGTCACTCAAATGGAATGAAAGAACTATCACTCGCCCCATGACTAATATCACTCGAGGAATAATGATTAAAACCCATATCTTGTACCCGGTTCAGAAATCGACAAGGGAATGGTGCAGAGGGAATATGCCAGGGTGCACAGTTGATGGTGCATTAGTGCGTCCAACCCGTCTGGCATAAGTGCAAGGAGGAAGGCAAGGGAGCCTTATAGTGCAGTGTACAGAACAGGGTGACGTGCCTTGTGATGATGACAGAGACCCATCCCGTGGGTGCACAGGGAAACGGGACATACCTGACTCCAAGTGTCATAACGTCCCTCAATCTCACCTCTCGGTAATTGATTGAAGAAACTCTAGTCACACTCAACCCACCCTCTGTCTCACGCTCTGCTGATAGATACAGGAGGGCAGCCCTTTCCTGAAACCCATTGATGTAATCCTCACAGTCACTTGTGTAAAGGTTGTATGCCTTGTGCGCATTTGATGGTGCAACTGTGCATCCCGCCCTGTGCTAGCATATAGTGCGAGAAGGAAGGCCAGGGAGCCTTATAGTGCAGTGCACAGAAACAGATCGTGCTTGGTGCATTGAGAGGCCCATCCCGTGCGTGCAACACTTCATTCACACTGCTTACCTCTCATTTGATTCGAAGGGAAAAGACTGTCTCTTGCCCCACCCTTTGTCTCACACTCTGTTGATAGATACAGAGGGCAACCATACTCACTTCCCCATCCGGTTAGGATGAAAGCTCACATCACTCGATTGTTTGTCGATGAAGATCGCGTCGTCAGTTGTTGAAGAGGCGTACCCAGGGAGGTAGTCATAAAATCGAACGTTGTGTTGGATAGGTCATGTCGTCTGCTAGAGGACAGTTAGACACTCTTCAGAAAGACCCAGGACACAGCGTACCAAGGGAGGCAGCTTCGGAATTGGATCCTGGGGATATCAATTGATGAATCCACTTTCTGGACTGCTGGGTGTTGCCATCTTTTCGACAGCCAGCTTCTCGCCCAAGGGTGTTAAACACCTTTTCTTGGAACGAGGCCTGCTATGACAGGGAATTGCTTCCTTTTCTTCCATAACAGTTTTTTGTTTTTTCTTTTCTTTTTTTTTCTTTTTTTTTCTTTTTTTTCCCTATTCCCGAGGGTGTTTCCACCTTTTGCCGAAGAATAAGTCGGCATGACAGGGACCTAAGTCCTTTTCTCCCATGACCGATATGTTTATTTTTTTTCTGTTTTTTTTTCTTCGAATTAAGCAAGGGAATGGTAGAAATACCATTTGTCAGAACCAACCTCGCCACTGTCGCTGGTGGAAAATAGCGGATAAGAGATCAAGGCTGGAAGGTGGAGCTGAGGGGACAGAGGGTTGCGTCCATTTCATCAGAAGTGGCTGAAGAACGGCTATCAGAAGTAGCATCATAAGAAGTACCGTGCCACACCAACGAGGGAAAGGATCATGTGACCATGATTGTCAAGATCCCCAACGAGGGAAGTACTTCTTCAGGCAATATCCATTGATCAGGAAGGGATCATCAGAGGCATCAACGGTCTGGACTTGGACAGAGCCATTAGGGTTGACAGCAAGTACCTTATATGGGCCCATCCACCGCTGTTGAAGCTTGCCAGGAAACTTGCCAAATCGTAAATCATAGGCGAGGACCGAATCACCTTCTTTGAACTCCTTGTGCTTGATGAAGCTGTCATGGTAAGCCTTGCGTCGAGCTTGCGTGGCTTCCATGCACTGTAGAGCCATCCTGCGAGTTTCGTCCAAACATTCCAGGTGCAGGAGACGGCGTTGCAATGAATCATCGTCCCCCAAACGCTCTTTGATAGCCACTCGCAAAGAGGGTAATTCCAATTCAACAGGGAAAACAGCTTCTGTACCATATACCAGCTGGAAGGGTGTCTATCCTGTTGCTGCTTTATGGGAGGTTCTATACGCCTAGAGGGCCTCTGTAAGTCGATCATCCCAATCATGACGATGTGCGGCAATTGTTCTTGTCAGGATCGAGTAGAGGATGCAATTCGTGACTTCGACTTGGCCGTTGGCGATGGCGGATCTTATACAGCTCTGTCAACTCTTCCATAGCTTTATTAATGAAATGAGTGCCTCTGTCACTGACCAGCTCTAGGGGAGTACCAAAACGGGTGATGATATTCTTGTACATGAACAAGACCACACTGTTACCATCGTCCCACTTTAGGGCCTTAGCTTCACACCACTTTGTGACATAATCCGTACATACCAGGATGTATCGGTTCTGTTTCCTTCTGGTGGGAGGATCGATTGGGCCTATGAAGTCGATGCCCCACTTCTCGAAAGGCTTTAAAGGAAGGATAGGTTGCAGTGGCATAGCACTTGTTTTGGTGGGTTTCCCCATTCTCTGACAAGCATCACATCTTTTACAGTAATCATAGGCATCCTTGTGAATGGTAGGCCACCAGTATCCTGCTAGCAGATCCTTTCTAGCTGTGGCTTCTCCTGCAAAGTGGCCTCCATATAGCTCGTCATGGCAAGCCTTCAGAACAATCCCAATCTCATTTCCTGCAACACATCTTCTGAGCACTTCATCTTTGCCTTTCTTGTACAGTGCGCCGCCTAGCACGGTGTAGGGGGCTGATTCCAACATAAGCTTCTTCCTTTCCCAACTAGAAATGCCAGGAGGGTAGTGTTGGGTTGCCAGTAGATTGGCAATGTCTGCATACCAGGGAGTTACGGTTTCAACCAGGAATAGGGAAGCATCAGGGAGTTCTGGATCATCCTGCTCCTCGTCTGCAGTCTATGGGATATGCGATAGATAATCAGCCAGAACATGGGAACGACCAGGTTTGGTAATTATCTCAAAGTCGAACTCCTGGAATAGAAGGAGCCATCTCATCATTCGTCCTTTCACATCTGCTTTGTTCATTAGGAAGGACAGGGCCTCATGATCCACATAAAATTTAAAGTGGGTAGATAGGAGATAGTGGCGAAACTTCTCTAAGGCAAGCACCATTGCCAAGCACTCAAGCTCTGTCACTGTATAGTTCCGTTCCCTATCAATGACTTTTTGGCTTGTGTAATAGATGGGTTGATCCAGCTTTGAGGAGCCCTTCTGGCAGAGAACTACGCCTAAGCCTTCAATAGATGCATCAGTGTGTACATGGAACTCTTTCGTCCAATCAGGAGGTTGCAGAATGGGTGCCTCAATCAGACACTGCTTCAGAGTGTTGAAGGCTTTGTCACATTCTTCCATCCAAACAAACTCTACATCTTTCCTCAGAAGCTTGTGCAAGGCGGTTGCCTTTGTTGCAAAATGGGCTATGAACCTTCTGTAGTAACCCACATGGCCTAGGAATCCCCTCAACTGTTTGAGGTTGGTGGGTGCTGTTAGGGCTGCGATATTTTCGATCTTTGCAGGGTCTATTGATATTCCCTTGTGCTGAGACAATGTGGCCCAACAGAACTCCAGAAGAGATCCCAAAGATGCATTTGTCGGGGTTGAGGAAAATCCCATACTCTCGGCATCGATCAAAACATTGTTCCAGGTGTCTCCAGTGTTCACGGATCAAACTATAGACATAGAAGTCATCCAAATACACCTCAATAAAGTCGTGTAGATGATTTTGGAATGCGGCCATCATGACTCATTGGAAAGTAGCAGGGGCATTGCAGAGCCCAAACGGCATCACTCGATAAGCGTAGGTCCCCCAATCTGTGGTGAAGGTTGTTTTGGACTGGTCCTCTTTTGCGATTTGGACTTGGTTGTATCCACTGAATCCATCTAGAAGGGAATAAAGCTCATGTCCTGCCATTGTGTCCAACAGTTGGTCTGTGAAAGGGATAGGAAAATGATCCTTCTTGGTCTTCGAATTGAGCTTGCAGAAATCCACACATATACGAAGCTTGCCATTCTTCTTGGGTACCACCACGATGGGTGAAACCCATTCACTATTTTCCACTGGATAGATGAACTCGGCTTCTAGAAGCTTCAACAGCTCTGCTTTCACCAATGTGAAATAATTGGGGTTCATTCACCTCTGTCGTTGCCGTACTGGCTTGGCATCAGGCTCCAAGTCAATATGATGCTGACATATTGTGGGATCAATCCCCTTTAGGTCTTTATAGGACCACACAAACACGTCCAAATTTTCTTTCAACAAGTTGTACAAAGTTGACAACTCCTCTTCTGGTAGGCTGCTACCCACCTTCAAGTGGCGTTCAGTGCCATCTGCTTCCACAAAAGTTAACTGCCTTTCACCTTCTACTTCACGGATGAAGGTCCCGCGGACTACTTTTGGGTACAGATCCAACTCCTTCAAGGGAGTGGTGTCCTCTTCTGATGTCCCACTAGAACCAACTTCTTCCTTTGGTGGAGACTTAGGTTGCTCCTTGAGATGTTGGAATGGGATTAGAGCCGTTTCAGGTTTGGTTTCACGATCAGTTACCTCTTGGCTTGAAGACTCATCTTCTGATGATGCGTCCAGGAATGTCACATAACAGGGACCCTCTGATTTCTGTTGGGTTTGTGGGACTGGTGCTTGTTGGCACGGTGCATCATCATCATCTTTCTTTGGCAAAGATGGTAGAGGACGGCAAGAGCCACTGCTGAAAGATGGCTTGTTCTTCTTTAACCATTTCTTATAAAGATTTTGCATATGAGAAGATCCATTTACTAGACCAAATGGTACCATCGCCATTCTGTCCCACAGCATGAGCTCGTCTGCTTCTGATGCTTCTGGAACTTCTTCTTCATATGTAACCTCTTCGGGTGGGATAGATTCTTCCATCTCGCTTTCATAACCTTCTTCTTCCATATAATCTCCATCCTCTTCTGTCTCTGTCTCTGGCTTTGTCTCTGTTTCTGTCTCTGTAGGAGCTCTGTAAGAGAAGAACAGGTTCTCTGTTTCATCTTCTGCCTCTGTCTCTGGCTCTGCTATGGCCATGTAACAGGGAGAGCAATACATCCATGCTTCTATCTCACTGTCAGAAGTGATTTTGGAAATTATTCCTGGTTCAGGCAGGAAGTATTCTCCCATTGATAATGGCTTTGCATCTTTTGGGAGTTGGCTTACAGTATCCACTGTTAAGGAATGTGCCACTGTTTTCTTGGGAAGGATCTGTTTGACAGCATCTTCGTCTGTTGATGTTCCATCTATAGCCTCATTAGGGGAGTCAGAAGATAATTCCAAGGAGGTGGATCCATGTCCTTTTTGAGCACCATATAGCTTCAACACCACTTTATTAGGTCCTCTACCCAAGGTCAAGGTTCCTTTGAACCAATCCATCCTTGCTCTGGCTTCAAAAAGCCATGGTCTGCCCAGTAACAGAGGGTAGGATGTACCATAAGAGTTTGGCTTCACCACCAGATAGGTTAGCCAATAATCTTTTCCAGCCACTGTAGTCTTCACATATGGGAGAATGCCCAAAGGCTTGATTCTGCTCTAATCCGCCAGTCTGACGAGCCATTGGGTTGGCTGCACACCTTGTAGGCCTAGATCCTTCATTGTCACATCCGTCATAATGTTCATTGATGAGCCATCATCAATCAGTGCATTTGCAATGAAGCAGCCTTCTATCCACACGCCGGTCTCTGGGGTACCCGGATCTAGAAAGGCGTTAGCCACGTCCACTTCTTTTATTAGCTCTGGAGCTTTGTTGGACTTTGTTGCTGTTGAGGGACCAATCCTTAATCCACGTCTTCTTGTCAGTATACATTTGAACCTTTTTCGGCAACTGGGAGACAACATCAACAATTGTCGGAATGTGAGGTTTGGTTTAAAGGTATCTAGATCTCTGACCAGATCATATTCCTTAATAGGATCCACTGGCTTCTCTAACCAATTAGGGAATGGGGCAACACCCATTCTCATTTTCCTTGTTTCTTCCAACAGGGGCATCATAGAAACTTCTTCTGCCACTTGTGGCACTTCCTCCTCTTCTATCTCCTAGACCTCTGGTCCTGTCTCTGGAACTGTCTCTGTAACTCTCTGTGGCACTGTAGTGCTCTGTACGGCACTGTCAGGCTCTGTTTAGTTCTGTTCTTCTGGTGGAAGATTGAACTTCATTGTTCTGGCAGGAGGATTATTTTCTTTTTGGATAGGTGGTTCCTTCTTCTTTGTACGCGTGATGGCAGTAACTTCCAATTCCACTAAATTGGAAGTAGGCTCTTGGGCTTTGGTCGGATTATCAGTAGCACTGTTTTTCACTGGGGCTGGGCTTGGACAGTCTTTTGCAGTGTGGCCTTCTCCTTTGCATCGACTGCATAAGGGCTTATAATCCACTGACCTTCTGGGATTTGGACACTTTGATGAAATGTGTCCCTTTTCTCCGCATCTGTAACACTCCACTTCTGGTCTTTGACCACCGCTAGACTGTCTTCCTCTGTAACTTTGGGATGGAAATATTCTTAGACCGAAATTAGGACCAAACTCTCTAGGCTTGGGTCCAATATCCTGTGTTGTCATTTTGGATTCCAGCAAGTTGAATCTTGCGTCGTCTTCCTTCCTTCTCTTATCATGCATCTCCTTTAGAGAGCAAATATCCTCTGTATGGTTCTTCCGCAAACAGTAGGAACAGAAGGCTCCAGGAATGGTTGGTTTTCATGTACACTCAGTGGCTAAATGGCCTGCTTGATGACACTTACCACACCAAGTATTTGACCGCATCACATCTCTTCCTACTCCTGCAACATTGGATATGCTAGCGGTATTCACTTTCAGCATCTATAGCTGCTCTGTAATCACATCCATCAACTCCTTTTTGATATTTGCAACTGAGTTGGATAAATAATCCTTCAAGCTTTCTCCTCCTGAGGTACTGGCAGTAGGGTTTTGAGGAGTCTCTGTAATCACTGCATAAACAGGTTGGGCTGGCGCAAAGGGGTCTCTGTTCTGATTCTGATTCAGAGCTCCTGTTTGAATTGTTGGCTGTTGGCTCCAGTTGGTAAGGTTCCACTGTTGCTGCTGATTTGGCATTGGGGAAATTGTTTGGGACCATTGTTGTTGTGGTTGAACCATCATTTGAGGCATTGATTGTGGCCATTGTGGATTTGGTGCACTGTACTGTGATACTGGGGGCATCTATTGGTAGGGGTAGGGAACAGTCCCTGGGACTGCATTTGGTGGGTACATCATTCTTGGCATCAGAGGAGATAGGACTCCTCTTCCTGGATTCATCGCCAATCTAGCTTCCACTTCATCGTACAGTCTTGCACCTTCTGTTGCAGCTTGCAGTGTGGCTGGTCTTTGCAGCTCCACAAACTTAGGGACTTCTGGTTGTAATCCTCTGAGAAACACCCCCTTCTGAATGCCATCATCCTGATTATGGTTAGTCCATCTCTTCAGGATGGATTCCATTCGTGAGACATAAGCCTCTACTCTTTCTCCAGAAGACTGTAAATTCCTCTCACATCCGCTCTTCAAAACCTTCACGCCTGAATTTAGTGAGAAAGGCCAACTTCAGGTCGTCCCATGTGCCAAAAGTTCATGCTGCTTGTCTCTCATACCACTGAAACGCCGTGCCCTTGAAAGTAGCGGGGAATATTGCTAACCAATGCTCAGGGGTTCTGGCATTGTTAGCCACACATGCTACCATAAACTCTGCTACATGAAGATCAGGGTCTTCATTGTACTCTCCCTTAAAAACGGGCAATGGAACTACATTCGCTGGCCTGTCATCAATATTTCCAGGACGGATCTGGCTTGGAAGTGGACCTCCAGCAGAGGAGGAAGGGCTTGATGTGCCATTGGGACTTCTGTAAAGAGTTCCACAAGGGCGTCAAAGGCGGCTTCTCCTGCGGGCTCGTTCTCAGCTTTGATTTTTGCTTTCTCTCTTCTCACGTACCTCTGGACTCGTTCTAACGCTTGCCTCTTTATTGCATCATTCATCAGGGGGTTGGGTCCACTATGTTGTTAGTGCTCCACAGAGGGTTAACAGAAGGCTTCAGTCTCTGGAGGACTCTCTTGCCAACATTTCTTCTACTTCTTCCTTTTCAACGTCTCTGAATTTTGCTTTCATGCCACTGCACAGAGGAAGGTATTCGGTTCTGAAGGTGTCAAAATGCATACGTCTAAGCATTGTGGTGGTGCCATCATCATAGTAATGCCAGCTTCTGATGGTTTCAACAGTGTATGTTGTGAAAAACACTCTGTCTACCAACTTCCAGTGGGTTGCCAATTGAACAAACAGAAGATTATCAGAACACCAAGCATCCCACGTATCTTGCTGTTGAGCATCCACGAACAAATTCCAATTCTTTTCCTTCTTGTCTTTGTGAACCTCCACAGACCAAGACTCCTGAAGCTTCTTCACAATCTCCCACTTGATGATGTCTGGAAACTTCTCAATGAATGCCAAATCTTCCATGGATGGTCATTCTCTCTATTTCTGCTCTTCAGTATGTTCCCAAACAGTTTGCCACCAAGATGCAAGTTTCTACTGCTTCAACAGGAAGAGGAAACTGTCCACTACATAGAGCATGCATCATGATGGTGATGTGTTTCCGCCATTGTGGGATGAAATTCTTGTGGAAAGTGGCTTTAATTATGAGAAATTCCAACTCTTCAGTGGAAGAAGGAACTTTACAAACATGCATTGAATTCTTTTCTTCTTGGCAATGCCATTTCCTTCATTTTCCCCGGCTGCGTACCAAAAACATGGAGCCCCAAGAGGAACACCAAGGAAAAGGGAATTCTCTTGCAAGAAAATCTATCTTGAAACATCAACAAGCTTTTTTATTAGGTTTTATATGATCACAATGAAGAAAATAACACCAGGCACAACAAATCTTCATGCAACATCATGTAGATCTCCCACGGATTTGATAGAATCAACCATATTCTTCAATATCTTCACAAAATCCATCAATAGAACAAAGAAATCAAAGGAATACACCATCTTTGAATGAAAATACATCACATATTATTCATCTTCAATATCTTCATAGTCTTCTCTCTCAATCTTTTACATACAATCACTCTGTTTTAGTAGAATTGGCTATCTCTAACTCTCTCTCTCTCTCTCTCCATCAATAATACATCATCTCCTCACTACAATCTCTCATAATCACTCTCAATAATCCTTCTTAGATCGTGGATACCCCTCCCAAGAGGTATGTCTAATATGAAGAGTCACCAGAGCCACTACAGTGTCTTTTCACAGCTCACTACTGTCACTTCACTCCAGTCTTTACTTGAGTCTTCAGCAGCTACTTCTTTCACTTCTTTTAGCTCTTTTGCACTTGTATTCACCTCTTTCCAAGGCTAGAAAACTTTCCCAAGCTACACATACATTCTACAGAACACATACATAAGCATACAGAATAGTCACAGTACAGTACCAGAACAACTACAGTACAGTTACAGTACAGAGAGAGAAGCTCTACAGAAGACCTACAGAAGGTTACAGAAGGTCATCAAAACCTCATAACTCATACTCAAACCATTCCAAACTCTCAAAAACCATTCAATAAACTTTCACAAGATCTCAACCTTCATCAATCATCAATCCATCCCTCCTTACAGAGAGAAAATAGAACAAAACAGAACAAAACAGAAGCTATACAAAAGGTATACAGAACCAATCAAAACCAATCAGAACATCACAGAACCTCATATCTCTACTAATAAACATCATGAACTTCCAAAACACAATAAATATCATCCAAAAAACTCTCAAACCACTTCCAAACCAATCAATCATCTCATAAAATCAACCATTCAGCTCTCAAAAACAACAAAAATCAGCCAAAAAACAAGTCATTTCAACACTCAACATCTTCCTACTGAGGAGCACTCTCAACATCAGATAATTTCAAGGTAGCAATAGAGGCACATAATGCAGTGCGGAATACATCCCATGACTCATTAAGAGTACCAAGCAAGAAAAGAGGAGTGACATCCTTTGCAAAAGTGATATCTTGCGAAGTCAAGTTCTTGAGTATAGCATGGAACTGGCTCAAGTGAGTAGACATAGTCACATTCTCCTTCATGCGTAGATCCATAAGCTGCTTCACCCAATACATTTGACTTGCTGGACTTTTCTTGTCATAGAGATTCTTGATTTTATCCCACAACTGCCATGCACTCTGTTCTTCCTCAAATACATTGTAATGAACTTGTTCTGTGAGAGATAATACAAGAGTGGACTTGTATAACTCATCAAGCTCAAGCCATTCCTCATCTGGCATAGTTGCAGGCAGATGCCCGCTCAACCTCAATGGCTTGATCTGTGATTTCTACACCAACACCTGCCAAATCTAACTCTTCCAATAAGAGTAATTCGTATCATCAAGCTTAGTGATGTTGAAAATAGCATGATCAGTGGACAAACTCGCCATAATGCAAGCTGGAAGACTGTAGACAATTCAAAACTGCTTGCTGTTTACTGTAGAAAATGACAAAAAAATCACCAAAATCGAGAGAAAATGGCAAGAAAAGTGTAATCAAAGATGTTGCCCACCAAGTACTAGTGAAAGTACATCATTTCAAAACATTTCAACATGAAAAATCCATGTCAGTTTGGAGTTATATGCTTGCTGTAATAAATGACATTAGGTATTATGAGAGGCAATTGCTGACCAAATCACTACACCAAGTCAAGAAATAACAGCGAAGACATGACCAGCCATAAATGGGCATAAATCAGCACCAAACAGTCATCAAGACCCTGAGCAAACACCCAAACATGTCACCAAAGCATCCGTTAGTGATAGGCATACCCCTTGGAGGACAATAGGGCAAAGTATACATAACACTGGCATGACCTGACACCAGTAGGTGTATGCTCACAAGAGTGCAAAGCCCAAGCTCAGATCAAAAGAAACTCCAAGATATTAGTGCATGAACCATGCAACATTTAAGTGTAAGAGATCCCAAAGTCTCAAGTATCTGCAAAAATGCTCAAAATAGCATAAACCTCCTGTTCAATGTCGGTCAAGCATACAAGATGCTCCCATTGGCACAAAAGGTAGATAAACAAGCTCAATAGCTCAATCAAACCAAGTCAGAGTACCAAAGACAGGTAACCAAGACAATGCCTCAATAGCATCCCAAGAGCATGATGGCTACAAAGCAACTGTAGGTAGCATCCATCAGCAAGACATACATCCCAATAAAAATCTCTGACAACCAAAATGACATCCAATACAAGATTCCAGAATAGAAAATGAGAATCCAAGCCAAGTCTTCAGAGAGCACTAAAGCTCAACAAGTATATGGTACACTGTGCCAAGACAAATGCATCAAGCCGTAGGCATTGGGTAAGCATGTACCCAAAGAGCATATAACTGTCAAATCACTGACCACTGTCAAGCATAGACCAATGTCAATAAGTGCGGGCTGAAATAAGCTCAATCTTCCAAAAGCATCCGGATCCAATGACAAGCTCGAAGTCGTCCCTTGATGATCAATACATCATAGCATAACCCAAGACATACATCTTGAACCAATAGGCATATGTCAAAGCATGAAAGATAGCTTCAGCCCAAGAGTATTCAGCATGCATTTACTATTATAAACTGTGTATTTCTAGCCCTATAGTTAGGCCAAAATCATAGCATGACGTGTAGCTTCAATCCCCCAATCAATCGGGATGCAATAGGCATCAAATCGGTTTTGTAGTCATGCCCAAACAAGCATAGACATAAACTGTGAATGTAGCACTAGCATAAAATGTATGTAGATTGTTTACAATAGTCCTGAAACACTGTTTTCAGCCACCAACCAATGCCTAATCTCAGAGGATCAATGCCAAGTATCAATACATATGCAAGAAGCCCGAAATGGAACCCGAACAAGTGCTTGATGCCAAGTTGGAGCTAGAGCTGAAGTGGCTCACTAGAAAATAGGCGCAAGTTTGCATGGGGTTGCTACTGGTCTTGATGGTCCATGTGGCAGATCTGGAGTGGTTGGAGGGCTCAAACATGAGCCAAAGGGGCCTAGGAACAAGCCTCTAGCAGCCCACAACCGGTGGCAAAGAGATATGAAGGTTGGAAGCTTCAATGGTGGATGCCCTGTTTGCTTGGACCTGTGGACTGAAATAAAACTCTGAAATAATGAAGCAATACCTCAATGTCAATGCCTTGATGGTGCCTCAATAGGCCGGGAAGAAGCTCGAAAAGCCAGGGAGTGATGGGAGCTCAAGAGAATGAGCTATGGCTGCCAGGAAGGAGACCCAATGCAAGTAAGGAGTCGATGGGAAGCTGAGAATGCCACGAGCCAAGCTCAAGAGTTGGGAAGTCGAGCTCTGATACCAGTTGAAAGGTGAGAAGGATCGAAGCTTGCACTCAAGAGCTATGGCGGGAGAGAAAGAGCAAGAAAAGAGAGAGACAAGAAATGGGAACTCCAACAGTCACAATGTGTGACTGGGCCTTCCTTTATTCAAAATCTCACTAAAAGAATAAATAATAAAGTGATGGTCACCGATGCCCACCACCTGGAGTGTGCAGTGGCGGTGACTGTCAATGTAGTAATACACGGGCGGCTAGGCGGAGGTGCCTTTACCCCCAATAGAGATTATTAGAAGATATTCTCCTCAATGAAGTAACTCAATATCTCTACAAGGAAGGGGTTTTAGCAACCCTCATTCTATGAGCAGTTCTCTAGGAGGAGGAGGAAGCTTTAGTACTTCCCCTCTCCTACAGTTGGTCAACCCACTTCAAGTGAAGTAATAGTTCCAATAGTTCAAAGACCTTCAATGAACCCAATTGTCATCATAGTGCAACCCATTGCAATCCCTGCAAGGACGCCAGATTTGTTAGCCTTAATATTTCCTTTACCCATTTTTAATGGATTAATATAGGAAGATACAAAACTCCACATTAATGAGTTCCCAAAGTTAATGTTTAATTGTCGAATCCAAGATGAATGACACTTGATGATGTTCTTCAATATGAATCTAAAAGGATGAGTTGCAATATGGTATCACAACCTAAAAGCTGGAACCATAACTACAATTAATCTTTTTTTTGCGGCCTTCTAAAGAGAGTTTGCCCTTGAAAGGGGAAGTCAATATTGGCTACATATTCTCGATGTAACACGTCAAGAACTGCATGAGAATATTCGAGGCTATGCCAAGAAACTAAAAGAAGTATTTCACAAATTGCAAACTTATATTCCCATTCCAAATGTTACTCAGCTAAATACTTTTTGCACATACTTTAATATCCAAGTGCAATTGAGCAATGTTACTCTTGCCGACATTGATACGACTATTACACGAGAAAAGGAGATAGATTCACGATTAGAAGTGGCCTATGCCTCTAGGGAAAACTCAAATTCGAGTCTAGGGCTTGGAAATAATTTGGCATTGACTAGTGGAAGTCAAGGGATACCCATGACAACTTGAATGGGAGAAGAAGCATAATTCAAAGTGTGCCTATGTTACCACCTCCCTCTAATGTGATTATGCTGACAACTAGCCAGATGGTTCCACACACTGAATAATGGAAACCAAATGGAAAGTCCCCCTAATGTCATTTCAATTAATTAGTAGCAACCAATCTCTAATTAGTTAGTTAGACTAACTGAACAGCAAGTGAATTATCGTGGCTATGAGTCTAGTGCATCAAATGTTGTTAGCAAAGTCAAGGAAATTATGAAGCATTATACCGACATAATAACAGAGCAATATAGAAAAATAGTAGTAGATCTTAATTTCCTAAAGAACCAACAAAAATTGGTAGGAAATCAACGCCCTGAAGAGGGTGGTCAATCACGATTCGGTTGTAAGTGGTGTGGCGGTCAACACTTTCCAAAAAACTGTCCTAATGTTAAGTGTGACATATGTGGAAAGTCCGATCGTTTAGCTAGTACTTGTTGGACTAAGATTAGCTCTCTTTAGCAAGGGAGTATGCAACCAAGTCCAATAAATCACCAAGCACAAGGGAACAATCTTCAATGAGATGAAGGACCAAAACAAATACTTCAAAGAGGAAAAGCTACCATAGAGGAGGTGCCCAGTGGTAGTGGTCTTAGTCTTATCAAAGTTGTGCAAGTTAATGCCACTAAGAATTCCAATTTACGACGTGTTACAAGAGGCTAAAATGCTAAAGAAGGTAACAAGGATAATGCAAAACTTGTTGAGATAAACCCTAAACAGGATTATAAGGGGACACAAGTCCTTAACACCGATGTGGAAGCCAGTCCATTAAAATCGATTGATGGAAAAAATGACCCCAATAAAGTGCTACCAAAGAAGGAGGTAAAAGCCAAGAAAGAGGCACCAAAGCATGTTCAACAACCAAGAGAAAGAATGGTTTGGTAGGAGAGAAAGAACCATTGCTAACTATCATGAATTTTATTTAGCGATTTCTCTTTGCGAGGTAAAGCCTAATGTGAATCTCCTACAATAGATCAAGTTATCTCCAGGAGTGCATAAAGAGTTCGAGAAGACGCTTGGGAATAGCTTGGGTGGGAGATGATTGGTTTAAACATGCTAAAAAGCATTGCCCAAGGATATGAGCATATATTGATGGCATATTAGTAGAACATGCCATTGTGAATACAAGATCCTCCATTAATATTATGAGATCAAAATTGATGGAAAGATTAAAACTAGAAATCCAAAAGGATGTCTCCACAATTCTTCGAATGACTGAGGATAGTTTCAGGAAACCTAAGGGTTGCATTATCAAATTCCACGTGACTATTGCTCATGTGGAATGCATTGTGGAGACTTTAGGGTTATCAAGTTTGTAGGGCAACCAAGCTATCAAGTCTTGTTAGGTAGGCCATGGATCTTTCAATCCGACTATCAAGTTGATGTACCCGCTAGTCGTCTGATTCTTGCTAGAGGTGCCTGACATGTGATAATGGATGTATATCCTGAATCTCCTCAAAGTGAGAGAGTATATTTATCTTTGTTAGAATTAGATGCACTAGATGTTCCATTTGGTAGTGGGACTTCATCAAGTGACGAATCAAAAGGGGGGTCCACCACAGAGGATGTCTACCAAGTGACTTTAAATGAGCTGATAGAAACTTAAGGAGAATAAGAGATGCAAATGTGATTGAACTAGACCTTGGTACGTTGGTTGATCCACAACTGATTAAATTAGGGTCTATGCTTAGTCTAAAAGAAAGGAAGGACTAGGTGTCCTTCATCCATGAATTTTATGACATATTCACCTAGAGTTATGATGAATTGAGGGGTATTCCTCCTAGTTTAGCTATGCATACCATCCCTTTGAAGGAAGATAGCTGCCCTGTGCGACACAAAGTGAGACATATGCCTTTTGAGTTAAGGGACAAACTATTTGAGGAATTGAAAAATTACGTAAGATTGGCCTGATATTTCCTATACAACACACAGAGTGGTATTCACCAGTAGTAGTTATCAGGAAAAAGAAGAATAATAAAATCTGACTTTGCCTAGATTTTAGGGAGCTCAATAAATAGATGGTCAAAGATTACTATCCATTGCTATTTATTGACCAGATTTTGGATCAATTTAGCAAACAAATATATCTATCCATTTATGGATCGTTTTGTTAGATATAACCAAATGGCTATTGCAAAGGATGACAAGTTGCAAATGACATTTATTACTGTATTTGGTACCTTTGCATATCATGTTATGGCATTTGGGTTATGCAATGAGCCATGTTCTTGGCAACGTATAGTTGGTAAGACTTTTGGTAATCTTTTCCCAAAGGAGTCAAAAATATTTATTGATGATCTAGGGACAACCACCACAAGGGAGATGCAGTTGGTTATCTTAAGAAAATGTTTCGAGTGTTGCAAGCTAGTTCTACATTACTGCTAATCCAAGAAAGTGCAGCTTTGCAGTATTCTATGGATTGATATTAGGCCATATGGTTAGCTCCGCTATTGCGACCGATCTTGAAAAGATAAAAGTCATTGTCGCTCTATGACTCCACCACATAATTCTAAAGAAGTGCATATCTTTTTGTCATTGGTGGGGTACTGCTGAAGATTTATCAATGCACTAGTAGAGAGGACATTGCCATTGACAAATCTAGTATCCTTTAACTATTGCCTTGGATGTAAATCAAGAAATAATGAAAGCACCAATCCTGAAAGCACCCAAAAGAGGTGAGGTCTTCTATATATTTTCAGCACAGCCACAATGCATAGCATCAACTGTCTGTTTAGCCCAGATTTGGGAGAAGAAGTGGTATCATCCAATGGCATTTGCCAGTCACATAAATTGGGGATATCCGAGATTTATCATATCTACATGGAGAAGTTGTAAGAAGATGGGAATAAGGACTTAGTGTAAAGTAATATTGATATTATGCCATGTCAGACCACTGACATTGGTATAAAAGGAGAGGACATGTAATTTTTCATATCTTTTGACACATTAATACAATTACTGTCCTTCTCTCCCATCTTGCTCACAGCTTCCATGGCTTCTCTTTCTTTCATGTCTTTCTCTCTTCAATTCTAGTCTTTCTCTCTTCTCATCACTCTCTCTTCTTGCAGTCTTTCTCTCTCTTCTGCAGTTTTCTCTCTCCTCTTTCTCTCTCTCTAGTTCTCTCTTTGACAAGTGGTATCAGAGCATTGGTTTCACCCTTCGAGGCTCTGTATGGTTATAACGTGCCCTTACCCACAGTCATCTTTAATGAAAGGATCAATCCTCATGGGAAGGAAGAGTTAGAAAGAATGCAAACCCTTCTTCAGCAATGCAAGATGAATCTTAGGAAAGCTCAAGATCAAATGAATATGTATGCTAATGAGAAGAGGCAGCCTTTAGAGTTCCAAGAAGGAGAGTTGATCTTACTGAAGGTGCCCAAGTCTAGGTACTATACATTAAAAGAATAAATGAATATATATGCTGATGAGAAGAGGTAGCCTTTAGAGTTCCAAGAAGGAGAGTTGGTCTTACTGAAGGTGCCCAAGTCTAGGTACTCTACATTAAAAGATGGATCTAGTAATAAACTTGCTCACAGGTTTTATGGCCCTTATCGGATCCTTAAGCGTATTGGAGACTTGGCATACAAATTAGAGCTTCCCTCTTCCACAAAGATTCGCAATGTCTTCCATGTTAGTCAGCTCAAGCCTTTTTATGGTGATCCACTGGATATAGTTGATGAGCTGCCACCTATTGATGAAGAAGGTCTTACATATTGTTGTGCTGCTATGAACTTGATTAACGAGTTTGATAGAGTGTCTTTTCAACTGATTCCACAAGATTGGAATCAGTTTGCTGATTCAATAGTAAATTATGCTTATGAAGAAAATCTCATTTCAACTGTGGTCCTAGTTTAGATATCTCCATTGATGATAAGACAAGACCTAGTCGATTATGGGGACTTTTATCAAAATATGCTTTATATGGCAGGTGACGGTTAGTATGGGTAATGTAAAGAGTATCCAAAACCCATTTATCGTTGTTATATTCGACCCATAGGGTAGTCAAACGACATTTTTTGCATACACCTCTTGTTGTATATGCGAGAGGTATGGGTCATAATCTGATGCATCTAGCTTAGGACTAGGAGCCCTCTTTTCTCCTTGGAATGAAGCATCATGTTGTATGTCAGTATTACTCCAAGGAGAGATGTGTCTAGGTTGGATTGGTTTTTTTACTTTAGGCCAAGAGGGCCCTTCGTCTTGTAGAGAAATGGTCTATTTTTTTAGGCCAAGAGGGCCACGTATCTGTTTGGTGCAGGTACATTTAATGATTTTCTGTTTTAGTTATGTGTCGAAAAGGACTAATGGAGTACCTGGAACAAGCTTTTTGCTACACCAAAGCTTTTTATGGACAAGTCCAGGTGATGTCCTTCCTTTATGAGTTATTTCCCTTTATGTTGAATGGTTATGTGTATGTGGTGATTTTTATTTTGTTGGGGAGTGGCATTCAAGGCGTAAAGTCCCAAGGTTAGGTTAGGTGTGTCTAGGGAGGTCCAAGCACTTGTCTACCTCCTATAAAGACATTGTCAAGCAGGTTGGACTATTTTGAAAATCACATACTATTGAGTATGCATATATCTTCTCATACCAAGATTGAGATGCTTTCTTCAGGCCATATAATGCATTTTTTATCCACACACTTTGTTTTCTTGCCACTTTTGTGCACAAAACCATGAGGATAGAAAACATACACTTCCTCAAGTAGATCACCATTCAAAAATGAAGTTTTGATGTCCCATGATTGTGGGAGCAAAGGTCTCATCAAAGTTAATGCCCTTGTGCTAACCTTTTGCAAAAAGTCAAGTATTATAATGATAAACACTACCATTTAGCTTATGCTTCAACTTGTAAACCCACTTAGTACCAATGGCCTTTTTGATAGGAGGTAAATCACATAAGAATTGAGTATCATTTTTGACAATCATGCCAAATTTGAATGCATTGCGTCCATCTAGTTTTTTAATTATCTGCTTGTTCAAAAGAAAAATGTTCATCCTCATCACACAAACTAGAAACATGTAATACATAACAATCAGATGCATAAAGTTGCACATCTCTTCATGTGTGATATTTGTACATGTATCCACATTCCAGATAAGAGGACTACCTAGGGTGTACACTATATTTTTATCGACATATCGAGTATTTGTAACATCATTTGGGCAAAACTACATAATCTGAGGCTTTGGGCCACCCTTCCTGTTGAGATATCGAGCTCCACTCGTGATATGCTAGCATGACCGTTGTGCATTTATGTCACCGACTTGTTAGCTGCAGATGCGGTTGGTACACCACCCATGAATAATAGCTAGATGATAGCTATCCTTATCTACTCTAGATCGTGGCTCAGTTAGTATGCCACCTTAGTTAGTTGAGTTTGGTTTGAGACCCATATATAGGGTTCTTCTATTTCTCTATACTAGAGTTCTTTTTTGGCTTACACAACTAAGAAGAGGAAAATTGTTTTCAGTCTCCACCTTTGTGTGTATTCCCCCCATTTGTGCAAGTGAGAAAGCTACAAGTGAGACTCCTTCCTTCTCTCCCACAATCTTAACATGGTATCAGATCCTAGCTCGTGGTAAGGAGCTCAAGAAAGCAAACCAAGTTCGCGGTGTTCTGGTAAGAGGACCAGTGTTGCTTTCATTTTTCGAGTTTGAGAGTAAGTCTTTGCAGGTAGCACAGCCGGAAAGTGCAAGAGTGCATTGTCTCAGATTGAGACGCCCTTCGTGGTGTAGCAAGAGGGCAATATATGCTGCGGGATAGGGCTTTAGCCCTTGGTTGCCCTGTTTTTTTGATTCGAGTCCATTTCGGGGCCTGTTTTGGAGGCGAAAGTTTTCCGTACGCACTGAGGAAAAGGCCCTATTTTTGTTGTGCGAGCACTGTTCTACAGGTTGGTGAAAAGTTACCGTAGAAATTGCATCGTATGCCTGTGCGCAGAGACATTGGGAGTTACAGAATCATCATTGTTGCTTGTTGATGCAAAATCATCACTAGGAAGTGACTGTGTGGTCAAATACCACTTTTGTCAGTTTTACATATTTGCCCTTGTGAGACTGAAGCTGTGTTTTTTTGTAGTGACAGAATTCTTTGCAGTGTTCTGTAATGGCATCTGATTCTCTTTCATAGATTGTCACTGAAAAGCTTGACAAGAACAACTTCCAAGCATGGAAGTTTAGAATGACGAATTTCCTTATGGGAAAAGGATATTGGAAATTTGTTGCAGGAAATGAAGAAGAACGAGTTCTTCCTGATGTTCCCAATCAACAGCAAATGCAGGGATTTAAAGGATAGCATGAGAGAGCTAGAAAAGTTATGTACTGACTGTCTATCAGTATTTCAGACTCTATGATTGTGCATATTCAGGATGCAAGTACGCCAAAGGAGGCATGGGATACTTTGTCAAAAATGTATAGCACAAATACGCAAGCCAAGAAAATGCAGTTCAAGCAAGAGTTGCACAATGTGCAAAGAGAAAGTATGAGCATCAATGACTACCACATGAAGGTGAAGAAGATTGCAGATGCACTTGCTTCCATTGGGTCACTAGTGGAAGATGATGATTTAGTTTCTGTGACCTTGAATGGTCTAGGAAAGGATTATGCACAGTTCCGAACATCCATTTCCATCCGTGAAAGATTTCCTGATTTTGAGGAGTTGATTGCTTTTTTTATTTCTGAGGAGCAGAGAAATGGTGGTGCATCTTCTTCAGGAGGAACTTCAAAAGAAGCTATCTTCTACTCAAATGCTGGAAGAGGTAGAGACAGAGGTAGAGGAGGCCGTGGTAGAAATCAGAATATGCAGCAAACTCAAGAAAACCAATCCTATGGAGGAGGACGTGGTAACTCTAGAGGCAGGGGGAGCCAAAGAGGTCGTGGTGGATGGCAAAGAGGCCAAAATGCAAACAGCAATGTTGAATGCTACTACTGTGGTAAAATGGGTCATATGGCTAAATACTGCTATAAAAAGCAGAATGACATCATGAATGGAAAATTGCAACAAAGAAATTATGCATCTTCTAGTAGACAGGGTGATGATAGAAATGAGCATTTGTTTATGGTGCAGCACATGAGCAATTCTGTGACAAGTGCAGAAGAAAGCAACGATGTGTGGTATGTTGACTCAGGTGCATCAAACCACATGACAAGTCATGTAGAATGGATGCAGGATGCAAGGAAAATGGAAAAACCAGGATTTGTGGAGTCTGGTGATGATACTGCACATCCTATTGTGCAGATTGGAAAAATTCCTTTGTCTATGCAGGATGGGAAAAGAAATACTGTCGGATGTATTTCATGTCCCGAATATCACCAAGAACCTGGTTTCTGTTGGTCAAATGGTTGAGTAGGGCTTGCAGGTCAAATTTAATCCTCATGGATGCTTTGTTGAGGATATGAAATAAAGGTCGCTTGATAGCAAAAGGAAAGAAGAAGGGCAAAATGTTTACATTGGATGCAGACATGCCTGAATTGAGAGCAGCAATGTTTGCACATGGGACCGAAGTAGTTGCAGATATTGATATCTGGCATAAACACATTGGTCATGTTAATGTACAACAACTTAAATCAATGCAGACCCAAAATATTGTTGCAGGATTGCCTAAATTCAAGGTTGCAGAAATGCATAAGGTATGTGAAGCCTGTCAATTTGGAAAACAGGCAAGGAAACCATTTCCTAGACATGTTCAAGAGAGTAAGAAGCCATTGGAATTAATCCACTCTGATGTGTGGACTACTAAAGCTGCATCTATTGGAGGCTGTCATTATTTTGTCACTTTTATTGATGACCATCCCAGAGGCTGTTATAGGTCAACGTGAGAAGAAACTTCGATCTCATTCTATCGTGGAATATTTGATCAAATGGAGAGGCTTACTACTTGAGGAAGCTTCTTGGAGGCCTTATTCTATATTGGATGAGTTTCCTTTCTTAAGGGATACATTGGTGGTGGTAGCTGAAGCCTACTGATTATATGGAGCTAGTGATGATGCAAACAGGATCAGGACAGCACGCTGTTTTAGAACAATTTTTATCGTGCTTAATTTTCAGAATTAAGATATCTACATGTTCTTAAAGTACTCTTCAAGAGCTCCGTTTTGATATATGGCATGCCTCATTTGGACACTTCTACTAGAAGTTATGGTAGATTTGGTCCAGCAGGGTCTATTTACACAACAAGCTACCTACTTCATTTTTGAGATTATCTATTGAATATTTTATCGCTCTATATAATTTTGAAGTATTCCAAATCATGTATATAGCTGAGGCCTACTCTTGTTCTTCTATGTTAGTCCATATGGTTGGTCATACTTCATTCATTTTCCCATTTGTAAAGCTGTAAAAAATTTAACTCTTAGTATATATTATCATTGGGACAATCTCCTTTTATGGAGGTATATCTTCTTTGTAAGAGTTGTGTGCAAGTTTGATTGTGGAGGATACAAATAAAACCATTTCTAATCATAATTGCAGATGACTCTTCCTCTCCCTTTATCTTTGTACTCATCCAAGGTTACCTCAATGAGCCCAAAATCATATCCTACATGATTTGAAGTCAAAACTCTCACAAATTAATCTTCAAAATGATTCCAAATTAGCTATAGGAAACATAAACTAAAGTGATCTTAAAACAAACCTAAAGATAGCTTAAGTCCAACTCTTTCATAAAGTAATAATTTTCATGCGTAAAAAAAGTATTGTTGTGTGAAAAGTCGATGGGGATGCCTATCCTTTTCGGGCGTTTTGTTAATTTAATGTGTAAGTGGGTGATTCCGCAAAATACATATTTAAATTAATAAACGTTTATGAGTTTAGAGTGCACACTCGTTATAAATTAAGGTTAGGATTGATTTCTAACCAATTTATTTTTGTAGCTAAAGACTTGGGAATTTGTTGTAGGAAATGAAGAAGAACCAGTTCTTCCTGATGTTCCCAATCAACAGCAAATGCAGGCATTTAAAGCATGGCATGAGAGAGCCATGAAAGTTATGTACTGGCTGTCTATTAGCATTTCAGACTCTATGATTGTGCATATTCAAGATGCAAGTACGCCAAAGGAGGCATGGGATACTTTGTCAAAAATGTATAGCACAAATACGCAAGCCAGGAAAATGCAGCTCAAGCAAGAGTTGCACAATGTGCAAAGAGAAAGTATAAGCATCAATGACTACCACATGAAGGTGAAGAAGATTGCAGATGCACTTGCTTCCATTGGGTCGCCAGTGGAAGATGATGATTTAGTTTCCGTGACTGCTAGCTCTACATGTATCCTTTGAGATTCATGCGAACATGGAGTAAAGTGGTGGAGAGGAAGGGGTGGTTACATCAGGTGAACTAGCTTTTTCTCATATCTTCAAGAAGAGCTAGGCAAAAAGAAGGTAGAAGGCTAGTTATCATCATCAAGTGCGTCATGGCGCAACTATCGATGGTGTTAGCATAAAAAAAGAGGGGTGGAAGGCCACGTTTTTGTGGGGTAGGGTCCTACTTAAGTAAGAGTTTAAGAAGCCTAAGGTATTACAGGTGGTTATGAAGGCTGGATCGAGGCAAGAGGAAAAGTCGGCAAGGAAGCGGGTCATGGAAATGTCTAGGCTTTCAAAGGTGAAGGTGAGAGCTTGTTTAAAAGAGGCAGAGTTAGGATTATAGATAATGGGAAAGTCATAGTGTCCATGGAGGGTAGTGTCAAAATCCACTCCTACCCTACGAGGGTACGCCATAATGGGGAAGTCATAGTGTCCATGGAGGGTAGTGTCAAAATCCACTCCTACCCTATGAGGGTATGCCATAAATGTAGGGTTGTTCCTCTCGTAGGGTAAGGTATTGCAAAAGGCCATGCAGGCAAGCATGCTAATGTCACACACCTGTCTCCTCCACATGGGCTGGCAGTTATAGCCTCGTACAGAATGTGGCACTTCAAAGACCTTAGTTTGCCAAAACTCTATCTCTTCGGTCCCCCAGAGAGTGGGATTCTTTTCTCTCTCTTCCAGCCATTGCTAGCCTAGTCAGCTTTCAATCGCAATCACTTCCTCCACTAATTTAAGTGGCATGACTCTCCTCAGGCTGTTGGGTAGAAGGAAGCTAAAGGAGAAAGGTTTTTTGTCCCTTTCCTATCGTTCCCAAATTATAAATTCAGCGTGGAAACTTGCTGGGAGGTCATCTAGGCACGGTGGTAGGGGTGCGGATGATTGCATGATCGGCCTGGCTCTCATTTGTTTCCTAGTTTCTTCCAAAAATTTCTTTCTCCTTTCCCTGAGGGTGGCTTGTCTTTCCGCAAGATGTGTCAATTGATGGTTGCTCTTGGGAATGTGGCGAGGGGGGTTGTGGGATCACCTCTTCTTTAAATCTGCCCATATCAATTTGGAGTTCAGCTTCATCCCTATGTCCGTTTCTTGTTGTGTTTCCTCTTCAAAGCCTAGTGTATTGACCTTTTGGGAGGTTAGACTTCCGTTGATCATCAAGGCTCAACCCCATGACATTGGGTTGGGGTGGCATGTGCAGTCCTGCTTGCAGGGCCCTGCATGCTATGCTTAGTTTCTTCTTTGCCACCTCAAGGGATTGCCCTTCCTCTGAGTGGGTGGTATCCATTAGTGTGTTCAAGAAGGCTTTCTGTTGAGTGTTGAAGGTTACTTGGGCGGCCTCTGCTCTGCTCTCTACAAGGATTTTCCCTTTTTCCACGAGAGCCAGGAAACATGCCAAGGTCTTCATCCTCCGTTCATTCTATCTCACCCATTCTTTGGCTCTCTTCCTCATTTTCTCCATGCCTTCCCCCTGCTTTTGCACCAGAGCTATGAGTCTTTCCTCTTGGTCTTTCAATTCTTTGCTCATTCTCTCCTGCTCTTTTTGTTCTAAGTTCAGCTTCTTAGTCATAGTCTCCATCTCCTTGTGATGTTGTTCTTTCTCTTGCTTTCTTTCCTCTTCTTTGGCGGTAAACTTCTCCATGCCATGTTCGATCTGATCAGTCCTTGCGGTTAGCTCTTCATGTTGCATGATCAAGAGTTTATACTCCCTCTGTCAAGATTGTGGGAGAGAAGGAAGGAGTCTCACTTGTAGCTTTCTTGCTTGCACAATGGGGGAATACACACAAAGGTGGAGGCTGAAAACACTTTTCCTCTTCTTAGTTGTGTAAGCCAAAAGAACTCAAGTACATAGAAATAGAAGAACCCTATATATGGGTCTCAAACCAAACTCAACTAACTAAGGTGGCATACTAACTGAGCCATGAACTAGAGTAGATAAGGATAGCTGTCATCTAGCTATTATTCATGGGCGGTGTACCAACCGCATCTGCAACAACTGACAAGTCGGTGACATAAATGCACAACGATCACCCTGGCATATCACGAGTGGAGCTCCATATCTCAACACTCCCCCTCGAGCTCAATCCCAATTCCTGCACACCAAGCAGGTCTCTGAACTTGCGTAGCTTCTCTGTGCCCAATGCCTTCGTAAATATGTCAGCTACCTGATCCTCTGTGCTGACATAAACTAGATCAATAAGACCTAGTAAAACCCTCTCCCGCACATAGTGATAATGCACCTCAATGTGCTTTGTTCTAACATGATAGACTGGGTTATTTGCCAAGTGTATACTACTCATGTTGTCACAATAAATGACAACTGGCCCATCTGTAGGCTGATGCATATCATAAAGTAGCTTATGCAACCAAGCTACCTCACATGCAGCCATTGCTGCGCCCCTGTACTCAGCCTCTGTGCTCAACAAGGCAACTGTAGGCTGTTTCTTACTGCTCCAAGTGACTGCAGCACTCCCAAAAGAGAACACATATCCACTGGTAGATCGTCTATCAGAAATACTACCAGCCCAATCAGCATCAATGTATCCATGCAACTGTATCTGAATCCCAGTCTCATAAAATAGTGCATACTGCAATGTGGACTTCACATACCTGAGTACGCGTCTAGCCGCATCCAAATGTGGTTTCCTTGGAGCTTGCATAAACTGACTTACCAATCCAACAGCATAGCTCAAATCTGGCTTGGTAATAGTCATATAAATCAAACTTCCTACTATGCGTCTGTACATAGTAGGGTCTTCGAGAAGCTCACCTGCATCTATGCTCAACTTCACATTCTGCTCCAAAGGAACTGAAATAGGCTTACAGCCTGTCATCCCATATTTGGACAGCATGTCCAATCAATACTGCCTCTGTAAGAGCCATATTCCACTTGGTGATCTAATCACCTCAATGCCCAAGAAATAACGCAGCTCTCCCAAATCCTTCATCTCAAACTTCTGCTTCAATAGCATTTTCACATGAAGGATATCTTCATCACTATCACCTGTGATAATCAAATCATCAACATAAATGACAAGCAGTATAATACCTTTCTCTATTTTTCTCACATAAAGTGAGAAATCTGCCTTGGGAATCTAAAAGCCAATAGTGACAAGAAACTGTCCTATCTTGTCAGACCATGCTCTAGGTGCTTGCTTCAAGCCATACAAGGCTTTCTTCAACCTGCAAACAAACTCAGGATGAACAGCATGCACATAACCTGGTGGCTGTTCCATTTAGACCTCTTCTTGCAAATCACCATGCAAGAAGGCATTCTTTACATCCATCTGATGTAAAGACCATCCCTTTGATGCAGCCATAGCAATGACTACTCTTACGGTTGCCATCCTTGCAACCGGACTGAATGTTTCTTCATAATCAATGCCATATGTTTGTGCATACCCCTTGACTACTAATCTTGCCTTGTATCTGTTCACAGAACCATCTGCATTGTGCTTCACCTTATAAACCCACTTATAACCAATTGCATTCTTATCTTTAGGCAAAGGTACCAATTTCCATGTAGCATTTGCTTCCAAGGCATCCATTTCTTCATCGATGGCACTCTCCCATTTTTCTTTTCCCATGGCTTGCTCAAAAGAAGTGGGTTCTGGTTCCTGTATCACTTTGACCATATAGGCATAGTGAATGGTTGTAAATCCATCATATTTCAGCCTATCCATAGGATACCTAGCTCTAGTAGACCTGCACAAAGTAGGTTCACTCCCCTTACTCCAGGTGTAACAATAGAAGGAATACCCAACTCATCATCAATGCTCTGTTCTGAGCCACTGGATTCACCATCCACATAAGAGTGACCTGCATTCACATCAAACATGGGCTGATCTACATTCTCTTTTCCTTTTCGTGATACCTGTATACCACTATCTGCATTGCTTTGAGAAGATTCTCCTGATCTCAATCTGCCTGTCTATGGCGAAGAATGTGAACCACTGCTAGAGGACGCTCTAGGTCCACTAATATCTTGTGACTGCTGCTGTGAATTCTCTGCAACATTACCATTTTGTGCATCTACATTATCAATCACATTTATTGGTTTATACCAGCTACTCATCTCATCAAAAACATCTCTGCTCACTGTAAACTTACGAGTAGAAGGGTTATAGCATCTATACCCTTTTTGCTGCAGAGAGTAACCAATAAAGATGCACTTCTCAGCTTTTGGATCCAACTTGGATCTCAACTCATCTGGCACATGAACATAGGCAATGCAACCAAAAATTTTCAAATGAGAAATATCCGGTTTCCTACCAGTATACCTCTCCTCTGGAGTCATGCCATGTACTGCTGCAGTGGGAGTCATGCTCATTATGTAGACTGCTGTAGCAACTGCCTCAGCCCAGTAAAAATCTAGCAGGTCTTTTTCATTGAGCATGGCACGAGATATCTCTCCAATATGTTTGTTTTTTCTTTCTGCAATTCCATTTTGCTGTGGGGTATGACTACATGAATATTGCTGCTTTATGCCATGCTCCTGTAAGAACCTTGCAAACTCATTTGAGAGGTACTCTCCCCCTTCATCTGACCTTGGGCATTTTATTTGCAGGCCTGTTTCTTTTTCAACCATAGCTTTAAGAGTTTTGAAATGCCCAAAAACTTCACTTTTCTTTTTCATAAAATACACCTAAACTTTTCTGCTATAGTCATCAATAAAAGTGACAAAATAATGACAACCTCCAATAGATGCAGCTTTAGTAGTCCACACATCAGAGTGGATTAATTCCAATGGCTTCTTACTCTCTTGAACATGTCTAGGAAATGGTTTCCTTGCCTGTTTTCCAAATTGACAGGCTTCACATACCTTATGCATTTTTGCAATCTTGAATTTAGGCAATCTTACAACAATATTCTGGGCTTGCATTGATTTAAGTCACTATACATTAACATGACCAATGCGTTTATGCCAGATATCAATATCTGCAACTACACCGGTCCCATGTGCAAACATTGCTGCACTCAATTCAGGCATGTCTGCATCCAACGTAAACATTCTGCTCTTTTTCTTTCCTTTTGCTATCAAGCGACCTTTATTTTTCATATTCTCAACAAAGCATCCATGAGAATTAAATCTGACCTGCAAGCCCTGCTCAACCATTTAACCAACAGAAACCAGGTTTTTGGTGATATTCGGAACATGAAATACATTCGATATGTATTTCTTTTTCCCATCCTGCATAGACAAAGGAATATTTTCAATTTGCACAATAGGATGTGCAGTATTATCAGCAGTCTCCACAAATCCTGGTTTTTCCATTTTCCTTGCATCCTGCATCCATTCTGCATGATCTGTCATGTGGTTTGATGCACCTGAGTCAACATACCACACATTGTTGCTTTCTTCTGCACTTGTCACAGAATTGGTCACGTGCTGCACCATAAACAAATGCTCATTTCTGTCATCACCCTGTCTATTAGAAGATGCATAATTCCCTTGTTGCAATTTTCCATTCATGATATCATTGTGCTTTTTATAGCAGTCTTTAGCCATATGACCCATTTTACCACAGTAGTAGCATTCAACATTGCTGTTTGCATTTTGGCCTCTTTGCCATCCACCACGACCTCTTTGGCTCCCCCTGCCTCTAGAGTTACCACGTCCTCCTCCAAAGGATTGGTTTTCTTGAGTTTGCTGCAAATCTGATTTCTACCTCGGCCTCCAGATCGGCCTCCTCTACCTTTGCCTCTACCTCTTCCAGCATTTGAGTAGAAGACAGCTTCTTTTGAAGTTCCTCCTGAAGAAGATGCACCACCATTTCTCTGCTCCTCAGAAATTAGAAGAGCAATCAACTCCTCAAAATCAGGAAATCTTTCACAGACGGAAATCGATGTTCGGAACTGTGCATAATCCTTTCCTAGACCATTCAAGGTCACAGAAACTAAATTATCATCTTCCACTGGCGACCCAATGGAAGCAAGTGCATCTGCAATCTTCTTCACCTTCATGTGGTAGTCATTGATGCTCATACATTCTCTTTGCACATTATGCAACTCTTGCTTGAGTTGCATTTTCCTGGCTTGCATATTTGTGCTATACATTTTCGACAAAGTATCCCATGCCTCCTTTGGTGTACTTGCATCTTGAATATGCACAGTCATAGAGTCTGAAATGCTGATAGACAGCCAGTACATAACTTTCTTGGCTCTCTCATGCCATGCTTTAAATGCCTGCATTTGCTGTTGATTGGGAACATCAGGAAGAACTCGTTCTTCTTCATTTCCTGCAATGAATTCCCAATATCCTTTTCCCATAAGGAAATTCGTCATTCTAAACTTTCATGCTTGGAAGTTGTTATTGTCAAGCTTTTCAGTGACAATCTGTGAAAGAGAATCAGACGCCATTACAGAACACTGCAAAAAATTCTGTCACTGCAAAGAACATAGCTTCAGCCTCACAAGGGTAAATCTGCAAAACTGACGAAAGTGGTATTTGACCACACAGTCACTTCTTAGTGACGATTTTGCATCAACAGGCAACAAGGATGATTTTGTAACTCCCAATGTCTCTGCGCACAAGCATACGATGCAATTTCTATAGCAACTTTTCACCGACCTGTAGAACAGTGGTCGCACAGCATAAAACATGGCCTTTTCCTGAGTGCACTTTCCGGCTGTGCTACCTGCAGAGACTTGCTCCCAAAACAGAAAAATGAAAGCAACACTGGTCCTCTTACCAGAACCCCGCGAACTTGGTTTGCTTTCTTGAGCTCCTTACCACGAACAAGGCTCTGATACCATATCAAGATTGTGGGAGAGAAGGAAGAAGTCTCACTTGTAGCTTTCTTGCTTGCACAATGGGGGAATACACACAAAGGTGGAGGCTGAAAATAGTTTTCCTCTTCTTAGTTGTGTAAGCCAAAAGAACTCAAGTACATAGAAATAGAAGAACCCTATATATGGGTCTCAAACCAAACTCAACTAACTAAGGTGGCATACTAACTGAGCCACGAACTAGAGTAGATAAGGATAGCTGTCATCTAGCTATTATTCATGGGCGGTGTACCAACCGCATCTGCAATTGACAAGTCGGTGACATAAATGCACAACGGTCACCCTGGCATATCACGAGTGGAGCTCGATATCTCAACACCCTCTGCATTTTTACTAACTCCTGATTCTCATCTTTCAGCCGCTGCCTCTAGCTTTCCTCCTTGTTGTCCTTAGCCTTCAACTCCTATTTGAGATCAAAGATCTCATTTTGTTGCATGGCTATGTGACAGGTCTTTTCAAGCTAAAAAGTAGCTACTGACTCTTTTTCCATAACTAACTCGGCCACAGCTATCTTCCTCTCCTCTTTAGCTTTCTCTAGTTGAGAGAAAAATTTAGCAACGTATTCGTCATAGTTAGCTGGTGGCGTCATCGTCGTGTGAATTGGAGTGGTTGAGGCCTCCACTTTTTGGCATTTTGGATCTTGTCTAGATTCAGTGTCTATGGCTGTTGAGAGTGTAAAAAGATTGAAATTTTGACTAATTTTTGTTGTTTTTGAGGACTGAATGATTGATTTTTGATGGATTTAGTATTTGAGAGTGTTTTGGATGATATTGATTATGTTTTGGAAGTTCAAGATGATTTTTAGTGAAGATATAAAGCTCTGTGATGTTCTGATAGGTTCTGTTGAGCTTCTGATTGGTTCTGTATAGCTTCTGTTTTGTTCTGATTGTCTTCCCTATAAAGCATGGATTGATGATTGATGAAGATTGAGATCTTTTGAAAGCTTATTGAATAGTTTTTGATAGTTTGGAAAGGTTTAAGTATAAGTTATGAGGTTCTGATGACCTTCTGTAAACCCTCTGTAGAGCCTCTGTCTCTACTCTGTCTCTGTACTGTAACTGTACTGTAATTGTTCTGTAGACCTTCTATAAGTGTTTTCTAGAATGTATGTGTGACTTTGGGAAAGTTTTCTAACCTTTGGAAAGGATGAATCTAAGTTCAAAAGAGTTAAAACAAGTGGAAGAAGCAGCTGCTGAAGATTGAAGAGAAGACTAAGTGACAGTGACAGTAGTGAGCTATGAAAAGACACTGTAGTGGCTATGGTGACTCTTCATATTAAACATACCTCTTGGGAGAAGGATTATTGAGAGTTATTATGAGAGTATTTTAGTGAGGATATGATGTACTATTGATGGAGAGAGAGAGAGAGAGTCAGAGACAGTCAATTCTATCAAAACAGTGTAACTGTATATGAGAGATTAAAAGAAAGAACTATGAAGACATTGAAGATGAATAATATGTGATTGATTTCCATTCAAAGATGGTTTATTCTTATTTGTTCTTTGTTATATTGATGGATTCTATGAAGATGTTGAAGATTATGGTTGATTCTATCAAATCCGTGGGAGATATGTACTATGATATTGCGTGAAGAATTACTGTTTTCTTTGTTTTGATGATCAAAAGAATGAAATAAAAGCTTGTTGATGTTATAAGATAGATTTTATTGCAAGAGAATTCCCTTTTCCTTGGTGTTTCTCTTGGGGCTCCATGTTTTTGGTGCACAGCCGGGGAAACTTGCCATCAACAAGCACCAGAAGAGGCTAAAAATGAAGGAAATGGCATTGCCAAGCTATCCATAGCAAGACCGAGTCGAAGATTCCTTGGCTCTTGAGCAAAGCCTAGGAAGGTAGAGTCAATGTGGCTCCATGCACATGAATCCACTAATATTCGTTGAACTCCATCTGTGGATTTATTATACACATGCCACATTGTCAAGCTCGCCATGCTGGACATACGAAACATGTGGTTTATGCGGGGGATAAGCGAAAAATATCTAAGAAATTTTTGAGGGATGGTTTGCCCTTGCAAGTCCTATCGATAGCTATGAGTACCACACTTTGGACTTGTCTCCATAGTTTTGTATTCTCCTCAAAACAATATGCAATCATTGATACATGCATGGATGCTGTTGTAGTCCATGCCAAGCTTTCGTAAAACATGTCACATATCATCATGAGACTTAGACATAGTATTTATAAGTGGTAATATATGATACTTCAGTAACCTTAAAAAAAATCATAAAACACCTTGAAAAAACACAAATATTTTTAATGATAGTGTCAAAAAGAAATCAACGAAGCATACGTACAACGTACTTGAACAACTCGGTCACACTCACATTGCTCCACCCGTATTTTGCTTGCACACTTAGGAGTGCAAGCAGTGTGTTCAGGTGAGATAATCGACACCCATCATGTAATGGTATGGATGCTTTCTCTCTAAGCGGATCAGAAGTCTCCACATCCATGGGCATCAATGCATCGATCATTGCCTCCATCTTAGGCTCCAAGATTGTAGGTAAGTCTAGAAGGCTGCGTGTCTCCTCTAGTATTGACGGTATAGATTGGGTAGTACCTTCCAAGTGGTGGATTGGCTTAGCCACTCCATCCATTGTACGCCCACGAACTCTTCTAACTGGTTGCAAAGGGTGCACTCCTCCTTGGGATGAGACGTCACCTCCCTGGATAGAAAATTTTCCAGCCACACCCAATGCTTTTGTATATGGTATTCAATTAGCTTGCGAATAAAATGCATAATTGATATACACTTTTTTTACCGTTTGCTTAAAATCTGAGATCGCTTGATCAATGATCTCAGATTGAAACTCGTCGAAGCATCGTACATGTTCTATAGACAATCAACGTTTTTGTCTAATTGCCAGCTTACATTGAGAGTAAGGACATGGGACACACTGATTAAGATACGCCTCACAATCTTGAACATCATGACCTTCATCATTTTCCATTTGGTCTACGTTATGACAAACAATTTATTTTTGTTATTATTATTTTTTCTTTCTTAAATTGTTTGAGAAGGGATTTCTTCTCTTATAACTCAACAAAATTAACGTATGTAAAGTCTCCACCCATCCAAAAATTAATGTATGTCAGAGTGTTTCCCATCTCGTGGTATTGCACCGGACCTCGCCACCACTCTCTCTTTGTTTTTAATCCATTCATTATCTTCTCTCCTTCCATCTCTCTCTCTTTTTCTTTTTTTTATTATGTTGTATGTTTATTCCCTCTCTCTTGTTCCTTCTTTCTTTTTCTCTTCCTCTCCCTCTCTCATTTCCTTTAATAAAGCATCCCTCTCTCATTTTCTCTTTCTCTTTCTCTTTCTCTCTCATTTCCTTTAATAAAACATCTCTCTCTCTACTACAAATTTCCTTTTAACAAAACATCTCTCTCTCTCTACCACTATCACTACCACTACCACTACAATAAACAAGAAAATAAGAAAAAACAACAACAACGACGACGACGACAACAACAACAACAACAACAACAACAACAACAACAACAACAACTACAACTACTACTACTACTACTACTACTACTACTACTACTACTACTACTACTACTACTACTACTACTACTACTACTACTACTACTACTACTACTACTACTACTACTACTACTACTACTACTACTACTACTACTACTACTATGACTACGACTACCACAACAACAAACCACTACCACTACCACTAAAATAAATAAGAAAAGAAGGAAAAAAAAACAACAACAACAATAACTACTACTACTACTACTACTACTACTACAATAAACAAGAAAAGAAGAAAAAACTACTACTACTACTACTACAAACAAGAAAACTAAACAACAATAAACAAGAAAAGAAAAAAGCTACTACTACTACTACTACTATTACTACTACAAATAAAAAAACTACTATTATTACTACTAGTACTACTACTACAATCACGACTACGATGACTATGACCATGACTATGACTACCACAACAACAAAAAACAAGAAAAAAAAATTTAAACAGCAACAACTACCACTACCACTACCACTACCACTACCACTACCACTACCACTACCACTATGGCTATCACAATAATAACAAACAAGAAAATAAGAAATTAATCAACAACAACTACCACTACCACTACCACTACCACTACCACTACTACTACTACTACTACTACAACTATCACAACAACAACAAACAAGAAAAAAGAAGAAGAAGAAATAAAACAACAATAACAACAACCTCTCCCTCCCTCTCTCTCTCTCCCTCCCTTCCTCCCTCTACCTCTCTTTCTCTCTTTTCCTATTATGCTTAATTTTTTCTCCCTCCCTTCCTCCCTCTCCCTCTCTTTCTCTCTTTTCCTATTATGCTTAATGTTTTCTCCCTCTCTCTCTCGTTCATTATTTCCTTTTCTCTCTTCCTCTCCCTCTCTCATTTTCTCTCTTTCTCTCTCAACACACATGAATTTTAACAAAAACAAGTAAAAGAAAAGGAGAAAAAATAAAAACAAAGCAAGAGGAAACAATGCACTCACCGCAAAGGCCCGAGAATGGATTCGGTGGCTCCTCTTTGCAACGGTGGCTCCTCTTTGCAACGGTGGCTCCTCTTCGCCCTCCATACACTTCCTCCTCTTCTTCGCAAACGGCGGCAACGGTGATAAGAAGCTTTTCTTCTCCCTCTTTCTCACTTTCTCTTTCTCTCCCTCTCAAATGCAAGATGGAGTTCGCTCTCTCTTTTGTTCGTTCATGCAAAATAACACGCTCGGGTTTTGGCCTGCATTTTTCATTTGAGTACCATTGCTATTTGCGTCGCAAATAGCAACGCCGCTAATTTGCATCGGAAAGCATCGCCGCTATGCCTCTGTATCCTTGTAGTTCTTTTTGCATGTACATCAACTACAGAGTCTTGGAAAAAATCACAGTGAAGAACCATTACCCCATCCCATGGATTGACGACTTGTTGAATGAGTTGAAAGGGGCATGTTTTTTCATTAATATTGACTTAAGCTCTTGCTACCATCAAATTTGTATGAGGGAGGAAGATGAGATGAAATAGCATTTAGGACTACTTGTGGGCTTTATCATCTTCTAGCGATGCCTTTTGGGTTGACTAATGCCCTTGCCACATTGCAGAGCCTCATGAACAAAATCCTTCAACCCTTTCTGCTCAAGTTTTTGCTTGTTTCCTTTGACGACATCCTCATTTATAAAAAGTCACCAAAGGAGCACTTAGTACATCTCAAAAGGGTGTTTGAAATATTGAGAGAGCATTGACTCTTTGCTAAGGAGAGAAAATGTACCTTCATGCAAATATCTGTGGAGTACTTGGGACACACTATGAGCAAAAATGGCATACACGCTAATACCCAAAGAACGTGCAATGTGCTAGAGACTAGCCCACTCCATCCACCACTTCATTGGATGGCTTCCTTGGTCTCTCTTCATTATATAGATGCTTCATTAAGCACTATGCCACCATAGCAGCACCTTTGACTAAGCAGTTAAAAAAGGAGTCATTCTTTTGGGATGCCACTGCTGATCATAGCTTCAAGCAGTTAAAGCACATGCTTACTTTTACTCCCATCCTTGTCTGCCATGATTTCTCTAAGCTATTTACCATTCATTGTGATGCGAATGGAAGGGCTATTGGTGTAGTATTGTTGCAAGTGCATGCTGTGATTGCATTTGAGAGCTGCAAGCTTGATGAGAACGAGATGCAAATGAATGTATATGACCAAGAGATGTTGGGCATCCTCCATGGTATCAAGAAATGGCACCACTATTTGTATGGCAATCACTTTCAAGTAAAAAGTGATCACTAAGTCCTACAATACTTCTTCACTTAGTCCACTTTGACTCCTAAGAAAAGGTGATGGGTGGCAACATTACAAAACCATGACTTTGACATTTCTCACACTCGAGGCAAAGATAATATATGGTTGATTCACTCTCTCGGATGTGAGCATGCAGAGTATCCTCTCTTTCAGATTTGCATAGTGATTGGATTGAAGAGCTTCAAGAATATTATTTGTTAGATGATCACTTCAGCCACATCTTTGAGAAATTACAGCTTGGGATCATGGTTGAAAACTCCCAATATTAGCTCAAGCATGGCCTTATTTGGTCCCATGGTAAGATTGTCATCCCACACACTTTTCCCTTCACACAGAATATCATGGAAGAGATGCATTCTTACCCCACTACTAGTCTATTAGGTGTTTTCAAAACATATGACAGGATTGCCAAGAGCTTTCACTGGAAAGGCTTTTGGAGGGATGTCAAGGACTTTGTGACCAAATGTTTTTCATGCCAACAAAACAAATACATTACACTCAAACTTGCTAGCCTGTTGCAACCCCTCCCTATTCCTGAAGGAAAATGGACTCATATCACAATGGACTTCATCATTGGCCTCCTCATGACCAAGAAAAGGTGGAATAGATTCTATTTGGTAGTTGATCACCTCACCAAAGCTGCCCACTTTATCCCTACTAAGATCCAACACACAACCTCTCAGGTGGTGGCCACTTAGTTTATGAAATATGTCTTCAAGTTGCATGGATTACCACAAGTCATACTACATGATCGGGATGCTAAGTTTATGAAAAAAAATTGAAAGACAATTTTCATATCCATGGATACCAAGCTTGCCCCATCCACTGCATACCACCCTCAGAGTGATGGTCAGATTGAAAGAGTGAATAAATGGCTTGAGACATATTTGAAGCACTTTTTCTATGATGTACATTATAGTTGGGATACGTGGCTCCACTTGGATGAGTTTGCCTATAATAACTCCACCCACTCTAGCATTGGATTTTTCCCTTTTGAGGCCTTATAATACTTGTATAAGGTTCCCCTCCCTACAATATTATTCAATGATAAGATAAAGCCTCAGAGTCAGCTAAGCTGGATCGCATGCAAGTCCTACTTCAAAAATTCAAAGTGAATCTTCAAAAGGCACAAACACACATGAAACTCTATGATAATAAGAAAAGAAGGCATTTGGAATTCTAGGAAGGGGAATTGGTCCTCTTGAAAGTACCTAAGTCCTACAACTCCACTCTAAAAGAGGGTAATAGTAACAAGCTGGCCCATCGCTTCTATGGCCCCTACTGGATCTTGAAGAGAGTTAGTGACTTGGCCTACTGATTAGAGCTTCCCCTTCTACCAAAATCCACAATGAGTTTCATGTCAGCCTGTTAAAACCCTTCATGGGCACCTCAGTATACTATGTGGAAGAACTTCCCCCCATAGATAAAGAATGCATAATTTAGTATATCCCTAAGGCAATCATTGGGCAATGAGATAAGCACTTAAGGCCTCAATCCATCAAGGAATACCTCATCAAATGGCAATCCCTACCCTTAGAAGAAGCCTCTTGGTACCGAGCCACCATTGTCAATGAATTTTCCCACGTCCAAGAATAAGCCTAATGGACTGAAGACTAGTTCCCACCCTCTGCTTGCATACTTCACACTGTTTTAGAAAAGTTTTGTACTTACCCAAATCTCATGCATGTGCATCCTACCTAAGCTGAAATTACTCATCATAAGCTCCCTTTCAACATGTGGCACGTCCCATTTGGAGCAGCCCACCAAAAGTTATGAGAATTTTACCTTAGCAAGCTAGTCATGGAGGACAACATGTTGTCCCTAGTCTTTACCCACCCATTTTCATTGTAATATGGCTTAGAATAGTACTGTGCACCCCTCCCTTAGCCCACCCATCACTCCCCTCCATTTCTCTTTGTTTTTTAGGGCAAAAACCTTCAGGATGGGCATGGATTATAACAAGCGGGATCATAGAAACTAGGGGTTAGACACCCAGTCACATTGATCAGGGTATAAAAGGTGTAAGAGTCCCAAATTAGGGAAACTAGTTATTATCAAGAATATACTTTTCACATTTATCTCCAATTTCCATGGCTTCCTCCTTCTTTCTCCCCTCTTTTCTATCTTTCTCTCTCCTCTTCTAGTCTTCTTTCCTCTCCTTCTTGTTCTCTTTCTCTCTCTATAGCAACTCTTTCTCCTATCTCCTATCATCTTCATTCATTACAACAACTCAAAAGGGTACTACATACTTGGGAGTAAAAGATGAATGGTGGTTTCTATAGAATAGATTGTAGGGTACAAAGCTCATGGCATTGTCATTGCAAATTGTCCATGGCCACCATCGCCAATGAGCCTACATAATCCTACAGTAGATTCATGTTGTGTGTGTGTGAAACCCTTTAACAAGATCTCAATAATGGGATGAAGGGGGGAAGTCACGGTGAAAGGGGGTGGAGATATGCAAGGGGATCCGTTCAACTCCCTTTTTTAGAAAGGACCCCTTTCATTGGCATGACATACCCACTCAATAAGCACATGGCAGTTGAGTGGGTTAGGCAATCTAAGTCACTCCATTTTTTAAGTGGCCTGCAAGATTGCACAAAGTCATGAAAATCAAGGGGTGAAGTCACAACACCATGGCCACATGTGCCAAGCCTTGACTTTTGTGACCACACCTAGGTCCCAAGATATAGGTGTGACATGCCTCTGATATGCAACATGGCATTCTTAGTGTTAGAGTGAGGGTTGGGTTTTATCCACTTCCCCCACACCTTTGGGAGGCCATACCCATATATAAGGCATGTTGTGATTGAGAAAACACAAATAGATTTCTGAAACTTGGCTTGGTACTATAACACCCAAGATGGCATGTAATACCCCTACATGGAATGTTGCATTGACATTATGGTGTCAACCAAATTTAAATCAAGTGATAACAAAGACATTTTGTGCCAAATATTCCAATTCTATTCAAAGTCATTCCATTGTCAATGCACACATACTCCTCTATAAGTTACTTCAAGATTGATCTAGAAGACTAGGGATCTCTTTGGGTAATGCTTTTGGGTGGTCATGATCCATAAAGAGGAGGAAGAACTAGCCTCAATAAATCCCATTTGTAAAAGCTTCTTGATTTTCTTGGCTACTTTCTCATGCTCACATTTTGACAGCATGTAGGGGTGGCTTATTGATTAGCGTTGAATGAGGCTCTAAATCAATAGGTTGATCCACTACTCTGTTAGGAGGTAAAGAAGTAGCTACTTCAAATAAGTACTTGTACTCATGTCAAGCTTTTAAAGCCAGATGCTCTACTAAATTCTCAAAGAGATTTTCTACATCTTTATTTAGGTGCAATATAAAAACCTATGAGCACTTCTTGTACTTTGTCTTGAGTTGTCTAATGGTGATAAGTTGAAAATCAAATTTACTTGAGATTCCTTATAGATGGATAGGCAGCCCACATCAATGGCAAACTCCATGTGCAACTATGAGACATCCATAGTAATCTTCCCTAAAGTCATCAGTCAATCACAACCAATTACAATATCAATGGATCCCATTTCCAAAGCAATTAGGTTCACTTGTACTTCATAATTTTCAACTAACTATATGGAAATATGTGGGCACATTTGAGTGTTGAGTGTTGATTTCCTCTTCTCCGTAGCTACTTGTACTCTTATGGGTTTCTCTAAATGAGTAGAAAAATAGTATAACCTATCCACAACTGACTTATTTACAAAAGTGTGTGTATTACCATTGTCTATCAAGATAAACACATCATTCCCATGAATAGTACCATTCATACAAAGTGTATTAGGTGTCTTTGAACCTATCCAAGCTACATCCATGGAAATCAAGCAAAGGGTAGTGGTAGAAAGATGTAAATCTGTCCCACTAGAGTTAAAAGGAATATGCCCATGTGGATCAAATGGAAATCCACTTGCAAAACCTCATAAGACTAATTGGGATCAAGATCCTCATCATGCTTTTCAAATTCAGCTTGTGTACTCACTTTCAGTTCATCAACAACCTCATCGTCCCCATCCTCAAGTACTATCATGCTATAATTCTTAGCCTCAATATTCTTGAAAGTACACTTTGATGCATGATCAAATGTATACTTTTCACTACATTTGAAGTATAGACCCTTTTCCTTTCTTTCCTTGAAAAGATTGTCACCTTTCCTAGGCTCCACTTTATGGTTGATTGTTGGCTTTGAAGCACTTTACTATGTTGAGGCATTGAAGGTAGGATATGTAGGGACTTTGGGATTGCTAAATGAACTATTGCCACCTCCATAATTGCCACCAAAGTTACCATGTTTAACAATAGCTCTTTGCTATCCAAAAGAAGCATGCATAAGAATGTCTCTACTATACTTACAAGTGTATCTCTCAGCTACCTCAATAGCATGGAATAGTGTGGTGGGTTTTTGGGCCATAATATCAATTGAAAAATTAGGCTCTAGACTATAGATATACTTGTGCAACTTTTCATCATTGCTCACACTCTCTACATACATGGTAAGATTCAAAAACTAATTTGTACACTCTCTAACTCATAGGCTTCTTTGATCCAAGTAATACCATCTTCTTTCCAACTTCTCTTTCTCAATGGGAGATACAAACTCTTGAGCCATCTTAGCTTTGAATTCCTCTTAACTACTAACCTATTGATTTTCCCTCTTTATGTACCTTCATCATGTATGAGCAAAGCCCTCAAGGTGAAGACCAGCAAAGTGAATTGTTTGGTCAACTAACTTTGGAAATATATCAAAGTAGGACTCCAACTTGCAAGTTCACTCTTTCAAATCAACCCATAATGATGAATGACCACTATATTTGGTTAACACAATCTTATTACAAATTTCCCTCTCAAAAAAGCCGTGCTATCTATTAGTTACTTGGGGCTGCATGTCCATGTAATTATCATTGGGGTTTGAAAGATTAGAGACACTTCTATGATAGTTGGTTTGAAACCTACTTGGAGGAATAATTGGATAGTTTCTAGTGGCTTAAGGAGGATTTGACCCATGAATGCTAAAAATAGGTTCATCACCCCTAAAATAAGTCTCCCTAATCTCATAAGCAGTATGTAGTATCCCTTTTATCTTTTCAAAAATTCATGATTGAGAGTTATTGTTTGATGGTTAAAATGATTGTTTATCTCTACTTTCTTTGTCTACCATCTATGCTGCCACAAACATAGAAAACTGAGAGCTAAGTTTGTCCAAAGAATCCATGGTTGAAGAGGAAAACTTCTCCAAAGAATCCTCAGTAGATTGAGCCATATGCTCCAAAAATTTGTTGGTTTGCATGTTCGGTTTAACCAACTATGCCAATTTAGAAACCAATTTCATACATATGATAGAATGCCTAGCCTCATGGTTACAAAGAGTGGCATTAAGAGTACTATAAGCGCCATATTCTTATGAATCTTCCTCATCTTGACCTTCCTCAAGTATTGCATCATGTGCTTGTCTATTTGTAGCTGAACATCATCATTAGGCTTATTCTTTTCCTTGTTTCCAGTCATTTCTACCCATTAGTACAATGTAGTCCTAATAGACCTCCCATTACAAAAATGACTATAACTTTTGACCTTGATATTGGAATCAAGGATTTTTTAATGGAAATCACAACTTGGAAATAGCTCTTTAGGATAATCTATAGCACTCAAATTCAAAACCAAAATAAAATATTTTTAAAATATTCTTTTGTTGATGTTCCAAATAGTCTTGCACCTTGTAAAAACATTGTTTTAGTGTATCCACCTCTCCCAAGCCAAAGATAAAGTCTTCCATTCCTATGGTACCGTCTGTTTGACCGGGATCTGAGTGCACCCTTGCAATACCTTGTAGAGGTCTTGAAAATTCTCTAAATTACTCTATAATACTTGCAACCAAGTAAAGTCTTCCAAGAAGGATCCCAATTCACTGTTTGAGTGTATTATCCTATGTAGGACCTCTAAAATGACTGAAATTTTAGGCAAATGAAAGCCAAAATACCCTATTTCCAATGAATGCACCTAACTCCTACTCTAGGGAGTAGAATGGTTGAAATTCCTCCTGTAACAAACTTGTAACAACTTGTATAATCCATGTTCTTGATAAATGAAGTCCTAGACAATGCTATCCAACTAAGAACTTTATGTCATAAGAACTTTACTTACAACTGACACCCTATCCTTGAGTAACCAGCAAGTAACAAGACTATGTAAGGAAATCCAAGAAAGGATTGTACCAAATGGATCAAAGACCAATGCTCTAATAACACATCTCAAGGAGAGGGCTGAGAGGTGAGAGAAAGAAGAGTGAAAGAGAGAAGAATGAGGAGACAAAAATAGTGTCAAGGAGACAAAAACATTAATAAGATAGAAATGAAGAGAGAGAAGCCATGAAAGATGTGAACAAGAAGGTGAGATGAGAGATAATAATTATATTATGATAAAAGATGCCAAAAATTATGTCTCACACATGTTATACCTAAAATATTGTGATAATATATTATTAATAACTCTCTCTCACTAACACATCTCGGCTTCTTACATTAGGGTCATGTACTTGATTTTCCAAGGTTTAGGCCTATGAGCTATCTACATAGCCCAATGGGACCATTGCAAATAGCCTTATGGGTTGACCAACATAGCAATTTTTACCTAGTTAATGTTATTTATAATGTTATTAATGTAACATCGCAAAGTTAATAATGTGCTATTATTACAAGATCATGAAAACATGATCATGTTATCGTGATCGCTTCTCATATGTATGTATGTTGTATATACATGTGTGTATATGTGTATGCACATGTGTATATGAATTACATATATATATACATGTACATGTTTGTGTGTATGTATTGTATGTTTATGCATGTGTGTGTATATATTTACAAGTATATGTGCATGTACATATTTATGTGTGGATATGTGTTTGCATGTGTGCATGTTTGTAAGTGTAGATTTTATATTCTCTCTCCTATCCTCACTCATGTATGAGCATATATGCCTATGCATGTGTGTATATATGCATTCATGTACATATGTGTTTACATATGTGTATATGCGCATGTATGTTGTTCATATGTTTTTATAGTCTACATGCATTTCTGACTGGTTCTAGAGTAAATATACATTGCATTAACATGTTTAATAATTAAAGTTAATTATCTCATCTCATATATTTTTCAACTATTAAAATATCATATTAGAAAGAGCCGCATGCAAATTTTCAAAGACTCGCCTTTTCTCTTATCATGATCATATCCTATGTTTAATTACAAGAGAAACAGAGAGAATGTGTGTGTTCATGTATTCTACACACACACACATATATAATCCCCACTCATGCTTCAAAAAAATTAGCCCTCTTTATTTCTTGAATACCAAACTTCTCCTCCTTATGCCACATAAGGGTTGGGAGTCTTTTAGTTGGGTCAAGTTTCCCAAGTTAAGCTGAAATTAATATATAAAAAAGATTTGACACACTTATTTGATGAAAAGCTAGTGAAAATATAGGAGTATATGTATGATCAAGACTGCTAATTGTGCTCTTAAACTTCTACAGAATGAAAAAAAGTGTTTCTCAAACAATGAGAAAGGTCATAGAATTTATTAGAATTCTTATTCAATTGAAAATTTCAAGGTTTAGAAATGCAAAAGTGACAAAAGTTCAACCAATCCCAAGTGGGAGCCATACAATGACCAACTCTCTTTGAATTATAAAGCAAAAATTCTATATCAACATTGTAAGTGAATGCATTTCTAACCTAAACAACTAGTGCCATTCTTATTACAAGTATGATAAATGGACAAAGAAATACTGTAAAAGATTATTATATGTTTTCTATATTCACACTTGACCTTGACAAGTGATGCCATGTTGCTATGAGATCATAGTGTGAAAACTCTAGAGTGCGGCTTTCTTTATTGATTTAGAGAGCCAATGCCATATGTCAGTGTCCATAGTGTGGATGGTTCAAAAATACTAGATTTTTAGACAAGTTTAGCCAATTTTTGATATTTAAGATATTATCTCTTGTAAATATCCAAAAATGGTAGACAACTTTTAGAATAGGATCACATGTAAAAGAAAGCAAGTAGCTTTTAGCCACTTTTGGGGGATTTTATGCAAAAAGAAGGATTGGCAAAATTGTGCAACGCGGGATCGCAGTTTTTAGGCAATGAACAACACTTTGAACTAGGAGAAGAAGAAGGAGTGATCTAGGAGTATTCTGACCAAGTGTCTTGGTTTTTACCCCCCTTTCAAAGCCAAGAGAAGCATTAGACTAGCGGTCTAAGCAGCAGAGAGGAAGCCATTGTTTTAGTGGTGATGCTTCACAACAAATGATTGCTTTGTTGCAACAACAACAACAACAGTTGTTGTTACAACAACAGTTGTTGTTACAACAACAGATGCAAACTTGGCAAGAAGTGGAAAGAATTGATTTCTTAGCTGTGAATGCATTGCAGGCAGTGAGACAAGAATTGAAGCAATTTAAGGTCAAAATGTTTCTGTCTTCATCTGGTTGTATGAAGAAAAGATGTTTCATGGGGTGCTACAATATGCATGGAGTTGGTATTTCTCCCATTTGGCCATACATGCATTGCATGAATGGATTGATGAGTTACATAAAAGAGATAATGATTGGGAAACTTTTAAGAAAGCTTTGAGGGAAGAGTTTTTCTTGGAAGATGCTGGATTGATAACTAAAAAGACATTTATAGACAGGATTGAAAAGCCCAATAAAGGATTGGGTGCTACAGCTTTGCTCGGTGAATTTGAAAGTTGGTATGTGCAGTTGGATGTTGATGCGTAGCAATCATTGGAGAGTCATATATTGTCACTACAAGATACATTCCTTATACCGACATTCAAAGCAACACAAATGCTCACATTAGAAAAATTGCCCCCATCATCGCTAAAAGTGTCGGTATAAGGGTCTCTATAAAATCGTTTGTAGAAACCGTTGCTATTTGCATTGTTATTTGAGTCAATTTTGCGATGCAAATAGTGACACATATAGCGATGGTTTGTGATGTAAATTACAACGGTAATAGTGATGTGCGTGCAGAGAAATTAGTGACGCTAATACGGATGGTTACAGAGAAAAACATTTGTGGTAAGGAAACAAGCTGCCCTGCCACATATAGTACCATGTGCTGTATAATATTCTATAAATGAATTACATGTTGGGTATGCAGTAGTCCTTAAGATGAGTGCAAAATGTACTTAAACCCACAAGACATACAAGATCGCTGATGAAAACTCATAACATTACATGGAACCATGGAGAGAGAGGAGAGCCAAAACTAATATAAAATTCTATTTGTAATTATTGCAAGATACAATTTTATACAAAGGATGACAAGTACATCTAAGAAATAGTACATGGAAGATGCCTGCACAAATCACATGACCAAAAAAGAAGAGGGTGTACGCTCCATGAATCAAACCACGTGAGCTATAAATCCTCACCATCAGAAATGTCGTCCTGATGCAAAGGAGCATCGAATGGACTTTGCAAAATAAAAAACTACACATCATCCACCATACATGATGCATTTAAAAAAAAATAGTAACTACAAACAAGAAATATGATTGATTTATTGGGCCACTGCATGCATACAGTCTATCAATGAGCATAGTGAGATTGTATCTCTGTACATTTCAAGTCTCCAAGCTAGTGGGATCGTGGTTTATGATGGAGTGTTGCAAAGAAAATAGAATATGACTGTTAGAAACACGATTGTTAGTACAAGTGATATTGCAAATAAAAAAGCGAGAAGAATAAAAGAAAAACTTACAAAGTCCTCCAAATAAGTCCTATGGCTGCCACTCCCTAAATGTTGTATGACCCCTACCTCCAATCATGCCCTCGTCTCCCACTACTATCGCCAATATCCTGGAGAATTTGTAGCCTCCTCCCTAAGTCTCCACTAAATCATCTATGTCTAGACACTTGGGCTTTGAGATGCCACTCTTGAGTACCTTTTGCATGTATTCGATCGTCTATGTGACATGTATACACGCATACACTCCATTATCTACCCAGTGGAAAACTTTATGCCATGGTAGGTACCGAAAACTCCTCGAGCAAGGATGCCACTATATAGTCCTTGCTTCACTCAAGTATATTCTTCCAATGGTCCAACACATTGTGTCTAAAAACTTGTTGGCACAACTCTCTCTTGCAAGACATTACCCTCCTTCCTTCATCATTCATGATCACAACACCTCTCCTATCATCTAACAAAGTATCCATAGCCCTCTAGGATATGTCTAAGGTGTGTCCTCTTCCACCTACGACCATGATCTTGGGCATAACCAAGAGATCCCTGTATATCTGGTGTACCCATAGGGGTAGTATCTCTCGGAGTAGCACCCATAGAGGTGCCACCTATGGCTCACTAAGTAAAATTCAGAGTCACTTGAGTAGATGTCCCCACAGGTGTGACAAATCTTGGAGGTGATATGTATCCACCAGAACGACGAGATGGAGACACTCCATCGATGCCTCCATAATATCCACTAAAGCCACCCTCTCTCTAGAACCTATACAAGAGTGAGGAGTAGCATCTCTAGAACCTATACAAGAGTGAGGAGTAGCATCTCTGTCTGGAGTCGACTGTGGGCTCACAACATCCACATCTCTATAGCACCCCCTAGAACCACTCCCTCCATCCAGGCCTAGTCTAAAGCATCGACCTTATCTATTGTTGGAAACTAAAGTATCAGAGCATGCTGAAGTACATCTCACAAAACGACTTGATGGTGCTTGAGACAACTCTTGGTCCATTATATCTCTAAATCGAGCCATTTGATCTAGAGATATATGTGTGAGTATATCTTGCAACTCCTCATTGCTCATCCCTTGACTCGTCTTGCTCTCCAAGTATCATCAAAGGTAACTTGCAGCACAGATAGAAAATTATGTTAGCATAATCAATATAAAGATTTAAGTAAAGCATAGTAATATTTCTCTGAAAAAAGTGATGCTACTTAAAATATATATTCTAAAGTAGCCTTAAAAGTGATTCATCAACGAATTGAGTAGGCAGATGCACCAAGTATGACCTAGCCTATGGTTCCATGTCAATCTCTTGGCACAATTCTGCGCACACTAGAAGGTCTATAGATAGGTTACCACAGAAGGAGGAGTCTATTTTGTTCTCAAAGAATTCATGGACTCTTGTCTTTTTGTCATCGTTACATGTGTCTGCCTCCTCTATACGCTCCAAGCCCTCTTCAATCTCCACCCTCAATAATATCGACCCCTCCACCTACATACTCTCCTCATCTCTGCTAGAAACATTGCTTTCATCATACACTCTTGCACTCTAAAGAACTTATAGAACAACATATCACCATCGAAATTATCAAGGATTTGGATAGAAAATTACATGTTCAAAAATCACATATAAGAGTGATTCAACATTTATGATCATTCTATGTCATAATTTAAAAAAAAAAACATATCATGGACCTGTTCACAATGGACCAGGAATTGTTGGGGTAAAAGGCCCTTGGGCTTGCCCATGTATAGTGACCACCAATATTCTTTATTCGTATATATGAGATAGTGCAATAAGACTGTCATATATTATTCTTGACAGCACCTACATTGTGTGTGCTCTTCTCTCCTGCATCTTCCTTTTCTCCTTCTCCACTGCCATAGCATCCCCTTCAACTGGTATTAGAGCTTTGGATCAAATCTTGATCATGGATCTTGGTCCGTACTTCGGTCAGGGATGTTTATACCATGCTTAAAATGAAGAGGGAAGATGTGCTCACAAATGACGGCATAAGCATCCAAGATATCCCTGACGCAGAAGCCAGGATGCAAGCAAAGCTGATACATGTGCTCTTCTCCAACCAGCGCTACAACTCATTGATGCATCGAATTAGCATACCTGTGCTGGAGAATGTAGTAGCCCATACCCTAGATGAAGTGGACTGGAACGAGTATGTGCAAAAAACGATCAACCAGGCAGCCAAAGCATTGGCCCCCTAGGAAGTGTGCTAGCAGGAGGAGAATCTCTAGCCTCTAAAGCTATAGAAAGAAAGAAAGCCTCCTCCAAAGCCTCCTTCATCGGGTATGGAGGTGTCTTGACTGCGCTCATCCAAGAGGCAGTGAAGGAAGCACAGGATGCAGAAGAAGGAGAAGGAGAAATGCTAGAAAGGTCGCCTCCTCACCAGGACAAGGATAGGTCCACCGATAGAATTGAGACAGTGGAAGAAGGGGAAGAATAGACAAGCAAAAATACAACCAAGAAGCCCAAAAAGAAGACAACGCAGAGAAAGAAGAAGGATGACAAAGGTAGAAAGAAGGAGAGAGAAGACTTGGAAAGGGCAAAGAAAGAGTCCCTAAAAGAGGCCAAGGAGAGAGAGAGAAAGAAGAGACAGGAGGAAGAGAAGGAGAAAGAAGAATTACAGAAAGCAAAGAAGGCATCGAAACAGGAAGCAAAGGAGAAGAAAAGAAAGGAAAAAGAAGAAAAAGAGAAAAAGAAGGAAGAGCAGAGAAAAGCAGAGGAGGAAAGGAGAAGAAAGGGTGATGAGGAAGAGGAAGAACTAAGAAGGAAGGAGGAAGAGGACCTGGCTGAAGCCACATGCCGGTCCATCGAGCAACAAAGCCGAGCTGATGAATTGGGGAACTTGAGCCCACATAGAGAAGAAGGGCTAGGGTCTAGCACACAGGTGCCGGAGATCGTGCCACCTGCAGTCACTGAGGGCAAGGGCAAGGCTCCAATTCATCCAATTCCTATCCTCCTGGTGCCTTCCACTGAACCCACCACCATCACCCCTAGCATCCTGACCAGTGCCGACGTGTCAAATTTCATGGCATGGATGCAATACTTCATCAACAAAGAGATGGCCCAGGGACAGCGCATAGAAACCACGTCCACAAGACAAAAGAGGCCAGCTACTGATGCGGAATCCAGGCAAGATCCTAAACGGCAGAAGGTGGAAGCCTCAACCTCACCCATCCACACAATGATGACGCCATCGGCTAACTACGACGAGTACGCCGTCGAGCTGCTCTCCTAATTGGAGAAAGCTAAGGAGGAACACAAGATAGCCGTGGCTGAATCAGTAGCCACCTTCCAGCTGGATAAAACAAAGATGATAGCCATGCAACAAAGGGAGATCGCAGATCTCAAACAAGAAATAAAGGCTAAGGATGACAGGGAGGAGCACTAGAGACAGCAGCTCAAGAACAAAACACAGGGGCTAGTGAAGATGCAAAGAGTGCACAAGCTCCTGATAGTGTAATACTAGGAGTTCATTACAAAATCTGCTCAAGTTGATGCGCTTGTGGCGCTGAGATGAATGCCAGAGATGAGGAGAGAAAACAAGACATAGAGGAGCAGCAAGAAGAAATTGAGTGCCTGACAGATCAACTAAACTCTAAAAAAGAAGAGCAAGAGAGACTGGTCAGGGAGTTGGAGGACCAAGAGCAAAGGCTCATGATACTAACCCTGAAGCAAGGAGAGAGCATGGAGGAAATGAAGAGAGCAAAGGAGTGGGCTGTGCATAATGAAAAGAGGGTGAAGACACTAGCACGGCGCCTTGCTCTGGTAGAGAAGGAGAAAATCATTGCAGAGAGCAAGGCGGAAGCCGTCCAAGTGGCCTTTGGTGCCCAACAAAAAGCCTTCCTTGACACCATCATGGACAGCACCCGCTTAGAGCAAGGAGAGTCATTGGAGGTGACACAAAGAAAGCTCAGCATCGCATGCAGAGCCTTACATGCTGGATTGCAGATGCCACCCCAACTTGCGAAGGTTAGGCCGAGCAACGAAAATACCTATTGCTGGCTGGCCTAACCCCCTAGGAAATGGACACCCTCGGATTCGAAGAGGAAGCACCACAGGGAGAACGGCAGGGGGAGGAAGCAGAACTTGAGATCGACATGGACTGATTCAGGGAGAATGTAGTCCCACAACCCCCTTGCTGTTGAGATTCAGCAATCACACTCACTAAACAGCCTCTTTGTATGGAGCTTCAGGGCCAAGGACATGCAGGCTTACCTATCCCATATGCAAAATGGTGCCTACTGCAGTTTCCTACTTTCCTATAAAGCATTGTACTTACTTCCTTTTCTTAATGAAATGATAGTACTCTTTTCTTTTCAGTGAAGTGTCAGTGTCATTGTCCACATACACAAGATTGTGTTTATGAGTCCAAGTCTCAATCTTGGAACCTAATTCACTTGTGTCACAAACAGTGTCTTTGTCTTCTCCATCATGAGTCCACACTTCTCCTTCCATCCACCATAACTCACTGCCATGCTCTAGATCCTGCATCTTTCACATGGTATCAGAGTGCAGCTGAGCATGGCTTAGCATGTTTTAGGTCCTCTCTTTGCTCTCTCAGTTTGTCACAATCTCTATCCAGCTCAGCTCAAGTGTTTGACTTCATCTCCAACTCCATTTTCACTCTCTACCCCTTGGCAGCCATAGCCAACCTGCAACCTACCTCTGTTGGAGGAGCTGGATCTCCACTTACAAGGCATAACTTCACTTGCTTCCTTCTGAGAAATTGTCCCTCACTTCAAGGCGCTTCATCCCAACACCTCAATCCCTAACATTGGTGACTTATAACTCTAGCATTGCGAAAATTCGTCGTTGCTGTCCAGACTGCGCTGTTGCTATTCGTACGTCGAATTCCGCCTGCACATGTCGCGATGCTGACGAAGATCATAGGGCTTTGATAGGCCTTGGAAAGAGCTACATTTCCATAAAAAAGGTTTTGGAAATGATCAACCATAGCTCCTGCAATCTGCAAAAAACCAGGGCCCTATCTGAAACCCTAAACTGTCAGCCATAGCCAGCTTCATCAAAGCTCAAAAATCTCATCATTTTTTCTCTCCTGCCACCTGGAGAAACCCACTTCCACTCTGATCTACTATTCCAGCACCAAATCAAGGAGGGGAAGGACCTGAGAAGATTGAAGAACGATCGAACGATCTCGAACAAGAAGAATCAAGCTCAACATCAACACAGATATAGTGTGTTTTCACACTGTCATTACATGTGTCTCTTGACACATTGTAATCTGCTCTTCCACTGATAAAATCTCAGAATTCTAGAGTTGATTTGCTGCTAATCTTGCAGCCTCAACATGGGAAAAGACTCTCCAAACGCTCGATTCAAAGGAGTCGGGTTTCACACCTGGCAAACCTGCATCAAGCTCATTTTGATGAAGAAGGGTCTTTGGGCAATCACAAATGGCAAAGAGAAGAAACATCAGGATGCGGACCTTGTAGTTACTTGGCAAAAGAATGATGACAAGGCACAAGCCATCATTAAAATGGAATTTGATGACAGCTACATCCATCATGTGGATGCCTGTGACACGTCCCATGACACTTGGGATAAATTGGATACCTTATTTGGTGCACAGTCAAAGGCGTCTAAGTATGGTCTATTAATTGAATCTTTCCGACTTGATATGAAGCCTCATACATCCCTGGCATCCCATCTGAACTACATGGAAAGCCTGCTTACTCAACTTGCAGGGATAAAGCTAAAAATGGATGAAGATGTTTGCATTGGTGTCTTGTTAAAAAGTCTACCTCTTGCTTATGATAATGTACCAACCACTCTAACAAATATGCCTGATCCTCAACTTGTTGACATTAAAGCCTCTCTGCTAGAGGAAGAAAAGAAACTTAAAAGCAAAGAAGAGCCTAGCACTTCAAAGGATGAACAAATGTTATATGTAAACAACATATACAAAGGTAAAAAGGAACTGCTCTTCTGTGACTTCTGCAAAAGGACCGGACACACTGAGAAGTTCTATCATGCTAGAAAGAGGTCCCAAAAGGCCTATCTTGCAGCTGTGAAAGAAGAAGAAGACCATGGACCAAAAGATGAAGAAGAAGATGAAGATGAAGACCACCAGGATCGGAAGGACAAGACTCATCAGTCCTTCTACTCTCATTACTCTGATAGACTGTTTTAAAAGCCTTGTATCTCCTTGCCCTAATGCTTCTTGCCATAAGCTTTGTAAACTCCTCATGTAACTTGGCATTATAGTCCCTGTACACTTTGTGAAGTCCCTGTTACAGCCTCTAGATGTCCATCATGTTTTGGTGCCCACACTTAGCCTTTTCTGCGACAGCCTCTGGTGTCTACCATGTTTGTGGTGTGCCCACACTTTGCAGGTGGTTCTCATTACAGCCTCTACACACTTTGTGCCTTTCTAGTTGTGATTGAGGAGGGGTGTTGAGATTTAGCAATCACACTCACTAAACAGCCTCTTTGTATGGAGCTTCAGGGCCAAGGACATGCAGGCTTACCTATCCCATATGCACAGTGGTGCCTACTGCAGTTTCCTACTTTCCTATAAAGCATTGTACTTACTTCCTTTTCTTAATGAAATGATAGTACTCTTTTCTTTTCAGTGAAGTGTCAGTGTCATTGTCCACATACACAAGATTGTGTTTATGAGTCCAAGTCTCAATCTTGAAACCTAATTCACTTGTGTAACAAACAGTGTCTTTGTATTCTCCATCATGAGTCCACACTTCTCCTTCCATCCACCATAACTCACTGCCATGCTCTAGATCCCGCATCTTTCACACTTGCCGCAGTCTCAAGATCCACCACAGGAGGACCCATCTGCGGAAAGACAAGGTGCATCTAGGGAAAGACGCATAAAGCTAGTAGAGGAAGCTAAGAAACAGTTGAGAGCCAAACCAGCCGTGCTGCTGTCCGCACCCCTCCCACCTTGCCCTGATGATATCCCCACTAGATTGCGAGGGTCTTGCCGCTCAAGGTGATGGATGAGGTGATCGCGATTGGTGGCCGGTTGGGGCAAAGATGGCTAGAAGAGTGAGAAAAATCCCCGACCTCTTGGGGAATAGAAGCGGCTCATTACTAGCAGAACAAAGTTTTTGAAGTTCCACACAGTGTACAGGGCTACAAAAGACAACCCCTGTGGAGGAGGCGAGTATGCGACATCAGTATGCTCGCCTGGATGGCATTTTGTAACACCCTGCCATTCAAGCAGAACAACCCCACCTACATGGCATACCCTCAAAGGGTAGGTGTGGATTTTGATGCCACCCTCCACGGGTGATATGACTTCTCTATTATTTATAAGTATAATGTAGTATCCTTCGAGCATGCCCTTCTCTTTAACTCCGAAAGCCTAGATGATTCTATGACACGCTTTCTTGCAGATTTCTCCTCATGCCCTGACCTTGTCTTTGTAACAACCTGTAATTACCTTAGGTTACTTAAGCTACTCCTTAAGCAGGACTTGACTCCACAAGAGCGCGGCCTACCTCCCCTCTTCTTTGATCCTAACTCTATTGATAGCTGTGCCATGGCTCATCTTATGATGAGGGCTAGTCTCCTCCCCTCTTTTTGCCTAGCCCTCCTAGAAGATATGAATGACAGCCAATTCACTAGGTGCAATCACCCTTTCCTCTCCACCACTTCTCTCCACGTCTGCATGAATTTGAAAGGATACATGCAAAGCTACTAAATTTTTAGCAAATCCATCTGACCCCCTTCCCCTCCTCATTCAAATGAAGAAAATTAGGCCTAGCTATCATTCCACAACTGCAACCAAAAAAAAAAAAAGAAGAAAGAAAGAAAGAAAGAAAAGAAAAGTCAAAGCAAAGAAAAGAATAACATGAAAAAAAAAAGGACACAAGCACTCACTTGTAGAAGCACTTAAACACCACATAGAGCACTATCACTACACCTAGGGGTTCTCAAGTTAGGCGTGCCCGGTGGCTTCGGTCGGCCGGCTCCACTCCTAACCCCCTAGCCCTTTTTTCTTCCCTACTTCATGCTTAGGGCACATCAAGGGCAGGACATACCTAGGGAGCTAACACTCGCCCATGGTTAGACTTGTCACCCTAAGCCACTTGCACCGCACCTCCCTTAACACAAATGGGGTCCTCAAGTGTGGGACATCACCTAGGCTTGCCTGCGGTTAGACCCACCTCCCCATTCCACTAGCATGAGCACACTGCACTAACACGGTAAGGTAGACACTCCCCTTAGGAAGAGCACGGCACCTTCTCCTTTCAGGCATCACACAAGCAGCAAACCACCAACTTCGGAGGTCCCCCGTCAACCACTCGCTATCCATCTGGCTTCCCTGACAAACATCAGCTTCCACACGCACCTGAATCTACATGTGGCCCTTCCCTTTACACAATGTACCTACCACCCTACAACAACACAGAATTGCTATGGGGCTGGCACCCGTCTCGGAGGGGGGTAATGTTAACCCTAAGTTGAGATGGCGAGAAATGGCGAAAAATGAAGGAAAGGGCGAAAACAGCATGGAAGAAGAGCAAAGACACGTAGCCAACCTCTAAAAGCTAAGCCGAGACCAAAGGCGCAATTTTAAATGAAAGGCACCTCAAAAAACTTGGAAAACTCTTGTAAAAGAGCGCCAGGCTCCCTCCTGTGCCAATTGTAAAATGTTAGACAGGCATAGACTAGAGGCATAAGGCTAGAAGAGGGAAATGAAAAAAGGACCTTGCCACAATGGCCGGTCATGTAAAAAAGGGGATGGGTGCCCATGGGATTTTAGGGCTTGTATATAAAGTTCAAAAAGTGAATGGAAGCTCATTCTTTGGTGTGTGGCTAGCAGAGACCAAAGGCACAATTTTAAATGAAAGGCGCCTCAAAAAACTTGAAAAACTCTTGTAAAAGAGTGCCAGGCTCCCTCCTGTGCCAATTGTTAAATATTAGATGGGCATAGGCTAGAGGCATAAGGCTAGAAGAGGGAAATGGAAAAAGGACCTTGCCACAATGGCCGGTCATGTAAAAAAGGGGATGGGTGCCCATGGGATTTTAGGGCTTGTATATAAAGTTCAAAAAGTGAATGGAAGCTCATTCTTTGGTGTGTGGCTAACAAGAGCTCTCTTCTTCTTCTCTTCTTCTCTTCTTCTTGCTTGTGTGTGCTCTTGAGAGAGGGAGTGTGAGAGTGTGAGAGAGTGAGTGTGTGGGAGTGAGGAATCAAGAGGGTGAAGCTCTTCACCATCTCCTCTTCTCTTCTTCTCTTCTCTTCTCTTCTCTTTTCTCGCACACGCGGCTATGGAGGATGGAGCTTGGAGATGGAGGAGGCTTGAGGATGCTTGAGCTAGCATCAAGAATCGTGGAGCTACGGAGGTGTGCGAGGGAGGAGGCTACACACTTTGGCATCAAGGTAAGCTCACTACACTCGTAGGATCGACGGCGCGTCGGCTAGGTGAGAGATAGCCATTAGAGCTTGATTGAAATGCTTGAAGCAATAAGCAGTTGGTGGGTCTTGGCGGTAGAGCATGAGCTCCCACTACAATGCATTTTTAGCAAGATACTTCTGTGCATTGCAAAGTAACGAAACTAGAACAACTAATGAATATCATTACAAAGTCGAGATTATTGTAGTACACCTTCGATTATGCATGGAAAGATTAAATCGCATGTCGCATTATTAGACAGATATTTCTTCGTAATGATTGATTAAGATAGTTGCTAACAACCGTAGGAATTTGCAAGGCATGGAAATGATTCTACGGCTGCATGAAGTAGGTTAACTCTAGTCAATTGGCATAAATCCCATTCAACTACGTAGTAGTTAGGAAAGGTTGCGTAATGCTCAATCAGTGTACAAATATTTCATTCAGAAAAGAAGTTAGAGAAAGGCTGCATGGTTTGTTTAACGTAAAACCCTAAAAGCTTAATACCATGAGTTGTGAATGCATGTCCTAGTAGGATCAATGGAAGCTATGCGAATTTTAATATGTGCTTGGTCTTAACAAGAAAAGTTAGGGATTGCGAATCTAGAGGAAATGAATCGCATGCTTACATGAATTATGACGTAATGCAGCTAGTTTTTCCCCTCTTTGATCAAGACAATATCTTTATGAATAGACAAGTAAATTGGTTTACCCTAAATACCTAAACCGCAAAGGACTCGCTTAGGATGGTTAAATCGATACAATATACTCCAAGTGCTAGCTAGGATTTAGCACATTAAGGACTTGGCCTAGACACACTTATTGCCAAGTCAAAACTCTTATATCCCTAAGTCCTGCCCACATTCACGGAATGTAGGGACAATAGGACGTACTTGCAAGAAACGATCTAGGGTTTCTACCCTAAGGATCGCTCATTAAAAAGATGAAAATCAGATTGAGTTGGAACCCTAGGACCGACGATGTCGACCTAGTGCAATCGGGAATGGATTGGATATGAAGACACCCTAAACCCTGTTTCCTATCTAAACATGATTCCGTGATTAAAAGACACCGTTTGATGGGTGAAATAGTCACATGGATTAGATGCGACACTTGTGCAACAAGTTGCAATGTTGCTTGATCTTGTGGTTTGATCACAAGAGAATGGCCAATTCCTCGGAATGAGATTGGCAGATTCTTGCGCAAGTTTATCTTGCAAGAGGATGAGTAGTCATCTTGATATAGCACCTTTCTTGGGAAAAGTGACCAAGATAAGGGGATTAGGCATTTTCTTGGAAGCAAAGGACCCAAGTTGGGTTAATAGGGTAATGGCCCTAACCCAAGGACATAAGGGCTAACAAAAAAACCCTTGGGGATCTTGCCGAGTCGCAATTGATCCTGGAATCTCCGAATGCTGGATGCATTCGGAGAGAAGGATTCACTCCTTAGCAGTTGGCCAAATAACAACCATTGGAAATGATTGTGCTTGTACAGTTTAAAGAGCACTGTTTGCTTTGTTTGCTCAATGAACTAAAGGATAAAAATATATCTAATGCAGGTTGAAGGCTTGAAGGGAGAGGCAGCCTCAGTTACTCCCGTCTGTCTACCTGACCCTAACCAAGGGGGTTGTTAGCCGCACTGGGAAGGTGGACCGAACCCGCTGCGTGAGGTCTCTCCGTTGAGCGCTACTTGGAGCAAGAGGATGCTTGGGTGCGAGGGGGGGCTCTAGCCATAAATCCCTCGCCTTCCAGGCCCTACACAAGAGGCCAACGTGACTCGAGATTGGATCTCCAGATCCGCATACTAGTCTACGGGTGGAATCTTGGATTAGTAATTCCTTGTGGATTGCTGGATAGCCTTCGGGTAGATTATGGATAAGCCTATGGGCTGGACTTTATAAATGTATTCCAAAGATAAATATGATAACCTGTTGAAAAGGAACTTGTTTGGCACTGCTTTTCTATGTCAAGTGCTAAGATTACATGAAGGAACCAGTGCCTATTAACGAGTTAATTAAGGAAGCTGCTTGATGCATGTCCAACTAAATGTGGTAGGTAATTAGACAACTAAAACAACCTGAAGAAAGTGCAGTGGATGTGACCATGGGTCCGTCCTACGGATGGGTGGTCCGGGTTGGCCGAAAACTTTTCTCAATCATATTGGACAGCAAGAAGATCGTTTCAAAGGGAATGAATAGCCAGGGCACTGACCTAGAGTCTAGGTTATAATAATCCCGGTTTATGCTGTTTTAGGGGAACGGAATGGGACTATGCCTTATGGCAGGGAGGTTGAGCCTTGCATCCCTCTCGTTTCCCATTCTCCTTGAACCAAGTGCAACGTGAATCCGCTTCATCCTTGGCATTTCTATGTAAAGTAGTTCACTTGGGGTTCGACGCTAGTTGCCATTTAGAAAATGACCATTAGGGGTAACCCTGATTCAAGTCGATCCTAAGTGGGAATGGCCAGAATACTTTTGCTACGAGGCAGATGTGGAAAGTTCTAGATCACAAACCCCGTAACATTCCAAGGGAGTGCCGGGCGGAGCTTTCTAGACCTCCTTTCCGATGGACTGCTAAGACGTGTCTTGAAGGGTACAGGTGGACACGTTACAGGAGGAGAAAGTGAATCTTTTTTGTATGTTACATCATGCATCCATGGAGAAGTGGCTCACTAGGTATGAGCAAGCCATGAAAGATTAGGAAAAAGCACGATCAAAATTTTGACGTAGTACATGCCATCCACCAATTCAATATTCTTAGGGCATGGAGGAGATGCTGTGGTTTATGTCTATACGATGCTTACATGGAGCTTTGATTGCAGCTTCTCACGTGAAGGAGTGGAGGTCTCTATTGAGTGGAAATTCTCAAGAGAATGTAATCCAAAGGTGACCGTATGTTTTATAACCTATTATATCTAGATTTTATATGTGACAACTAATCTAACCATTTCAATGTATAGTACAAAATCTACAATACGGCATGGTCGTGCAGGCAACATTTTCACGTTGAGCACATTGAAAAAATGCACTTCACAATGGATTGTGGTATCATGGTAAAGTTCAAGCAAGAGAGCCGATGGTGAGCCATGGATCCAAACACCATTATAGATGAGATTGAGTATTTTGGAAACTTGCAAAGTGTTATCTCAATGGATTATTGTAGCTTGTCCATGATCATATTTAATGTACAGTGGTTCAAATTGGTATTGGAAGGAGTTGGGGCAACCGCTTGGCGAGGTTTATCTGGATTTTTGGAAATAGATTTTGAGAAAGGATGAACGGATTTGTGCAATACATTTGTCTTTCTCAAGGGGATGCAATGGCAGTGGAGAAGGAGAAGGGGAAGATGCGGGAGAGAAGAGCATACACAATGTAGGTGTTGTCAAGAATGATATATGACAGCCTTATTACACTATCTCATATATATGAATAAAGAATATGGGCAATCACTATACAACATGGGCAAGTCCAAGGGCCTTTTACTCCAACAACCTCCCACTAAAAGGCCAATGGGCCACAGAGTGAAAAACAAAGAAAAAAGGAAAAGAGACAAGGTGAGGAATCATAACATCTCACCCAATGCCCAATCGGAAAGCGACCTATGCAATAAGTGGGAACCTCTACGAAAGAAGAGTCAAGCATCCCTGAGTCCATGACATCCAAGAGACAAGTGATCCCGCAACTTCATACAATGGAGTAATCCAAGAATGCTTCTCATGAAGCAAGCACAACTCATGAGTGAAGGCTATAATGCATAAGTATCAGAGCAGTGCATATCATCAGCATGGTACATAGGAGACAGTTGAGAGCATATAGACTCTCCAAAGTCAATCATAGAAGAAGGGCCAACATCCCTGACACATGTCAGATGGGGTCTCAAGATAGTATGCGGCCTCAAAAAAGTGGAAGACTAGCATACAGTTGTAGCATCAACCATAAAGCACATTGAACGTGCATCAAGAAGCTTGAGAGATGTCTGCATCTCATAAAAGACAACATGATGGCTGCGTATAACCTGATGAGAATACAAATCCCATAACCTATAAGTCCTGAAAATCACCATATCCATAACCAAGGAGGATACATCTATGTGACATAGGCATATCTGGCATACATATAAATGTCTGGCAACCAAACATCCTCAAGTTATCATAGGAGGGTCTCATGCCACTCCATGCCACGTGTGGTGTAATACCATTCAAACTCAGACACGACGTCCTATTAAGCAAGTAGATTGTCATCATAAGGGCCTTAGTCCAAAAGCCATAAGATAACCCAATTGTGGTAAGCATAGAACTAACATTTTCCTGTAGAGTCAGGCACATGCCATGAGCAATCCCGTAATACCCTAGGCATAGGAAATCAATGCTAGATTGGTCACAATAGGATTGAAAGTTGGGAGAGATAGCATGACTCTCATAATCCATCTGTAAGCACCTAGGCCTGCAACCAATAGAATCCATAAGCTTGTCAAGCATGACTGCGGTATCCTCAATCTGTACCAAGGGAAAAGCCCAAACATGGTGACCATAAGAACAATGAGGGCAAGCATCAAGATCTACATGTGACAAAGGAGGCAGCATGGAGTTTGAACGAGAAAAGATCTCCATCTCTCTGTGGTGCATATGGCTAGGCGATAATGCCATAACAATGCATGTGGTATTCGGATAACTGCAACCATAGAATCTCCCACATGAGAGACACGCACTCGGTAATGAGAACCAACTCTAGAACATCTGGCCAAAAACAAGCAACCACAATAGATCTTCCATGACCTATCTTGAAGAGAAATAGAGTAACCTGCATCATGTAAGTAACTAGCAGAAATCAAGCTCTTATTGAGCATGGGAACATGTAGAACATCATGGAGCACAAGAGAAGTCCCATTAGGCAAAGCTAGGTGTATGTCCCATGTACCAACAATAGCATAAGTCTGCTCAAGGCCCGAATCAATACATATATCAACCTCTCTGTAAGAAGAGAACCATGCTCTATGAGGGATAACATGACAAGCGGCTAAAGGATCCAACATCCAATCAAAGATATAGGCCTAATCATTGAGCAAGTAAGCTGTAGGAAAACTAGATGACAGGAGGACATGCTCAACTGCATCATCATGGGTAACTGCATGTATCTCATCACTAGAAAGAGTGGTAACACATGTTGCATTGCGGACTCTCTACTCATATCGAGTCTTTCTTCGTCTCTACTACTCTCTAATCCATCTAAAACATTTTCTTTTAACATGCCCAAGCTGTGCACAATGGAAGCATACAACATCTGCTGAAGAACATATAGAAGACGACAAGGAATCCAAGTCATCATGAATAGGGCTATCCATAGCATCCACGAAGCTCAAGGAGTCGAGGGTTGTCCCAACAAAGGAAACTTGCTCATAAAGGCAATCATCTGCTAGTACATCAGTGGTAAAAGCATGTTACAAAGACTCATGAAACCTCAACAGAGGGAGGACATAAAGGCATCAACCAAAGGATGCAAAAGCTCCCACATGAAGAAGAGTCATAGCCAACTGCATGACATAACCAACCACAGTATGCTAAATCATAAGACATCTGTCATAATAGCATATAGTATTCAGCCATGAAATTAGCCCATAACCATATGGATAAGCATAGCTCTACAGTACATAATGCCATTTGGGAAAAGCCAAGGCCGACAAGAGGCAAAAAATCCTATAAAAGTCAAGCTCCAGGAAAAGCCCAAGTATTTATACAACAACATTCAAATAAGTGGTTCTGTAAAGTACATGACAGTAGACAAAGTGCATAGCCAGGTAAGCAAGAGCAACTGCTCTCTGACCTGTATGGGCAAAAGCAACCCAAGTAGCATAGAAGCTAGGCAACATAGAAGCAACAAAGCCATAACTACTAAACCCAAGTATTGTCAAGAAGTCCACTGATCAAGGAGTAGCCCACAAAGAACCAAGCATCAATGAGTAATGAAAGCTCAATAACCAACTGCCAAGACAATGGAGCAAGCACTACTCAAACATGTATCTGCATCCAAGTAAATCCAAGATCCATAATTGGGGCATTAAGGGCCAAATAGCATCCAAGCTGCATAAGTGACAAGGCGACCAAATGAAAACTACTCCACAAAATTCTAAAATGCAAGTCGATTCAAGCCCAAACATCTGTCATACTGCAGCCGAACCCAAAAGCATCCACATCGGACATCAGTCCCATAATGGGTAGCACAGGGCATAAACCTTGTCAAGTGAAATGCTAGATACAAAGAAAATAACAGTGAAGCAAGAATTGAGCTCTAATCTTTGCTCAAGAAGCATCTGGGAGCATAAACATCAAAGTGGCATCATCCAAATATATCAGCATATCATCCCAAGTGGTTAGGAGCACCGGTAGACCATAGGCATAACCAAACTAGAGGTAAAATAACATGTCAACCAAGGTAGCATGAATCCCAACAAACAAGGAATTGTCCGCATAAAAATCAAGGCTCAATAGCTCTCAAATAGCATATTCGTGCATAAAACAAAATGACTAAGCATCAATACATCCAACACGACACCACCCAAATGTCCACAAAGAGCATTATGCATAAGCTGTCTCCTTGATCAAATCTTCTTGTGCCCAAACAATGTATAGCAGTAAATCCCTACATAAATTGAACTATGGAAGCTCAAAACAAGTCCCAAAGCATCTCAAAACATTAGGCAAACATCCCCAAAGCATCTGTGCATCAAATACCAAGCCTCGGGAGTATCACATCAGCTAAGAGCATGACATTTTCTTGCTGTAAATCAACTCAGATCTATTGCAAAAAATTCTATGATCAGAGTTTGGCAGATCTAACACCGCCATTGCATCCGGAGCATGCCAAAACCCCAAGTTAGACTCTTACCTTGCCTAAATTGAGTTCCGAATGCCCGAGATATGAGAAAAAAATGGGATTTTTGAGCCAAATTTGAAACATGTGCAAAACAAACGTGAGTTGCTACTATGGGGCCTGCTGGTTATCCTGAGGATAAGGGGGAAAATGGGGGCATACAAGGTACCCAATGAGGCCAAGGAACACGTGCAAAGACCCTATGAGGGCCGGGGAGAGGTGGGAGATGAAATCTTACCTCGGGGGGAAGAAACCATGGCTGGCATTGAAGCTCCGAGCTCTAGGTTTTCAATGTTTCCTCTCCGTCTTTGGCTCCAACCCCAAAGCCTTTTCCACCAAGGCTGGGTCTAAGCGGACCTGTACCTGCTTTGCATTTTCTCCTCTGCCCACCATCACAGTGCCACATTCTTGATCTAGGTTGTACATTTTGAGGAACTCCACGTACTTCAGGTGGTCCGGCTCCTGCGAGAACTTTTCAAGATACTTCGTGAGGTTGCATTGTTCAACCACCCTCCTAGTTGCTTCCTCCTTGGCCACCACCACTTCTACGTTGTGGATGGTTAGAAACTTAAGCTGGCTGAAGGCATGGTTCTCTAGGTAGATGCGGTATTGCTCTCTTTCCTCGTCTGTGAATGGGAGTCGGTGGGCGCGGTCTTGCTGCAACATTTTATGTTCCTGCCATAAATCGTAACTTTCATTAGTGCTTTACACATATTAATTCGCTGATTGCTGGAAAAGAAATACTCTATGCTTTTTGAATGAATTCATTAAGAAGCAATGTAGATTTTCCTTTTCAGACTTGGACTTTTTGCCCTTTACTTCAAAGTTTTCATGCCCATTTTCCTACCCCATCCATTTTTTCATAATATATGTTTATGTTTTTCACTCATTTTGCTTTGATTTACCCCCTTTGATTCATTTCTCATCTGATTCATTTCACCTTACCCCCTCCCCTTCCATCTTGAGAAGAATCCTTCCTAGGATTGAGGGTCAAAGGTCAAGGGCTTTCGGCATGTTGGTGTAGGAGTTGCTTGTGAAGGAGCCAAGTATAGAAATTTGGATTGTATTTCAATTGAGCTTCGCGGTCCAAATCAAAGGGTCAAATTCCCATGTGCGTGATGTATGTGAGAACATCTATGAGGAAGTCACCAGAGTCGACACGGCTAGCAATGTGTAACTCTTCCTCAGTCAACAAGCGATCGAGGTAGGGGTGTCCTTTGACGTGTTCTTCCATGGGTCGGCCCCGAAGAGTGGTTAACACTCTATACGAGGTGGGTGCGACGTAAGTGGGATCACACATGGCACGGCGTTGCTCAACGTTGGTCATTATGCGACATCCTTTAACTTCCCATTGCAACCTAAGAGCGTACCACTGCCTCAAGAAAGGTGATCCAATATTAGCGAGTTGTGATAACTCCGCGATTTCTTGGTCAGTGATAGCAGAAGTGGTTCGTGGATCGTATGACATGATAAGGCGTTGTTTGATGGCTTGCTCCTTGGAGATTTTGCTGTTAAGCAACTCAACAGCGGAGCGAGAAGCTTTTGCAAACGCGAATTCAAAGGTTTCCCAAGAGCAAGGCATATTTTGCACTTCAGTTGCAAAGGGTTCTTCTAATAGACCTAAGTCCAAGCGGTCTTAGCTTAGCGCGAGTGACACGAAAGTGTCATCTAGTCTTTTAATACAATCCACCACGTCATCCCCGGTGTCCTCAACGAGGTCAGCGGTGGCTAGCGCTAAAAAGGATTTTCATTCATAGGAGGGCGTAAGGCCGACAGGCAAGAGCTTTTGACAACAAAGATGGACGGTTGTGAGGGTTCGTGAGTTTGAGATTGGGTTGCTTGGATGTTGAGTGGATTAGGAGCAGCCACACGGACGGGCTGCTGCATTCAAGTTGGAGTTGGGGAGGCGGATTGACTTCGGTGGGTGATGACTCTTGTGACAGAGCCTGCGGTTTGGGCCGGTAGGCTTGTGGGACTCTCTTGGGCCTAGGCGTGGATGAGGCGGATGTTTGTGGTTCAGGAGAGCATTGCGGCTTGTGGTTTTGAGGGTTTATGGAACGCGGTTTGATCAAGCTTGAGGGCGGTGTATGAATGGTGCGTGTGGGCCTTAGGGATCCATAGCCAGGTATTTCCCTCGTAGTAGCCTTGCACACGTAAGAGGGCTTTAGGGACCCATCTTTTCTTGATCATATGGCGCTTTCTGTGACTGCGTCTTGGCCTCCTAGGTTTAGAGCTTTTGGTCTTATGAGGATAGGAGCATCGACTCCTAGGTGGCAGTTGCGGCTGCTTAGGCTTCCATTGAAATCTAGGCTGTTGAGCCTTATGTTTTGGTACTGTGGGCTGTGATTTCTGAATTCTGGGAGGTGGCGGCCGTGCACTACCCCCCTCCTTAGATTTGGTTATGGGGAATTCTATCGGTGGATTTGCGGACAGTGATGAAGTCGCGCAGCCCTTGCTGAAAGCTGTGACAATGCGAACGTTGCCTATTGCGAGGTGGATGCGCTGCGACTCATAATCAACATTGCAGTGAGTCTGCTTTTTGAAAGTGCGTCCTAGCAGCGACTCCGTGCCTACGCCTTTAGCACTTGGCAACACGTAAAAAATCATTGCAATAGTCTCAGACTCGATAGAAATAGCTACTTTGCACTTGCCGAGCAGTGCGTAGGAATGGGCCCCATATGGGCTTAATTTAGCATTCGTGGGCTGAAGTGGTGGTCTGCCAAGTTTGGTCCAATGATCATGAGTTAGGACATTGAAGTCTGCTCCCTCATCAATCAAAGCGTTGAAAGAGCAGGTTTGTTTTGTAGTGACCATTATATGGAGGTATGCGGGCTCTACGGCGAACGGAAGAATAGAGAAAACCGCATGACCTCCCTAAGCGCTTCACAAAATTCAAAAAAGGGGATAGGGTAGTAGTTCTATTAGGTTCCAAATGTCAAGGACAAAACAACGAACCAATCGAGGGACTAGCCAAGGTCAAGGAGGTGAATCTGGCCCAGGAAGGGAAACACCACGACCAGTCTTCATTGCCGACGACTTGACTGAGGAAGAAAAAACTAGTCTTGTCGCTCTCTTGCAAGAGTACATAGACGTATTTGCTTGGTCCTTGGAAGAGCTTAAGGGGGCAGATCCGAGTATCGTGACTCACAACATACCCATGACGCCAGACGCAATGCCGGTCAAGCAGTGACCGTACCCTATGAATCCAAAACACGCTCATGCTGTCAAAGAGGAAATTGACAAGCTGATGAGAGCGGGATTCATTTACGAAATTGAGCACACACACTGGGTATCACGCATAGTCATCGTGATGAAAAAGAATGGAAAAATCCAAGTGTGTATTAATTACAAGAAGGTGAACGCTGCTACGAAGAGGGACAACTATCCATTGCCGTACACGGAGCATATGCTTGAGAGGGTGGTAGGCAAGGAAGCCTAACATTTTCCTGCCTTAACTGTCTACGCCTCAGGTGGACGGCCTAGGGATTTCTGGATCACTGTCCAAACTAACCTCTGACTCAGAGTCGAACTTCCCATCTTCGCTAGAAGAGGTAGTCTCCCCTAGTGGATGTAGTTCAGATGGTGATTCTGTCCTAAGGACTAGTGTCGAGCCCTTGGCTAGGCTAAGCCTGCTTGTTCAAGGTCTATGGCTCCTACATGTTCCAACTAGGCGCGGTCACATTCCATGCTCATGACCCCTCACTCTATCCTAAAGATATTTCTTTTCTACGGCTTGGATTCTGCTTGTATTTGCTCTATTTCTTGTCCTTCAGTGTCGTATTCTATGGTATCTACTTCACCCTCAATTCCATCACTGAAGGATTGATAGTCTTCGTATTCGTCGTTAGAATCCCCTTCATCAGACTGCTCGTCATCTCCTAGGGCTTGGTACACCTCTTGTCGTTGGTCAGGGAGTAGGGTCCAGTTATACATGAGGTTTAAGTCATGCACTCTGGTCCATTGCCACTTGGATTCACCTAAGAGATCTTGGAGTGGTTTGAAGTTTGCAGCTGAATTACCAGCTAGCTTGTCTGTCAAGTATTCCAGCATCTCCTAGAGTTCCCTTTTGTTAGTTCTGACTTGGAAGTTGACAGGCTTAGGCTTTCCCTGAAGGGTTCCTGTCATCATGCAAACTGGTACGGAGAGCGTGTCGCTAGGCTTGCCGATCGTTTTGATGGTTTGCTCATACGCCTCATGATCTGAGAATGGCAGGTCGATTGTAGCAAGAACATGCATCCAATCCCACTCATCCTCGGGGCATGGGATATACTTGGTCAAGGGCCCATAGGACTCCTTGACCTGAGTGTTACCCTTGATTATAGCAGAGATGGCGTCTAGGTCGACTAGTGAGGTCTTCCAAGTATCCATCTCTATCCTTACGGCATCCATTCTGTTGCCAAGGAAGATCAAGCCGTTACCCCAATCTTCGATGACTTTAGCATTGCACATCCAGGGTTAGCCTAATAGGATATTGTAGTCCACTCCCTTCATGACTATAAAGTCAATAGAGAACTGGACGCCTGCAATCTTCACTGGCCAATTCTTAAGTACCCTGAATAGCTTTACTCTCATATTGTTTGCTAGTATGACATTAAACCTAGCAGTTTCAACAGGTGGGTTTCCCCAAGTCTGAAGCACTGCGTGGCTAAGCACACTAACCCCAGCTCCCGTGTCTACGATTCCCTATCTTGTTGTGTCGCCTAGGGCTAGGACCGGTAAGACTACGTGCATCTCAGAACCTTCCCAGAAGGCATTGACATGCAAGGATTTAGGCACAGAGTGCAGCATCAAACTCGGTATTTGCGTTTCTGCATCATGGTTTTGAGGGTCTGTCGTGACCTTCTCTCGTGACCCTTCAACCCACTGCTTAAGATCTTGCCATAGGGTAGGATGCTGCCTATGCAGATCTCCCAGGCTAAGTGTTACAAGGGTAGTCACTAGCGTGGTCAGGAGATCGTTGGATACTCGTCTCTCCCCTAACCTGGATTGTCCTTGCCAATGGCTGTGTGATTGATCTGCGGCTCTGTAGCATCAAGGCTTGGTCTTAGCGGCACTGCTTGTGGTGCGGTTGCTTCTGCCGACTTAGGTTGAGGCGGTGATATTGGCATGCTTACACTGGAGAGATCATCGATCACGTCCTCTATGATGGGCTCAGCGTCCTTGAGATGATCTTGAGCCTCCTTCACCCATTCCTTCACCTCTTCTATGGCCTCTAACTGTCGCTTCAGATGCGGGTATTCCCCTACCTTAGCGCTTCCCTTTTCGGCCATCTTAGGGGCTGAAGTCTCTGCCTCTGCATCTGAAACCTTCTTTCCAGTAGGCAGAGTTGTAGCACTCTCGGTTTTTAGTGCGACTTTAGCTTCCGATCTCTTCTTTTTCCGCTTCCGGCTTTTCTTCCCTATCAAGGATGCGTCAAGATTGCTAGGTCCTGGCAGAGAGATGTTGGCCTGCTTCGTTTGGGCTCGGGTCATGACCCGCAATGGGATAGGTGTGGCCTCCCCATCGAGGTTTTCAACACCAAACAGCCCCAATGGGATAGATTGTCAAGAGTCGCGTGCTGGGGGACTTGCTCAAGATGTTGTGCCGAACACACACAAAATGCACAAGGAGAAGCTCACTCAAGAGACAAGAAGAGAGATGGAGGCCAAAACGTTTTCTTGCTGATTTCTTCTTCTTCTTCCACCCTCTTTACAATGTACACAAAGTATAGATAAGATGCAACATAAAGGAAAGTGGCCTGTTAAGTCAAACAATGCATAACCGACTACACTAGTCGACTGGCGCTATAACTATGCTAGTTGTAAATAGGTGTAACAACCTGAATATAATAAGTAATGAGTCAGTGGCCATGTATGAGTCATAATGACCACCGACGTGCTAAGTATAGACATGTGGACCCATCTAACCAGGTGGTCCATCATCAATGTCCGCATGTATTGAGCTTGTCATCTCAACACTCCTCCTCAAGCTCAACTGCATCTCTGCAACTCCAAGTAAGCTTCGAAACTTTTGAAGCTTCTCTGTACCCAATGCCTTCGTGAAGATGTCATCTATCTGATCCTGTGTGCTGACATACACCAAGTCAATCTCACCTGCTAGTACCTTCTCTCTCACAAAGTGGTAGTGTACCTCAATATGTTTTGTCCTGGCATGGAACACAGGGTTTCTAGCCAACTATATACTACTCATGTTGTCACAATAAATGACAACTGGACCTTCCACCTGCACATCCAAATCAGCCAATAACTTTTGTAGCCATACTACCTCACATGCTGCAATAGCAGCACCTCTATACTCAGCCTTTGTACTCGACAAAGCAACTGTAGATTGCTTTTTGCTGCTCCAAGCAACTGTTGCACTACCAAGAGAGAATATGTATCCGCTGGTAGATCTTCTATCAGACATACTACCAGCCCAATCTGCATCTGTGTATCCAAACACATGTACATCTGTACCTGCCTCATAGAAAAGTCCATAATGTAATGTGGACTTCACATATCTCAATATGCGTCTGACTGCATCCAAATGTGGCTTTCTAGGTACTTGCATAAACTGACTCACAAGACCAATAGCGTAGCTCAAGTCTGGCCTTGTAATGGTCATGTAGATCAAACTCCCCACTATCCTCCTGAACATAGTAGGGTCTTCTATCTCATCCCCAACATTAGCACTCAACTTTACATTCTGGTCCAATGGGACTGAAAGTGGTTTGCATGCTGTCATACCATACTTGGACAACATATCCAAGCCATACTATTTTTGGGACAACCATATACCATCATCACATCTGATCACCTCAATGCCAAGGAAGTATCTTAGCTCACCTAAATCCTTCATCTTAAACTTCTTCTTCAAAGAATCCTTGACTTCAGCAATCCCACTATCACTATCACCTGTAATAATCAAGTCATCCACATAGATGACTATGATGACCAAACCTGCATCTCCCTTTGTCACATAAAGTGAGTGATCAGCATCAGAAACATAAAAACCAATATTGACAAGATACTATCTGGTCTTGTCAGACCATGCTCTAGGTGCTTGCTTGAGCCCATAGAGCGCCTTCTTCAACCTGCACACATACGTGGGATGCTCTAAATCTTCATAACCTGCTGGCTGATCCATATACACTTCTTCTTGCAAATCAAGAAGGTATTCTTCACATCCATTTTCTCCAACCTCCAACCTTTGGCTGGTGCCAAAGCAATCACACATCTGGCAGTTGCCATCCTAGCAACTGGACTGAAGGTTTCATCATAATCTATGCCATATGTCTGGGCATAGCCTTTTGCAACCAGCCTAGCTTTGTACCTGCTAATAGAACCATCTGCATTGTTCTTAATCTTATAAACCCATTTACATCCAATGGCTTTCTTGCCCTTCGGAAATGATATTAGATCCCAAGTCTTATTGGCCTCTAATGCAGCCATCTCCTCATCCATTGCTGCATCCCAATGAGCATGACCAACAGCCTCCTCAAAACATGTGGGCTCAACATCCTCAACTAGTTTCACCATATAAGCATAATGGTGAGCTGCATAACCTTCAAAACCAAATCTTTTAACAGGGTATCTGACCTTGCTAGATCTGCGTGTCACTGGATCACTCAATGGAGTCTTTGCATTAACACGTGCTCTCTGCACACCTGGAGTCCTCACTGAAGGAATGCCAAGCTCATCATCCAAGCTCTCTGAGCCACTGGAATCTCCATCAAGAACTGCATCAATGCCTTCTGACACTTTATTCTTTCCTTTGTCTTTACCTGTAGTGCTACTAGATGCACCCGAAGATGTAGAGGTACTCCTTAGTCTCCCAGACCAAGGACTACTAGATGATGTCTCTGGTCCACTAAGAGTCCGTGATTCTTACTTTTCAGCCTACACATGAGTGTCATGATCATCATCATCATCCAATGCATCACCACTAGATGCATACCAACTGCTCATTTCATCAAAGATGACATCCCTGCTCACTCTAAACTTACATGTGACAGGGTTATAACAGCGATACCCTTTCTGCTCTAAAGAGTATCCAATAAAGACACACTTTTCAGCCTTTGGATCCAGTTTCTTCCGCAACTCATCTGGCACATGAACATATGCAATGCAGCCAAACACTTTCAAGTGTGAAACATCAGGCTTCTTACCTGTAAAACATTCTTTGGGAGTCATATCATGAACTGCAGCTGTGGGAGTTCTGTTCATAATATAAACAGCAGTATGAACAGCCTCAGACCAAAAATGCTTAGGCATATTCTTTTTAGCCCCATCAAGGCACGTGCAACTTTTGCAATATGCCTATTTTTCCTTTCTGCAACCCCATTTTGCTGTGGGGTATACCTGCATGTGAACTGTCTCTTTATCCCATGAGACATCAGAAAATCACTGAACTCATTTGAGAGGTACTCTCCCCCTCCATCTGACCTCAAGCACTTTACTTTCAAGCCTGTTTCTCTTTCAACTGTAGCCTTGAAGATTCTAAAGTGCTCAAACGCTTCACTCTTTTCCTTCATAAAATATACCCACAGCTTTCTAGAACAATCATCAATGAATGTGACAAAGTATGAACTGCCTCCAAGAGATACATTTTGTGTAGGCCCCCAAATGTCCGTATGCACAACGTCAAGGATATTTCTGCTTACATCTCTGTCATGTGAAAAGGGTTGTCTTGCCTGCTTACCAAACTGATATGCTTCGCATACCTTATGAAATTCTGCAACTCTAAATGTAGGCAACCCTGTAACCAACCCTTTGGACTGCATTAATTTCAGCCTTTGTACATTTGCATATCCAATGCGTTTGTGCCAAATTTCAATATCTGCAACAACACCTTTTCCTTTAGCATACATAGCATCATTCATAGAAGGAATTCCAGTATCCAGAGTAAACATACGTCCAACTCTACTTCCCTTTGCTACCAACCTACACTTGTCATTGAAGTCTTCTACAAAGCAGCCCTTTGCATTAAATCTGACTTGCAGCCCTTGCTCTACCATTTGATCGACTGACACCAAGTTCTTTGTAATAGATGGCACATGTAATACATATGAAAGACTCTTTGTCTTACCATCATGGAAGGACAAGGAAACTTTTCCAATGTGTGAAATTGGGTGGCATGAATCATCACCCGTCTGCACATAACCTGCATTCTGCAAATCCTGCATCTCTCCAAACCATTCTGCATGGCTGGTCATATGATTGGATGCACCTGAATCAACATACCAAACATCTTCATGTGTTCCCTTTCCTGTAACAACATTCAGCATATGCTGCATAACAAACAAACGTTCATTTTTCTCTTCATTCTGTCATGAAGACGATGCATAGTTTCCTTGCTGCAACTTACCACTCCGAATATCATCTTTCTTAGCATAACATTGGGCTGCAATATGACCTGTTTTGCCACAGTAGTGACACACAATACTAGAGTTGTTAGAACCTCTGTTCTGCCATCCACCTCTTCCTCTAAAGCTCCCCTTGCCTCTAAAGTTACCATGACCTCCTGAAACCTGCATATCTCCAAATTGCTGATTCAATCTGTTTTGCTGATTGTCACTACTGCGTCCTGTACCACGGCCTCTTGAAGAGAACTTGCCGTGTCCCCTTCCTAAACTAGAGTAGAAAGCTTGGACCTGTTCACCACTTCTTTCAGATGTCTCACTCTGCATGTTGATCTCTTCAGTGATCATAAGGGAGACCAACTCATGGAAATCTGGAAATGGCTTTCTGACATATACGGAAGTTACAAAAGACTTCCAAGCCTTTTCATTATTAAGTCCACCCAAGGTAGACGACATCAAATCATCATCATCGGGCATTGCATCAATCGCTGCCAATGCATCTGCAATGCTCCTTACCTTCAATGCATACTCATTGATAGACATCTTCTCTTTCTTCAATGTATTCAACTCTTGCTTGAGTTGAATCTTTCGTGCCTTTGTATTTACAGAAAACATACTTTCAAGTATGGTCCAAGCTGCATATGCATTCTCTGCATTTCTAATGTGTCCCAGCATATTATTGTCAATTACTGCAGACAACCAATACATGACCTTCTTGTCTTTTTGTTGAGTGTTGAAATGATCTATTTTTTGGCTGATTTTTGTTGTTTTTGAGAGCTGAATGGTTGATTTTATGAGATGATTGATTGGTTTGGAAGTGGTTTGAGAGTGTTTTAGATGATATTGATTATCTTTTGGAAGTTCATGATGTTTATTAGTAGAGATATGAGGTTCTGTGATGTTCTGATAGGTTCTGACTGGTTCTGTTGAGCTTCTGTATAGCTTCTGTTTTGTTCTGTTTTCTCTCTGTAAGGAGGGATGGATTGATGATTAATGAAGATTGAGATCTTGTGAAAGCTTATTGAATAGTTTTTGAGAGTTTGGAATGGTTTGAGTATGAGTTATGAGGTTTTGATGACCTTCTGTGACCTTCTGTAGATCTTCTGTAGAGCTTCTGTCTCTGTACTGTAACTGTACTGTAGCTGTTCTGGTACTGTACTATGACTGTTCTGTATGCTTCTGTATGTGTTCTGTAGAATGTATGTGTAGCTTGGAAAAGTTTTCTAGCCTTGGAAAGAGGTGAATAAAAGTGCAAAAGAGCTAAAAGAAGTGAAAGAAGTAGCTGCTGAAGACTCAAGTAAAGACTAAGTGACAGTGACAGTAGTGAGCTATGAAAGGACACTGTAGTGATTCTGGTGACTCTTCATATCAGACATACCTCTTGGGAGGGGTATCCATGACCTAAGAAGGATTATTGAGAGTGATTATGAGATATTTTAGTGAGGAGATGATGTATTATTGATGGAGAGAGAGAGAGAGAGAGTCAGAGATAGCCAATTCTATTAAAACAAAGTGATTGTATGTGAGAGATTGAGAGAGAAGACTATAAAGATATTGAAGATGAATACTATGTGATGTATTTCCATTCAAAGATGGTGTATTCCTTTTCTTTCTTTGTTATATTGATGGATTTTATGAAGATGTTGAAGAATATGGTTGATTCTATCAAATCCGTGGGAGATCTACATGATACTGCATGAAGATTTGTTGTGCCTAGTGTTCTTTTCTTCATTGTGATCATATAAATTTAACCTAATAAAAAAGCTTATTGATGTTACAAGATAGATTTTCTTGCAAGAGAATTCCCTTTTCCTTGGTGTTCCTCTTGGGGCTCCACTTTTGCATTCCATTCCTTTCGTGTCTTTGTCTCTTCTGCAGTTGGAGGATCACTCACCTCCGGCTCCTTTTCTTCACCTGAAACAAACTCGTAGAGGCATTTTCCAATAAGAAAGTTCGTGACACGAAACTTCCATGATGGGTAGTTGTTCTTGTCGAGCTTCTCAATGATGGGGCTTCCACTGTTCTCTGCCATTATCACAAAATTAATACCAACAGCAAGCAAATCTTCTGCAACCCTCGACTTGTAGTGTACAATAATACACCAGACGACCTTTTTCACTGTCTACTCAACAATACATGCAATCTGCAACCTGTTTGCAGATAAACCTTGTGTTTACTCACTATAAACACCTTTGAACTTACAGATCTGAAATCTGTAACCTGCGGACCCACGTTCGGTCAATACAGTCCAAGTCACAGTATACCCTGAAACTGCTATCCACAACCTTGCGGCTCTAAAACGGGCCCTGAAACGGCCTCAAATGCCCAAAATAACTGCAGGAAAGCTCTAAAGCCTCTCTCAGTGGCGCGGCTCTAATACCATGTCAAGAATCACGTGGTGGGGGGACTTGTTCAAGATGTTGCGCCGAACACACACAAAATGCACAAGGAGAAGCTCCCTCAAGAGACAAGAAGAGAGATGGAGGCCAAAACGTTTTCTTGCTGATTTCTTCTTCTTCTTCACCCTCTTTACAATGTACACAAAGTATAGATAAGATGCAACATAAAGGAAAGTGGCTTACTAAGTCAAACAATGCATAACCGACTACACTAGTCGACTGGTGCTATAATTATGCCACTGTAAATAGGTGTAACAACCTGAATATAATAAGTAATGAGTCAGTGACCATGTGTGAGTCATAATGACCACCGATGTGCTAAGTGTAGACGTGTGGACCCATCTAACCAGACAGTCCATCATCAATGTCCGCATGTATTGAGCTTGTCATCTCAACATAGATGGTATGTTGGTTGAGCTAGAAGATGGCTTTCGCTTTGGGCAATCTACGAAGAGATGGGTGATTTCGCACTCTGCGCAACTTTGGTCAGCCTTGTCTCTGTTTTCCTGCTCTCTTTCAGGGCAGTGTGATGAGACATGACCGGGGTGACCACAAGTCCAACAGATGATTGGATCCTGCATCTGCCCTCCTAGGCCTCTACCTTGTCCTCTTCCTAACGGCATCACCGGCACGGGTCGATAGTCCATGAGGACAGCGTTGCCCTCGTCATCATGCGAGACGTAAGGGTATATGTAAGTTTCGTCGTCACTTGGCTCTTCCATGTAGTGGACTAGAGCATCGCTCGGTGGATGGGTCATGTAAGGACCAGGCGGTATAGGGATGCCCGTAGGATTTATTTCCATCCTAGGAACAGCTGGCTTCATATCGTTAGGCGCGGGAAGGGCCAATGGGGCTCCCCTTCCAAAGAATGGCTACGGCCTATTCGCTAGGTAAGACTGGCCATACGGTTGCGAGTACGGAAGTCTTCTTGGTAATCTATAATGCGTGACATCATGGCCAAACCTACCGCAGTTAGCACAAGGTCTTGACCTAGGGTCTTGACACTCGGTCGGTAAGTGGTTTTTGCCATAGTACACGCATTGTACATGCAGGTGCATTGGTCGTCTCAACATGTCTTGCAACTTGGTTAATTCCATCTTGACATCAGCCGGTCTGTCTTGGTGGCCTTCCCCTTATCTTAGGATGATGGGATTGATCACTCACTAGAGGCTAACGCTCTCTCTGAACCTCGGAGTTGGTTTCCTCTACGTTCGAGCTCCTAAAGCTCCTCTCTTTCGGCGGCTGATCATCGACTCTAATGGCTTCCTCAAACACTCTAGCTATCACGTCTCGCTGCAAGCTTGAATTGCCTGCCAAAGCCTTATATAACTCCTCGTCTCAAATTCCGCTGATGAATACAGTCGAAACTGCTCTTTCAGTCGGTCGCTCGCCCAGAGGGATTCTCTTGAAGAGACTCCTCACATGGGTTATGTAGTCGCGAATGTCCTCCTTCTCTTTCTGGTTGACGTTCATCAAGCGTACTAGTAGATTATCGAAGTATCCGGGCTTGGTGAATCTCTTAATGAAGAGATCCTTGAGGCCATTGAAGTTGGCCCGCTCTACAGCATCTAGGCTCGTATACCACGTCCTACCCTTGTCGCCTAGGCAAAGCCCGAATGCTTGCGAGCATTGAGTTAGGTCGTTGAGGCCGTTTGCTTCGCAGACTTGCTCAAACTGCTCAACAAAGCTATATGGGTCGTCATGGGATTGATACTTGTCGAGTTGCTTGGCAACTATCGGTATTTTGGACTAGCTCTTTGAGCCTTGGTTCGCCCCTAGTCCTGCGAGCAGCAATGTTGCTAGTGCCCGGCACTTTGCTCTGCAGCCGTGCTATCTAGCAGTCGCTTCATGAGAAGCTTGGTCAACGTCAAGTCCCCCTCTAGGGCTCTCTCATGATCTATTCGGTTCCTACCTACTAAGTTCAACACTCGCTGCACCTCGCACAACTCTGTACTTTGCCTTTGGCTTCTAGCTTGCTGATCCCTATTGTATTCGGCTATGCTTTGCAATGCTTTGCGGGCTAGCTTTCTCTCCTCTTCTAGATATGCGATGATAGCGTTTGATGTCCTACCGCGGTGCTCATATCGGGCATGTGCGTTGTAACTGCTTACCACCTTGCTAAATAGTATCTGGGAAGACGTTCAAATCGAGTTCCTCATTAGACCTGCAGTGCAAGCTTTCCTCTACCATTGTTGCGTTGTCTTGCTCCACCAAGCTGTCAATCAGGTTCAGTAGACTTGTTAAATCCACGTCGTTGGTGCCCCTTGCTTGGTCCTAATCTATGCTTTGATGGTTTGTCTATGTCTTGGGTCCTCCCCTATTGGTGGGTTCCTTGAGTGGTCTATCTAAGTGAGTTTCTTTAGTTATTGAATACAAACCTCAATTTATGATCACTCAGTGCGTGTGTCGTTTCTCGTGTACTTGTGCTCAATCAGGCTTTCGGCTTTCTTAAGTGTACTTCAAGTGCGAAAATTCAATGTGAGTGCAGCAAGCAATTCCTAAGCGTCTTACGCACTTTCGCTTGTTTTGGGCCTGATAGGCTTGTAGAGCCATGCACTTCCAGATCCTATCTAGGGGAGTAGAGGAAGAGATTTATATACCTGAATGGACCGGTAAGCGCGTTTGTGATGCGATCGAATCGATGCGGGTTGGAGCTCTCTCTCTATCTCTCTCTCTCTCTCTCTCTCTCTCTCTCTCTCTCTCTCTCACACACTGAAATGGCACAAATGAGCTCTCCCTTGGCCTCTTGGCTATCGTACCCCTTCCGGGGTGTGGTGTTGATGCCCCCAATCACTCACTTCCCAATCTTAGGCATCACTAGCGAGCATTTTACCAAATTTTGTACGATTTTTGCCCTGTTTTGCCCTGTTTTGAAACAGTAAACCCTACCCTTCTCCGGTTCGATTTCCTAATTCTAACCTACGCTAAATGCAACAAAAATCGAAGGCAAAAAATTGAAATAAATTCTCCATGTTTTCCAATCATCAAACAACCAAAATATCCCAAAATACTTACTTGTTTTGAAGATCAGAAACACCCAAACTTCCTACCTATCTCAAGCTCCGTTTCAAGGATGAATCTCCTACTTCGATGCTCAATATGAGGTGCGCAAGTGCTCAAGCTTGAATCCATTGATCCTGGCAATGGAACCAAAATATAGGGGGAGCTCACGCTCTACCGCGAAGACCCACGGACCGCTTATTGCTTCAAGCATTTCAAGCGAGCTCTAATGGCTATCTCTCACCTAGCCGACGCGTCGTGGATCCTACGAGTGTAGTGAGCTTAGCTTGATTCCGATGTGAGTAGCCTTCTCCCTCGCACACCTGGTAGCTCCATGATTCTTGATGCTAGCTCAATCATCCTCAAGCCTCCTCTATCTCCAAGCTCCATCCTCCATAGCCACACGCGCGAGAAAAGAGAAGAGAAGAGAAGAGAAGAGAAGAGAAGAGAAGAAGAGAAGAGGAGATGGTGAAGAGCTTCATCCTCTTGATCCCTCACTCCCACACACTCACTCCCTCACACTCTCACACTCCCTCTCTCAAGAGCACACACAAGCAAGAAGAAGAAAAGAAGAGAAGAAGAAGAGAGCTCTTGTTAGCCATACACCAAAGAATGAGCTTCCATTCACTTTTTGAACTTTATATACAAGCCCTAAAATCCCATGGGCACCCATCCCCTTTTTTACATGACCGGCCATTGTGGCAATGTCCTTTTTCCATTTCCCTCTTCTAGCCTTATGCCTCTAGCCTATGCCCGTCTAATATTTTACAATCGGCACAGGATGGAGCCTGGCGCTCTTTTACAAGAGTTTTCCAAGTTTTTTGAGGCGCCTTTCATTTAAAATTACGTCTTTGGTCTCAGCTTAGCTTTTAGAGGTTGCCTGCGTGTCTTTGCTCTCTTCCATGATTTTTTCGTATTTTCCTTCATTTTCTGCCATTTTCCGCCATCTCGACTTGGGGTTAACATGCATGAACATCTTTCGTTCATTCCATTGAAAAATACAATTGACCAATCTTCAATCGTGAGTTATTTTCTTTAAAATAGCCAATGTATTTCAATCGCAAAAGTGCATCCTAATTCCATAAATTATCCATGCATAATTACAATATTTCGACGTAAATCAAAAATAGGAAGAAAACCTAGACTTATGGGTTTGGTGAAATGTCCACATGAATGTTAGGAGATGATCCTCCTACGGTTGCACCTTGTGCCTTTTTAGGGGCCATCGTGAAGTTGACCTTCTTGTCTTGGCCACAGTCTTATGATCTTGGCCCATCTCCCTCGTACGCGCAATTCCCTTTGAGGTACGGCACCTTGATAGAAGTACCGATTTGCAAAATTTGGCTTTGGAAGGCCTTAGGGTTCGAAGCTTGGGCCTTTTATGTTCTTTAAAAATCCCGGGAGTTTAAGAAAAACCTCTCCAATGGCCTTATGGGGGAAATCGAGTGGGAAGCGCTTTGTAGCTCCCTCTCCTTCAAAGCCCCAAAAAGGCATATTAGGGAACTAATGGGAAGGCCTTATAGGCTTCCACTTCGAAGCTTAAGAGGGAAAAGAAATTTGGACTTTCGGAGGGTTCAAAAGGGAAGGGTCTTTAAAATCCCGGGCTACAAGGGACTTTATAGGATCTCCACGGGTAGGGCCTTTAAAACCAGTTAATATGGACTTGTGGGAGATTACAATGGGAAGGGGGTTTAAAAGAAAACTGGGGGGGTAAAATTTGCTTGTGGGAATGCAATGGAAAAGGGGCCTTAGAGAGTCCTCTTAGAAGCTTCTAAGGAGCTTCTGGGCTACAGCACGTGGCATGGATATAGAGGATGGGAGCTTGATGGTGGCCACAATTCACGACAGCAGGAGGCTTTCCTGGCACAGCGCAGCTCTCTCCTCCTCCCCTCCACACGACGTAGCAACACGTCATTCTATTACCCTTCCTCCACTCAAGCATAGTCTCCACCATCTGGCACAGCCTTCTTTTCTCACGCCCTCGTACCCTTACTCCCCCCACAGGGGGGTTTTTATAAGATAAGGGGGGAGATGGCTCCCTTCTACGTGGCCCCCTTACATGGCTTCTTCCCCTCCACCTCTAAGTTTTCCCATTATAGCCCATCCCCTTCCCTCAACCACGCTTCAGCTGGGGGAAGGTAATTAAAAAAATTTGCAATAAACCTATTATTATCCTCTTGACCTCCTCCCAAGAGGATGTTCACCTGCGGTTATGCGGGTTTTTAAACCTCGGTCCCATTTTGCCACTGGAGAGTCATGATACGTCACGTACAGCTTAAAGATTGCACCGTCGGTAACTCCAATGCCGGAATTGACCTTTGCGTGAGATTTACATGGTTTGTGGAAAGTCGGACTAGTAATATTTTTTTAACGGAAATATTACATTCTCTCCCCCTTGGAGGAATGGAGATGTCCTTATCTTGAGATAAACCGGGGATATTGATGGTTGAGAGTGCTTTCATCTATCCAGGTGGCATCCTCCTTGGGATAACCTTTCCACTGGATGAGGCATTCTCTCAAGGTTCTGGATCTCAGTTGTCTCTCCCTAACATCTAGGATCCTGTCAAGCTGTAGCTCAAGGACTCCTTGGCTAGGCATTACAACTTGTTGGTCATCAAGTACATGGCTAGGATTAGGTACATACTTCTTCAGTAGGCTGATATGGAATACATTATGAACCTTTAGGCTCTCCGGGAGTTGCAGTCTATAAGCATTAGGTCTTAGGCACTTGAGGATCTTGTATGATCCACAAACCTTGGACTTAACTTCTTGCAATCTCCTAAGGATAGGGAACTCTTCTTTGGGCTTATGCGAATGAAGACGATGTCTCCGTCCTCAAAGGTTCTACCTTGATGCTTCAAATCCGCGTATGCCTTCTGTCTATCCTTGGCGGTTTGGATGTCCTGTCTTATTGACTCTACTTGGTCATCCATCTCTTCCAGCATCTGCCTTGAAGCTTCAACCCTCAAGGTTGGATCTGAGAAGTTTAGGGGACTTCAACAATCATGACCATACAATGCTTGAAAAGGGGTCATCTGAATGCTTTGTTGGTAAGAAGCATTGTAGGCAAACTCAACCAAGGGCAAGTATTGAATCCACCTTTTTGGTTCACGGCAGTAGTGTGCCCTTAGCATATCCTTGATGACTTGATTGACTCCCTCCGTTTGGCCATCAGTTTGGGGATGGTAAGCTATACTAAAATAGAGTTGAGTCCCAATGGCTTCAAAGATAGCTCTCCAGAAGTGTGATGTGAAGAGAGAATCACGATCACTAATGATTCTTCTGGGTAACCCATGTAGCTTGAATATCTCCTTGATAAACAACCTTGCAATGTCTGAGGCTTTATAGTTTGTCTTTACTAGAATAAGGTGTGCAACCTTGATAAGCATGTCAACCACTACAACCATGATGGATTTGTATCCTCCCTGAACTTGGGGTAGGCCAACAACAAAGTCCATACTAATGAATTCCCATTGCATTTGGGGAATGTCGAGTGGTTGCAACTTTCCTGGAATTTTGACATGTTCAGCTTTGATATATTGAAAAGACAAACACTCAGTGATATATTTGAGAACATCACCTTTAAGCCTCTCCCAATAGTAGCTCTTTCTAACTGCATTGAGAGTCTTGGCATAGCCAGGATGTCCTGAGAAATGGGAATCATGAGCTTCCCACAGTATCTTCTGATTAAGTGACTTGCTTGCCGGTATACATAATCTCGTTCTATGGTAGACAAGTCCACTATTGATAGAGAATTCATGATACTTAGCATGTAGCTTTTGGTCTTGGTACTTGATAGGGATCTCCCTTAGCATCTTTTGATAGGCTAGATCATGGCATGCTTCTTCTCTAGTTAACTCAAGTATTGGGTTGTTTGGCATGGATACCTTTGTGGCTAGAGATCTAGATGTTGATGGATCCTGCAAGATTAGAGAATTTAGAAATGCCTTGAAACTAATTGCATCGGCAACTACATTCTCCTTTCCAGGCCGGCATTTGATTTCAAAATCATACTCCTCCAACACTTCAATCCACTAACGTTGCCTCATTTTGAGCTCGTTCTGGGTAAAGATCCACTTGAGACTTTTATGATCTGTCACTAGGATAAACTTGTTACCCAGCAAGTGGTGTCTCCAAAGCTTTAGAGCATGGATGACAGCTAACATCTCTAGATCATGGGTAGCATAAGTCTTCTAATGGCTCTTCAATTTTCTTGAAGAGTATGCTACAGGATGACCTTCTTGCATAAGCATACATCCTAGGGAAAGTGTGCTAGCATCAGTTACTACTTCAAACTCCTTACTAAGATCCGGAAGTTTCAGGATAGGTGCTGATACCAAACTTTGCTTCAATCTATCAAAGCTAGATTGTTCGACAGCAGAGCTGACCATGCAATGGATGTTTGCTTCTTCAGTAAGTCCGTCAGAGGTGCTGCAATCAAAGCATAGTTTTTTATGAAGACCCTATACCATCCTGTCAATCCAAGAAAACTGCATATTTCTTTGACAGTTGTTGGTATTGGCCATTCGAGAACATCTTTGACTTTGGTCGGATCCACTGAGTCAATCCAAGAAAACTGCATATTTCTTTGACAGTTGTTGGTATTGGCCATTCTAGAACATCTCTGACTTTGGTCGCGGATCCACTGAGATTCCTTCCGCTGATATGATGAATCCTAGATATTCAATCTGACGCTTAAAGAACGCACACTTCTTCATCTTAGCATAGAGCTTGTGTGCCCTCATTGTCTCAAGGACAATCGGAAGTTGGGGTTCATGATCTTCTTCTTGTTTGGAATAGACTAGGGTATCGTCGAAGAAGACGAGTACGAAGTCATCAAGATATGGCCTAAAGATATCCTGCATTAATTTGTTAAAGGTGGCAGGTGCATTCGTGAGCTCGAATGACATAACTAGGAACTCAAAGTGTCAATATCTTATGTTGAAGGCCGTCTTTGGAATATCTTCTTCCTTGATCCTTATCTAATAGTAACCAGACCTGAGATCAATCTTGGAGAAGATCTTCGCGCCATGAAGATGATCAAGAAGCTCATCTAGTTTAGGAATAGGGTACTTGTTCTTAACAGTTGATTGATTCAACCCTCGGTAATCAATACACAGTCGAAGCGTTCCATCTTTCTTTTTCTGGAACAGTACTGGAGCTCCCCATGGTGAACTGTTAGGACGGATGTAGCCTTGATCTAGCAGTTGCTTGAGTTGTTCCTTCAGCTCAATTGCTTCCGAGATGGACATTCTATAAGGTCTCTTTGCAATTGGCGCAGCTCCTAGCACTAGCTTGATCTCATGATCCACTTCTCTTTGAGGCGGGAGTTCTGTCAACTCTTCAGGAAATACATCCGCATGCTCCTTTAGCCATGAAGGTTCTTCACTAGACTCCTACTTCTGATCTAGCTTATTGAGCTTAATCAAGTAGACATGTAGTCCCTTTCTAACTCCCTTTATAATTCGAGATGCTTTGGCCAATTGAATTTTCGGCTTTCCAACCTTACCTTGAGTTGTGACAAATTCCCCTTTAGAGTTTCGAAAGGAAAATTGGCCCTTTCCACAATGAATGTGGAGATCCTTAGGTTTAAGCCAATCCATTCCAAGTAAATACTTGTGGATACCTAGGTTCATGACTTTGAATTTGACCGAAGTCGTCTTTCCTCCCAGAAAGAATTCCACCTTAGCAGTTTGCCTGGTACAAGTGACCTCACGACCATTTTCTAATTCCACAAGCAAGGTAGGTGCTTCTAGAATGGCTATTCCTATTCTTCTTGCAGAACTGGTGAGATAAAGAAATGTGTACTGCCAAAATCAATCAAGGTCTTGAAACTTTTACCTTGATAATCCGATGGTGTTTGAATCACCGAAAACTAGCGATTCGGGCCTTTCTTGTGAAGAGCGGCATGGACTGTCACCCTTTCAAACTCTGCTTCCATAGTCAGATCTTCTTCTTCGCACATTTCCCTGTTGGCAACGCAGGCGGTTATTCCTCTGCCTCTAGTAGCGGCTCCCACCGCCAGTTCCTTGGAAATGTACTTGACGATGTCCTCTGCCAAGCTTGTGACATTGCCTCTTGAAATGACCGGGCTTGTTGCAGTGGAAACAACAGAGGTTTCGGCCATTGCTTTGGGTAGGGACAAAGTTGTTGGCATTATTAGTCCTTGCTTTCTTTCTTTGCCCCTGATTCTGACCTTGAACTCTCTTCGTTTGAGGCCTATATGCTCCTCTATTTGGGTCATTATAAGACCAAGTTTTGTTACCTCTTGGCCTAGCCTCCACCTCCTGAATTATAGGTGCAGGTCGAATGAGTGCATCCTGTAGATCCGTTGGGCGCATAGATTCGAGATGGGTATTCACTCGTGGGTTTAAACCAGCACAAAATTTGGACACCTACTATGTGTGTGTCCATCTGTGGCGCATACTTAAGAAGTGAGACGAATTTTGAGTAGTATCCATCAAGAGTGAGTCCCAGCTGTTTCAGCTTGTAGAACTCATTCATTTTCTACATCCGATATGCAGGTGGTAAGTATCTTCCTTGCACAGCTTTCTTCAGCTTTTCCCAGGTAACGGATCCTTCCACGATCCCTTGATCTCTGCACCATTGCTTCCACCAAAGCCTGGCTTCACCGGTGAGCTTCAGCTTGGCGAGCATAGCCTGGTTGGCGGGTGCAGTACCAGCTGCTTCAAAGTAATCTTTCATGGACTCTATCCAAATCTCTGCATCTACTTGGACGGTCCTACCTTTCCCATCAAATTCTGGCGGCTTGATCTGCTTGAGAAGAAACTTCTTCTCCTGGATCACGATAGTACTTGATGTAGGAGGCGAACTTGGAATCTGTTACCTGGGGTTGTGCCTGGATACAGGTTTCTTAATGTTATAACTCGCTAATCGTTATGAATTTATATTTCATACCCAATTCAGCTATCAACCAAGAAATCTAGCCACTTAACTTTTTATCAATTCTAATAGACAAAACAGACATTGATAAAAAGAAGTCTTAGTCTTATTCCATTTATATGGGTCTAGCCCTTTCGGAGTACAATATTTCTTGGGATGGCAAAGCAACTGTTACATTTAGTTCTGGGAGAATAGTGTTGTATTACATTTATCTATGGGAACTGGATAAAAGTATGGTTTCGGGTCATGGATCTTCAAGAATTGGTAAGTCATCGAAAGATTAGGGTATCCTTTCCTTTGGAACCCATTCTTCTCATAGCGCCCCAACACCTTGATCCTGTCGGCGGGGATTACACGGGGTCACTTCCTCATATACATATGAGTTCAGATCAACCCTCCGACCTTGAATATGTAAAGTTGGGTTTATATGAGCCTCCACAAAAATGAACAGCTTCACGATCTTCAGGTCTTTCAACCACTTGGTCCTCTTTAGGTTGGTTCAAAGGTATGCAAACCGGTGGGCAGCTATGTAGTAGATTCCTGAATCACCCGTCCATCTCCGTTCCACGTGCAAAGGCGATGGATTATAAATACGATCTAGGATGTTCATCATATCAATCCTTTGTCGATAATCCGGGGAATGCATCGCGGCCATAAACATGACTCGGAACACTAAGAACCTCTTCCATGCTTCATAATTCTGCAAGACAACATCCAAAAGTAAGGAAATGTTCTAAACAGCAATATTTGCTTTACTTCTTCTTATTAATATTTCTTAAAAACAAATCCTTTATTGGTTGGCTTTGATACGAACTGTAACATGTCCACCTCTGCCCTTCAAGACACGTCTTAGCAATCCATCGGAAAGGAGGTCTAGAAAGCTCCTCCCGGCACTCCCTTGGAATGTTACGGGGTTTGTGATCTAGGACTTTCCGCGTCTGCCTCGTAGCGGAAGCATTCTGGCCGTTTCCATTTAGGACCGACTTGAATCAGGGTTACCCCTAATGGTCATTTCCTAAACAGCAACTAGCATCGAACCCCAAGCGAACTGCTTTACACAAAAATGCAAGGAACAAAGCGGATTCACGCTGCACTTGGTTCAAGGAGAATGGGAAACGAGAGGGATGCAAGGCTCAACCTCCCTGCCATAACACATAGTCCCATTCTGTTCCCCTAAAACAGTGTAAACTGGGATTATTATAACCTAGACTCTAAGTCAATGCCCTAGCTATTCATTTCCTTTGAAACGATCTTCTTACTGTCCAATATGATTGAGAAAAGTTCCCGACCAACCGGGACCATCCATCCATAGGATAGACCCATGGCCACATCCACTGCACTTTCCTCAGGTTGTTTTAGTTGTCTAATTACCTACCACATTTAGTTGGACATGCATCAAGCAGCTTTCTTAATTAACCCTCTAGACACCGGTTCCTTCACGTAATCTTAGCACTTGACATAGAAAAGCAGTGTCAAACAAGTTTCTTTTCAACAGGTTATCATATTTATCTTTGGAATACATTTATAAAGTCCAGCCCATAGGCTTATCCATAATCTGCCTGAAGGCTATCCAACAATCCACAAGGAATTACTAATCCAAGATTCTGCTCATAGACTAGTATGAGGGCCTTGAGATCCAATCCCGAGTCACGTTGGCCTCTTTTGCAGGGCTCGAAAGGCGAGGGATTTACCGGCAGAGCCCCCCCTGGCACCCAAGCATCCTCCTACTCCAAGTAGCGTTCAACGGAGAGACCTCATGCGGCGAGTTCAGTCCACCTTCCCGGCGCGGCTAACAACCCCCTTGGTTAGGGTCAGGTAGACAGCCGGGGGTAACTGAGGTTGCCTCTCCCTTCACGCCTTCAACCTGAAGCATTAGATATCTTTTCATCCTTTAGTTCATTGAGAAAACAAAGCAAATAGTGCTCTTTAAACTGTTACAAGCACAATCATTTCCAGTGGTCGTTATTTGGCCAACAGCTACTCCGAATGCATCCAACATTCGATTCCGGGATCAATTGTGAATTGGCAAGATCCCCAAGGGTTTGTTTGTTAACCCTTATGTCCTTGGGTTAGGGCCGTTACCCTATTAACCCAACGTAACCAGTACCATAGGTTTTATTAACAGTAAATCATGGCGACCATGTTGCTCCAAATTATTGACTAGGTCCTTTGCTTCCAAGCAAATGCCTAATCCCCTTATCTTGGTCACTTTTCCAAAGAAAGGTGCTATATCAGGACAACTACTCATCCTCTTGCAAGATAAACTTGCATAAGAATCTGCCAATCTCATTCCGAGGAATTGGCCATTCTCTTGTGATCAAACCACAAGATCAAGCAACATTACAACTTGTTGTACAAGTGTCGCATCTAATCCATGGGACTATTTCACCCATAGAACGGTGTCTTATAATCATGGAATCATGATTAGATAGGAAACATGATTTAGGGTGTCTTCATATCCAATCCATTCTCGATTGCACTAGGCCAAAATCGTCGATCCTAGGGTTCCAACTCAATCCGAGTTTCATCTTTTTAACGAGCGATCCTTAGGGTAGAAACCCTAGATCGTTTCTTGCAAGTACGTCCTATTGTCCCTACATTCCGTGAATGTGGGCATGACTTAGGGATATGAGAGTTTCGACTTGGCAATAAGTGCGTCTAGGCCAAGTCCTTAATGTGCTAAACCCTAGCTAGCACTTGGAGTATATTGTATCGATTTAACCATCCTAAGCGAGTCCTTTGCGGTTTAGGTGTTTAGGGTAAACCAATTTACTTGTCTATTCCTAAAGATATTGTCTTGATCAAAGAGGGGAAAAACTAGTTGCATTACGTCATAATTCATGTAAGCATGCGATTCATTTCCACTAGATTCGCAATCCCTAACTTTTCTTGTTAAGACCAAGCACATGTTAAAATTCGCATAACTTCCATTGATCCCACTAGGACATGCATTCACGACCCATGCTATTAAGCTTTTAGGGTTTTATGTTAAACAAACCATGCAGCTTTCTCTAACTTCATTTCTGAATGAAATATTCATACGCTGATTGAGCATTACGCAATCTTTCCTAACTACTACGTAGTTGAATGGGATTTATGCCAATTGACTAGAGTTAACCTACTTCATGTAGCCCTAGAATCATTTCCATGCCTTGCAAATTCCTACGGTTGTTAGCAACTATCTTAATGAATCATTACGAAGAAAGATTTGTCTAATAATGCAACATGCGATTTAATCTTTCCATGCATAATCGAAGGTGTACTACAATAATCTTGACTTTGTAATGATATTCATTAGTTGTTCTAGATTCCTTACTTTGCAATGCATAGAAGTATCTTGCTAAAAATGCATAAACATCTTTCGTTCATTCCATTGAAAAATACAATTGACCAATCTTCAATCGTGAGTTATTTCCTTTAAAATAGCCAATGTATTTCAATCGCAAAAGTGCATCCTAATTCCATAAATTATCCATGCATAATTGCAATATTTCGACGTAAATCAAAAATAGGAAGAAAACCTGGACTTGTGGGTTCGGTGAAATGTCCACATGAATGCTAGGAGATGATCCTCCTGTGGTTGCGCCTTGTGCCTTTTTAGGGGCCATCATGAACTCGACCTTCTTGTCTTGGCCGCAGTCTTATGATCTTGGCCCGTCTCTCTCGTACACACAATTCCCTTTGAGGTATGACACCTAGATAGAAGTACCGATTTGCGGAATTTGGCTTTGGAAGGCCTTAGGGTTCGGAGCTTGGGCCTTCTATTTTCTTTAAAAATCCCAGGAGTTTAAGGAAAACCTCTCCAATGGCCTTATGGGGGAAATGGAGTGGGAAGGGCTTTGTAGCTGCCTCTCCTTCAAAACCCTGAAAATGCGTATTAGGGAACTAATGGGAAGGCCTTATAGGCTTCCACTTCGAAGCTTGAGAGGGAAAAGAAATTTGGACTTTCAGAGGGTTCAAAAGGGAAGGGTCTTTAAAATCTCGGGTTAAAACGGACTTTATAGGATCTCCACGGGTAGGGGCCTTTAAAATCGGTTAATATGGACTTGTGGGAGATTGCAATGGGAAGGGGGTTTAAAAGAAAACCAGGGGGGTAAAATTTTCTTGTGGGAATGCAATGGAAAAGGGGGCTTAGAGAGCCCCCTTAGAAGCTTCTTAGAAGATTCTAAGGAGCTTCTGGGCTAAAGCATGTGGCGTGGAGATAGAGGATGGGAGCTTGATGGCGGCCACAATTCACGACAGCAGGCGGCATTTTGGACTTGGCGGCAGCTGGCGCAGTGCAGCTCTCTCCTCCTCCCCACCACACGGTGCAGCAGCACGTCGTTCTATTACCCTTTCTCCACTCAAGCATAGTCTCCATTGTCTAGCACAACCTTCTTTTCTCACGCCCTCGTACCCTTACTCCCCCCTACAGGGGGGTTTTTATAAGATAAGGGGGGAGAGGGCTCCCTCCTACATGCCCCCCTTACATGGCTTCTTCCCCTCCACCTCTAAGTTTTCCCATTATAGCCCATCTCCTTGCCTCAGCCACGCTTCGGCTGGGGGAAGGTATTTGAAAAAATTTGCAATAAACCTATTATTATCCTCTTGACCTCCTCCCAAGAGAATGTTCACCTGCGATTATGCGGGTTTTTAAACCTCGGTCCCGTTTTGCCAGTGGAGAGTCATGATACCTCGCGTATAGCTTAAAGATTGCACCGTCGATAACTCCAATGCCGGAATTGACCTTTTCGTGAGATTTACACGGTTTGTGGAAAACTAGTAATATTTTTTTAACGGAAATATTACACCTCCATTGCAATATACATCATTTTTTCTACCCCATTTTAAAGCATCACATCTCTGGTCAGTCTATCATCATCCTTTAGTAACCACAGCATTCTATTGACTGAATCCATTGTTGATAGCCAGTGTGAAGTATGCAATAACGCCAGGACACCAGTCAACCTGAAGCCATGCTACCTTTTGGCCAAGTTCATTGTCACACAAAGTTTTTCATCAGGGTTTTCATGAAGCACTCGAAGAAGAACATCCATCGCATATAGATGGGTCCCGCAATATTTACTTCATCTACAAGATGCACTAGGAGGTGAGTTTGTATTGTGAGCATGCTCGTGGGCAGGTATTTCTCAAAGAGACAGACTGTCTCCATCGCTCCCTGCCTTGCGGATTCAATAGAGGATATCTTGATCTCCATTTGTGAGAACCATTGCACTAAATTTAACAATTTGTAAATCGCCCCACATATTTCTGAAGTCAGGCATCCTGTGATTGCAATTAGTAGTAGAAACTACCACGAATGAAGAAGCATTATGAACATTGACTAAACACTAAATAGCAAAATATGTAGGCTCCTTACAATCGAGGCTAGTACAAACCTGACATATCTTATGCTAGTCATGGGATTTAAGCCCTGATAGTTTGTGATCTTTAGAGAAAGCATATCTGAGGAAACGCAACATACTCATTGAGGTGCGGATAGACCTAATAATTTGCTTCTCAATGTGCTCTTCTTTAGTGGATACAATGCAATGGATACAATGCAAGGAGGGCGAGGTAGTTGCAAGAAACCATCAATGCTCACGGACTATAGCCAAAGCGCCTCCATCTTGCCTATCTCCTTCAAAACCATTTGTGCCCTTGCAATGTCTCTCTTTCTTGTGATGTAGTCCCATAATAAGTTGCCCACATTCTTAAGAATATGCATGGGATCCAACAAATGGTTGATTTGTAAGTAGGTCTAATAGGACAACTGGTAGAAAATCAAGAACCGTTGCATTCCATTTGGATGTGACTCCATGTGGGCCATTTTCAACTCATACCAGCTTTGGGCATTCATTCATGCTGGAGGTCATCCAAAGAAAACCTTCTCTTTGTTCATGACCCTCCATCAAGAAAGCAGTGTATCCTTGATATACCATCTTCTTCATGGTTCATGACCTTCGAAAGTCTAACTGTGGCCCACACAATGGAAATGCATGATAATCTGAGGTAACCAGATATGTCCCAATACCCCTATTTAGTCAACACAAACTTAAATGAGCTATGTTAGATATCACCAATGATAACATAAGCCTACTTAATTGAGTAGTCCCCAAATCTTGAAAAGTCATGCATGGTCCACATGAGAATGGTTGTTTTCTTTTTTTATTTTCCTCCCTTCATCCTTCTTTGTTTCTCTCTCCCCCTCACTTTCTATAAATGTTTCTTTTTCTCTCCCATTTTCCCTACCCAGTCTCACTTCTTATCTCTTTTCCTTTCCCTCCCTCCTTTTCTATATGTATTTTTTTAATTTCCTCTCCATTCACACTCACACTATTGGGGTAAAAGGCCCTTGGGCCTGCCCGTGTACAGTGACATCCCATATTCTTTATTCATATATATATGAAAGTGCAATAAGGCTGTCATAACATTGTTGACAACACCTACATTCTGTGTGCTTTTCTCTCCTGCGTCTCCTGCATTCCTTTCAATTGGTATCAGAGTCACTCCTTCACGAGCTCTTCCCAGCATCTACACGAGCTATGAGATCTTGTTCTCCCTCATTCATTTCAGGCCACATAGGTACAATAGGGTTTACATGTTGGGGCAACCATTGATGAGCTTCCCCCTTGAAGCTTGAAGCTTACCCCCTTGAAATTGGCTTGTTGAGGCTTGGTTTGGAGGCTTCTATTGGCTTCCTCTTGAGGCCCCTTGTGGCTCCCTTGAGCCCCCCCTTTATAAAAAATGTGATCAGCCCCCTCCCTACAGTTTGCACCAATTTTTGGCACTTGACAACAGCTCGTGATCTTCTTCCTTAAGCTCCTTGTTGGCACTCTTTGGCACTTCAAAATGGCTTTATGAGAGCCCCCAACACTTGGCATTTGAACTTGGCACTTGGTTTGAGCATTATTTTACTCAGTTTTGGATTGTTATTTATTGCTAGAAACTTCAGGGCTGAAGCTATTTATGCTACAATTGGGTTATGCCTATTCGTCATCACGGGGTGCTCCCGGCTACTTGGTATGATTTCATGATGTATTTGGACTATGCCACATGTCTTGTTTATGCTCCGGAATGCTTTTGAGCTGAGATTAGAGCTCGATTTGGGTTTGACTGTCACTTCTTTACATCTAGCATTTCATCTATGACATGGTTTATGCCTAGGCTACCCAGTACGGGTTATGATGTCTTGGTGAATGCTTTATGCTTTGGCTGTGGATGACAGTTGTTTGAGCTCATATTGACATTCATTTGAGTATTCCCTTGAGCAGTTGGACATTGAATTGGCTTTTTCCGTTACAACCTTGGATGTGATATGGGATTTGATGCTCTGATTATGGATCTTTGCTATTACTTGGATGCACTTACAGGTATTGAGTAGTGAACTGCTCCCTTGTTTTGGCAGTTGCCTATTGATCTGTGATTGCTCATTTTCATTTGATATGCGGGATACTTACTGATCAATGGACTTGGATAGTGCTTAGGATTTATAGTTATGGCCGTCTTGCTTCTCTGTTTTACGGCATCTATGCTATTTGGGATGCTATTGCCAGTGTATATCAGGGAGTAATTGATCTTTATGGCCACCCGTGTATGCACATGGTCTGCTGCTATGTATTTTACAGAGCCTCTTACCTGGATTCTTTTACACAAATATTTGGGCTTTTATTGGAGCTTGATTTTTGTAGGTTTATTTGCCACCTGCCGTTCTTTGGCTGGACATGTATGTCAGTACATGGTATGAGACACTACAAAGTTATGTATACTCCTATGTTTCGGGGATGCTTATGCATTTATGGCTCTGAGGCATGCTTATGCTTTTATGGTTGCGAGCTACAGTGGTTGGATATGTCATGCTTTTTTCTGCTAGGCTTGTCCGTGTGGGAGCCTTTGCATCCATGGTTGATGCCTTTGTGTTCTCCCCTTCTAGTTTGGATGAGTCCCCTTTGTAGTATGCTATGACGACTTCCAGCTCTTTTAGTCATGCAGACAGTCCTCTTGATGAGCCTGTTCTCTCTAATGAGAGTTCCCTTGATTCTTTGAGCTCCTTGGATGTATTGGAAAGCCCTACTCATGCTATTACAGAGCAGTTGTCCTCTTCTACAGGTTTTACAAGTTCTATTTGCTTTCATTGTGGAAAGACAAGGCATGTGAAGCATAAATGCTTCAAGTGGATTAGAGAGCAGAAAAGATTGTGCCGCACTAGACATGAGAGCAGAGTCAGTGATACAGTAGGTGAGACCATTGTTGATAGTGGTATGGTGCATGTAGCTACCCATGATGATGTAGCTGAGCCTAGACTACTCTTGGCATCGTGTAGCCCTACAGATTACTTGCTTAGTGATACGGCCTATACCTTTGATTGGTTTTTAGATAGTATGGCATCTTGTCATGTTACTCCACATAGAGCTTGGTTCTCTTCTTAGAGGGAGGTTGGGTGGCACCCGGATAACATGCCCATAAGTTTCTCAAAACCATATGATGTGACCTATCATTGAAAAGCACTTGAAAAATGGAATCTATTGAGCTATAGAGTGCTCAATTTGGAGTTATAATGTTCAAGTTATGACAAATCCAAAGATTTGACCACGTGTCCCAAACTTAAGGGAAATTCCCATATTCCCTAATATGGTGTTTTTGGGCCTTGAGCATGGTTGTCATGTTATTGGTCTTCTCTTATACTCTGTGATGTCTTGCATATACCTACGCTCAGTAAGAGCCTAATCTCTGTCAATCAGTTGCATGGTGCAAGATATTATGTCTCTCCTGGGGATACTTCATGGAAAATCTATCGTGGTTGCTTGGTATTGGCCAAAGGTCCTAGATATGGTAGTGATTATGTAGTGCATGTCTCTCATGTGGGAGATTCTATGGTTACAGTTACACAGATACCAGATGCATTGTTATGGCATTGTCTCCTAGGCCATGTACGACACATTGAGATGGATGCTTTATGTGATATGGGCTTATTGCGTGCTCTTCCCCATGCTACTTTCCCTCATTGCACTCATGGTCTGTGCATAGCCTCTTTGGCTTATGGCGATTGTGTGAGGCATGCTCCTCTAGATCTAGTCCATGTTGTAGTATATAGACCTATGCCTTCCCAATCACTTGGTGGAGCATCGTATTTTGTGATCTTCATAGATCATGCTACCCACCGTGTTTGGGCTTACCCTTTGGTAGGGATTGAGGATGTTGTTACTATGCTTGACAGGTCTACAGATTCTACTGGTAGCAGGCCTAGATGCTTGTAGATGAATTATGAGAGTCATGCTATCTCTCCCAGCTTACAAATCTCTTGTCAGCAATATAGCATTGATTTCTTATGCCCACGGTATTATGGGATTGGTCATTGCATGTGCCTAACTTTACAGGCAAAGGTTGCTTCTATGCTTACCACAACTAGGTTCTCTTATGGCTTTTGGACTGAGGCCCTTATGATGGCAATCTACTTGGTTACTGTGCATATGGGATTCTGGTCTCCTGAGCCCTCACTACTCCTTACAAAGGAACTGAAGTAGGTGTGATTGCAAATATCTCAACAACCCTTCTTAATCACAACCAAAAGTACAAAGTGTGTAGAGTCTTTAGTGAGAGCAGCTCCTGCAAAGTGTGGGCACACCATAATCATGGCAAAACTCTAGAGGCTATTGCAAAAAGGCTAAGTGTGGGTACCACAAACATGATGGACATCCAAAGGCTGTAGCAGGGCCCTCACAAAGTGTACAGAGGTTGTAGTACAAGGCTACATGAGGAGCTTATAAGTTTATGTGGTTTGGGTGGTCTCCTTCTTTTTCTTCTCCCTTTGCTCCATTTTCTTATTCTTCTTTGACTGCAACTAGATAGGCTTTTTGGGACCTCTTTTTGGTGTGGTAGAACTTCTCGGTGTGTTTGGTCCTTTTGCAAAAGTCACAGAAAAGATGGTCCTTCTTGCCTTTGTACCTGTTGCCAATATACAATGCATGTTCATCTCTAGAGGTGCTTGGTGTTCTTCCTTAGTTTTTAGCTTCTTTTCCTCCTCTAGTAGTGATACCTGGATATCAACAAGTTCAAGGTTTGGCATATTGATTAGAGTTGTTTATACATTATTATATTTAGGAGGCAAAATTTTAAGTAGAACACTGATACAAACATCTTCTTCCATTTTAATGTTGATTCCTGTAAGTTGGGTTAGAAGTCCTTCCATGTAATTTAGATGTGTGGCAAGTGATGTGTTGGAATTCATTTCAAGTCTAAAGAACTCAATCAAGAGACCATACTTTGATGACTTAGACTATGCACCAAACAAGGTGTCAAGTCTCTTCCATGTATCTTGTGAAGTTTCACAGTTATCCACATGGTGGATATAACTGTCTTCTAGCTCTAGTTTAATAATGGCCTGTGCTTTGTCATCAGCTTTCTGCTAGGTAGCTACTAGGGCAGCATCTTGAAAATTCTTCTATTGTCCATTAGTAATGGCCCAGAGGCCCTTCTTCATTAGGATGAGTTTGATGCGTGTATGAAAACCGACTCCTTTGAAATGAGAAGTTGGAGAGTCTTTTCCCATGTTAAATGGCTGGAGAAACAACAAACAACTCCAGAATTCTTAGATTTTATCAGTGGAAGAGTACATTACAATGTGTCAAGAGACACAAGGAATGACAGTGTAAAAACACACTATGTAAAGACTATGTTTGGGTTTACTCAAATCTTCTTAGTTCCGAGTCATTGATCTTTGGTCAATTAATCGAGGTTCTTCCCCTCCTTGATTTGATGCTGGGACAATAGATCAGAGTTGTAGTGGGTTGTTCCAGGTGGCAAGAGAGAGAAACTAATGAGATTTTTGAGCTTTGGTGAAGTTTGGCTATGGCTTCCTGGATTAGGGTTTTGACCCAACCCTCGTTTTTTTCTAATTGTGGGAGCTACATGGATCATTTTTTAAAAAAAAATTATCGAAATGAAGCTCTCTTCATGTCTATCAAAGCCCCATGATGATGGACGTGATTGCTATCAGATTCAAGCACGTAGGGCGGACGATGGCAGCACAAGCATTTTTTGACAATTTTTGATGTTTTCTTCAATGATGGTCTCAACATGCATGAATCTCGTCGATTTTTAGGATAGGATGGAGCGCCTTGTCCTGGGGAAGATCTTCATAGAAGGAAGCTTGGGAGATGTTCCTTGGTTGAAGATATCTTAGCCCTCCAAGTCAAGTAGGTCTTGAATGTTGAAATATTTGCAATCACACCTACTTCAGTCCCTTTGTGAGGAGCATTGAGGGCTCAGGACTAGAATTTGCTTCTCTTGCTTCAAATGGGCTTCTTGAATTTTTGCGACGTCGTGGAGCCATGGATTTGAGGCGAAATAAACGTGGTAGTTCAGGGAGAGTTGGTGGTCATCCAAAAAAAATTTGCTAGCATTTTGCTTAGCGATATGGTTGTATGGAAGAAAGGCATAGCAGGGTTAGAGAAAATGAAAATGAGATAGAAAAGTGTAATGAACAGGGATCACAGGAACATGGCATGGGAACATACCAGTCACACTGACGGTATATAAGGTGTAAGAGGGTATTTTGAGGCATCACAGAAATGATCAAGAAACTCTCTTTTCACCTTCTCAAGCTTCCATGGCTTCTTCTTCTTCTTTCTCTTCTTCTTCCTTTCTCCCTCTTTCTCTCTCTTTTCCCTGCCTTTCTCTCTCCTCTCCCTCTTCTTCTGCAGTCCTTCTCTCTCTCTCCTTCCCCTTAGTTAGGACAGTTAGGTCTCTTTCATTACAAGTGGTATCAGAGCTTTGTCCTTGATCCTTCTCTTTTCCTATAGATTTAGGGCTCTCACAGTTTCCCACAGTTAGAAAACTCCAATTACATCTCTTTCGCAGGTCCACAGGAGTACTCAGGCAGGCTCTCAGCCCTCTTGAAGACTATGGTAGCCTTTCTTGGAGCTTTCCCAAGAACCATGGACACATCTGGAGGCGAGCAGACAAATTTGACAGGCCGTCACTAATTTTCATGCAAGTTTTTTTTAGGGTTTTGGGCAAAAAGGAGGGTAGCACAATTAGAGAAGGCTAAAAACTCAGTTACTTTTCAAGAAGACCTTCTCTCTCCTCCTTCCCCCAAGCTACCATGGAAGCTCCAGCCCAAGAACCTCATGAATCTTGCTCCCCCCCTCTTCCCCAGCAAGAATGGCTAGTCCCAATGCTTTTCCCTCAGCTGGAGCAACACATTGAGCAGCAACAACCTTGATCTAGCCTATCTGTAGCCCTCAGGAGCATCCCCAAAATTTGCGATGCAAAAAACGGGTTGCTTCCAGGCCTGCTGGATAGCCCCCCTAGCCCTCCTCTCCTTCTTGACCTCACTCTTGGCTCTTGGCAACAATCTTGGGCAGCATTGAAGGCATCCTCCTCAGCTCTTGGACTCCCTTTTTCACTTCAAGAAACCCTAGTCTGGTGCAATCCATGGCACCCATGAAACCTTAACATCAAGCTCAGAAATCTTGAAGATTTTGGTATTTTCTTAGTCCTCGGGAGTCCCTCTTCAAGCCTAGCTCAAGATTTCATTCATCAAGAAGCACGGGAAGAAGATTACAAGCAAGATTTGAAGGCATACACTTGTGGGTAGCCATGGCTATGGGAGTAGAGCTTCAATTTCAGCAAGAGCTCTTCATGGAAAGGTCCTAAGCCAACCTGCCCCAAGCTTGACTTCACCCTTTCTTAACGGAGCACAACCATTTTGGAGCTATGGAGCATGCAGGATCAAAGTGGAGCTCTCATGAAGGATTGAAGTGGCATTAGTGGCTGCCTTCTTCTCCAAAAGACTCAAGGTAACCGATTCTTGGCTCTCATTCTCTCCGTTTAAGCCTCTTGTTGAATCCCATCCACTTGTTTGAGAGAATATATGAGTCCAAGTAGATAATAGGAGTCCCAGACATTGAATGCATGCTGAATATTAATCCCAGTAATTTCCCTTTGATCTTATGGCACTGAAATGGATTTTACTCATGCTGAAGCTTCATTGTGATTATATTTTTGCTTACCCATAACCCGTTTGGATCCTTGTGAATTTGCTGAGCCAAGAAGTGATAAAAAAATCAATTGTATAAGGGTGAGTAGGCAGTGAGTCACTGCCAGTAAGCTCTCTATCCCTATTCCCCATTCCAATTCCATGCACTTCATGAAAAACCCAAAATTTTAATTTTTGAAATGCATCTCATGCTGGGTGTTTAATTAATAAATGTTTGCCATGTATATTCCGGGTGAGGAAAATCCCAATGCCAGGCGAGGTGGCAAGACAAAAGAGGGGTGACCTCCCCTTGCCATCAAAGACCCTAAAGGGGTGCACAACCTGGCCCGGGGGGAACTTTGCTCACCTCCCGATGATCCAGAGCCCAAAGAATTATTGCAAGTGGAGGTACATTTGATGGAATAGCCCGAACCCTGATCATTTGAGTCTACAAGCCCCTACATGCATTGGTAATGTCACAAACCACTTGGTAATGTATGGTGAATGCAATGCAAGAAGGGCAGGGTATGCAGTTATGGAAATGGTCTCAGCAATGAACTATGGATGCAAAGGATGTATGGCTTTATGTGGCATTGAGGGCCACCGTTGAGGCCCTGGATGTCTGGGATATGATCCTCACCATTGGGATAAGGTATGCTCCTTGAGGGAGTCTTTGCAGGGTATTGCAGATAGCCAATCCTACACAGTCAGCCCGCAAAAGTTGATAACAATAAAGCCTTCTTGTGTGATTGAGTGCAGGCTCTATGTCTTGATTCGAAGAGGGCATCTTTCCCTTTGATATAAATGAAAAAGCTCCCCATTTTGCCTTACAGTTTGGGAGATACACTCAGTTTTGTGCTCAGAGGTACTGTGGGACAGGTAGCAATCCTACACAGTCAGCCCGCAAAAGTTGATTATAGCAAAGCCTTCTTATGTAATTGAGTGTGGGCTCTAAATCTTGATTTGAAGAGGGAATCTTCCCCTTCGATTTGAACTAAAAACCTCCCCATTCCACCCCACAGTTTGGGAGATACACTCAGTTTTGTGCCCAGAGGTACTGTGGGACAGGCAGTAGTCCTACACAGTCAACCCACAAAAAGTGATTACAGCAAAGCCCTGATCATTTACTGTCAGAGATATTTTTACATAGCCTCGTAGAAGGGATCGAGGGCTTTCATTTAAATAAAAAATTTTGGCGATCAGAGCTCCCTATCTCAAGATATCGTCATTTTTGTAACAAGGGGTCTGGTGGACTGCACTTGGGATGGCAGGCCACAAGGGTAAAGCAAAAGCCCAGGAGGAATTTCAATGTGAAATAAGGGACTCCCATGCCTCAATGAATGATCCTAGCTCAGCCCAGGAGGATCATGAAGACATGTATGAAGAGGGTGCCCCCGAGGTAGACCGCTTATCTCTGCCCAACCAAACCTTATGCCAACATGAGACCCATCATGCTGAATGACATCGAGAGATGGAGCAACGCCACAGGGAGATGGAAACCCGCCAAGATCACCATCATTTTTAGATGATGGCCAAGATGGACTTACTCACAGAGCGCATGGGCGCCCTCATCCCTGCCATTGCCCCCCTCCTCGGATCGACCCAAGGAGTATGTCCCTCCCTGTGAGGCTAACTGCCCTCCCCCCTTGGAGACCGGGCGTAGCCCATAAGGTCTCAGTGGTACCCATGGCATTTCCCATAGCACTTATGAGACGGGTGAGCCATCCACTCGACATGATGAGCCTCTCTTTCCCTCCCCCATTACAAATCCTTCAAGCTCATCCTTGGCACCGCAACTCCCCCGTAACGGAAGCTACTTGCACCCTCAAGGGAACGGCTCCAATGCAAATCTTGGGCAGCATGGAATGCACGGAGTGCATGGGTAGCATGCATATGGCAATGGGCAACATGCACATGGCAATGGGCAGCATGCATATGCATATGGCAATGGGCAGCATGCACATGGCAATGGGCAGCATGCATATGGTAATGGGCAGCACGCATATGGTAATGGGCAGCATGGACATTTTGGACAACAAGGTCCTAATGGGCAATTTGGTCCTCATGTAATGCACGGGCAGCATGGCCCCCATGGGAATTTTGGACAGCCAGGGATTGGACAGCAAGGCATGTATGGGAAGCATGTAGCACATGGCATTCATTTACAGCCAGGCCCAAATGAGCTGCATGACAAGATTGTGTTTACTAAATTCAATGGGCAGTCCTCATCCCCAGCTAAACTAGAGGAATGGACCTCTAAATTGGAAGCCTATTTTCTCATCTACCCCTGTACCGATGAGGCAAATATCATTTTTGCCTCCCTTCATTTAGAAGATTTTGCCCACACATGGTGGAGATTCATTCAAAGAGAAAACCAGCAGTTTCGTGATTGGGAAGAGTTCAAGATGCATATGATCTAAGTTTTTGTCTCCCCAGTGGAAAATGAACGCTTGGCTAGGCAATGGTATCAGTTTGGTCAGCAAAATCTCACCGTGAAGGAGTACACCAACTAATTTATGAACCTATCCATGTATGCTGAGGCAGTCAGTGATGAGGCCAAATTGCATAAATACATTTATGGGCTAGATGCGCATCTCTCAGCTGATGTAATGGCTCAAAAGCCAGCCACCCTGTTTGCAGCCATAGAATTGGCTGAACGCTATGGTCGGAAATACCGTCGCAATGAGGGCATGCAGCCCATTGCAGGATAGCAAAGATACCCTATCAGGCAACCCCCATATGCTAATAATTATCATAGCAACAATGCAGAGAATGGCAGCCCCAAAATCCCTACTTATCCCACTTTTAATGCTAAAAGAAAATATGGCAATTTTAGGACAGCACCACCCTCCAAAAGTGACCCAAAGTATGCTAAAAATAAGACAAGGAATGGCTTCAGTCCTAACGGTCAAAAATTCATTCCTCCCGAAGTTGTCAAGGATAGAAAAGCCAAAGGCTTGTGCTTTAAATGCGGGGATAAGTACACGACTGATCATGCATCCAAATGACCCTTTAAGAATGCCATTGTCAAGTTTAATAGCATGAACGTGATGGAAGATAGTGACAAGTTGGAAGAGGACTTACATGACAACTCTCCAATGATGACACTTGCTGAAAATGCTAAATATGAGGAGGATCTTGATACCGATCAGTTTTATGACTCACCGGACGGGTTCCCTTTTGACCTCGGTGGCTGCCCTGCCCCATTGATGACATGTTTGGGAATGACCCTTGGCACCCCTCATTCACCACTATATCAACTTGCTCGATCTCCATGGATGCATGGACTGGCTCTAGGAGTCCGAACACCCTACGAGTGCATGGTAACATTGATGGCAAGAGTGTATACATCCTCATAGATAGTGGCAGCACGCATAGTTTTGTGAATAAATCAACTCTTGGCCGTTTGACATGTGTTCCCACTGAATTACAGCAACCTCTTCGGGTTCAAGTGGCCAATGGAAATGAGGAAGTGAGCTCCCATGTATGCACACAAGTGTCTCTTATGTTGGCTGAAAATTACACAGCAAAGGTGGACTTAATTACCCTTGATATGGGCCCCGTGGATGTTGTTTTGGGATGTGATTGGCTTCAACAATTGGGAAAAATCTCTATGGACTTCTCTCAGCTGTATATGGAGTTTGTAATGCATGGGCAGCTTTGTACACTTGGAGGGAATCAAAGAAAATGCAGATTTTCAGCTTATAACAGCAAGACAACTCAAAAAAGCATTCAAGAAATGCTCCCAAATCTTTGTCTTGCATTTGCATAAGGATAATGATGACCAATACACCTTGGGGAAGCAAAATACAGCACTAAAAGCACTTTTAACTGAATATGAGGACCTATTTCAGCCCCCCACTACCCTTCTCCCTTAGAGATCGGTGGATCACCGCCAAGCCCATCAATAAACCCCCATATCGACTCTCTAAATGTGAGAGAGAGGAAGTAGCAAAGCAAGTCAAGGAGCTCACTGAGATGGGATTCATAGAACCTAGCTCTTCCCCTTATGCCTCCCCGGTTCTATTGGTTAAGAAAAAGGACGGATCTTTCTGGTTGTGCATTGACTACCATGATCTCAATAAGATCACCGTAAAAAATAGATACCCCATCCCTCGAATTGATGACTTGTTTGATGAACTCAAGGGAGCACACTACTTCACCAAGATTGATTTGCGATCCAGTTTACCACCAAATCAGAATGAGGGTGGGTGATGAAGTCAAATCAGCCTTTTGGACTGACCGTGGCTTGTACCATTTCTTTGTCATGCCATTTGGGCTCATTAATGCACCCGCCACATTTCAGAGTTTAATGAATAAGATATTGCAGCCATGGCTTTTCCAGTTTGTGTTGGTATTCTTTGATGATATACTCATTTACAGCAAGTCACTGCATGAGCATCTGAAGCATGTCAGGTAGATTTTTAATGTACTGAGAGAGCACCAGCTATTTGCCAAAGAAAGCAAGTGTGTCTTCATGCGAACAGAGGTTGAGTACTTAGGACACATCGTTAGTGAAAAAGGCATCCAAGCTGATCCTAAGAAAGTGCAATGTGTCCAGGAGTGGCCCACCCCCACTACCACTACCTCCTTGCGTGGTTTTCTTGGCCTATCCTCTTTTTATTGGAGATTTATTCACCATTATGCCACGATTGTAGCCTCGTTAACAGACAAGCTGAAAAAAGAGGCTTTCCTATGGGATGAATTGGCTAACCGTAGCTTTCAGAAGCTAAAAGACTTGCTCACTTCAGCCCCCATCCTTTTATGCCCCGACTTTTCAAAGGATTTTACCATCCAGTGTGATGCTAGTGGACGGGGTATTGGTGCAGTCTTCCTGCAAGAACATGGGATAATAGCATTTGAGAGCCGAAAATTGGATGATAAAGAGAGAGAGTTGCATGTCTATGATCAGGAGATGTTGGTAGTCATTCATGCTATCAAAAAGTGGCATCACTACTTGTATGGTAGCAGATTTAAGGTGAAAAGTGACCACCGTGTGGTCAAATATTTCTTGACTCAGCCCAACCTCACTCCCAAACAAAGTAGATGGGTGGCTACCCTACAAAACTGTGACTTTGAGATTACCCATACCCGTGGCAAAGACAATGCAATGGTTGATGCACTCTCTCGCATGTGGGCATGCAAGGTTTCATCCATCACTAAACTCCACCATGATTGGATTGAAGAGCTCCAAGAGGCATACCTGCTTGATGCTGAATTCAGCCCTCTTTTCCAGAAATTACAGCAAGGTGTCATGGATGACAATTCCCAATATTAGCTCCACAATGGCCTCATTTGGATCCATGGCTGTATTGTGATTCCCCATGCCTCTCCCTTCACCCAAAGGATCCTTGAAGAAATGCATTCTTCACTGATTGCTGGCCACTTAGGGGTCTTCAAAACATATGACCGAGTTTCAAAAAGCTTCCATTGGAAAGACCTATGGCAGGATGTTAAATACTTTGTGTCTAGATGTGTGCCTTGTCAACAAAATAAAGATAGCACTCTTAAACCAGGTGGATTGTTGCAGCCTTTACCTATCCCCGAAGGAAAATGGACCCACATTACCATGGATTTCATCACTGGTTTACCTACAACCAAGAAGGGTTGGGATAGCATATATGTGGTAGTTGACCGACTCACTAAAGTAGCCCATTTCATCCCTACAAAATCCCAGTTTACAGCATCTCAAGTTGCCACTCAGTTTATGGAGCATGTTTTTTAAGTTGCATGGCTTACCCCAAGTCATAGTACATGACTGGGACACCAAATTTATGAGTCAGTTTTTGCAGACAATTTTCAGCTCCACGGGGACCAAATTGGCTCCGTCCACAGCCTATCATCCCCAAACGGATGGGCAGACCGAGAGAGTCAATAAGTGGCTTGAAATTTATTTGCGACATTTTTGTCATGATGTGCAGAATTCTTGGGATGTATGGTTGCACTTGGCTAAATATTCTTACAACAACTCCACTCATTCGAGCATTGGAGTCTCTTCCTTCGAAGCATTGTATGGTTATTGGGTGTCCCTTCCTATCATGATCTTCAATGAAAAGCTCAACCCCCTTGGAAAAGAAGAGTTGGACCGCATGCAAGCTTTACTTCAACAATGCAAGGTAAACCTCAAAAGGGCTCAAGAACACATGAAGCTCCATGCTGATGCAAAAAGAAGACCCTTTGACTTTCAAGAGGGTGAATTGGTACTCCTCAAGGTCCCCAAGTCCCGTTATGCCACACTAAAGGACGGTTCTTGCAACAAGTTGGCACACCATTACTATGGGCCCTACAAAATCATTAAGAAGGTTGGGGACTTGGCTTACCGTCTCCAACTCCCTCCCACTACTAAGATCCATGATGTCTTTCATGTGAGCCAATTGAAACCTTTCATTGGCACTCCCAAAGATCATGTAGAGGAGCTACCACCCATAGATGAGGAGGGCCTTGTTGAGTACATTCCTGAAGCGGTCATTGGGCAACGTGAAAAGCAACTCCGCACCCGTTCCATACATGAATACCTGACCAAGGCCTACCAATAGAGAAAGCCTCTTGGCGCCCATCTATATTGGATGAATTTCCACACCTCAAGGAGGCTGTATTGGCTGGAACTTAACTATGACACCTATTTTGGGCTGCAGTCTGCATCTGGACAGCCACCTATTTTGTACTAGTTTTGGTCCTGGTCCATTTTCATCCCCATCCTCCATACATGGGCTCAAAGTATACCTTGAGGGCTCCATGTCAACACCTTACTTGCCCCGATCGGAGTTCCCTAGTGGAAGTTATGGCTATTTTTCTCCAGCCATACCATCTGGGACAGCACACTAGTAATTTCTGGACAGCCCTTTATTTTGTAACAGTTTTGGTCTTGACCTGATTGCAGCCCCACCCCACCCACATGTGCTGAAAGTATATCTCATGGGCTCCGTAAGGACACCTCAATTGTCCCATTCGGAGTTTTCTACACAAAGTTATGGCTGATTTCCTACAGCACACCCTTACAGTCCATGACTACATCCCTTGTTTTTTAGGACAAAAACTTTATGAGACGGGATGGTTTGTAATGAACGGGGATCACGGGAACATGGCATGGGAATATACCAGTCACACTGATGGTATATAAGGTGTAAGAGGGTATTTTGAGGCATCACAGAAATTATCAAGAAACTCTCTTTTCACCTTCTCAAGCTTCCATGGCTTCTTCTTCTTCTTCCTCTTCTTCTTCCTTTCTCCTTCTCTCTCTTCTCCCTGCCTCTCTCTCCTCTCCCTCTTTTTCTGCAGTCCTTCTCTCTCTCCTTCCCCTCAGTTAGGATAGTTAGGTCTCTTTCATTACAAGTGGTATCAGAGCTTTGTCCTTGATCCTTCTCTTTTCCCATAGATTTAGGTCTCTTTCATTACAAAGAGGGATATTTTTCTCCTTCAAGGGTCAAGCTAGAATGGAAAAGAGATGTAGAGAAATTTTTCCATCATCAGGAGGTCTTCCTTCTTCCTTTCTTTGTGAAGGAGAGAGGGTGTATTTATAGCCATGAGGGGGAGCATGCAATCGACTCATTCTTTTGGCTACTTGTCGAGAGCTAAGTAAGCTTTATAAAAAATGCTTTTTGATTACCTACCCGTTGGATGGTTGCATGGGGATGACTTTAAAATGCTTTCTCTCCCTCCAGGCATAAAAAAGTCATGATTTTTTGCCTATTTTTTGTAAAAGCGTTTTGTTTTTCCTTCAAAACGACTTCATCTGGTGGTTTTTGGCCAAGTTACCTCCTGTTTTATCTAGTATATAAAGTCATGCTATACTCTTTGATACTTAACTTACTCAATAACATACTCATTCTTGCACATTCTTTGTCTACCGATTAAGGCTTTTGCGATTTGTCTTGCCCTTACAAAATCAATGTGATCTTTGATGCATTAAATGGAATCAGAAATACTAAATCAAATATAATGCAAAAAATATTACGATCAAGCCATCGTAATATTATTTATGAGGCAACTTCGCTTCTTGTTGGCTGGGAATGTTGAGGCATCTTCTCATGTCAGATGGCAGAATTGATTTAATGCGAGACTCAATATTGCGTGCGGTCACTTATGTGATAACTCAACAAGTAATTTTTAAAATATTTCAAGCCCAAATTTGTTTCTTGATATGAAGCGTTATGGTGAGAATATTACATCCTCTCCTCTTAGAGGAATCAAGATATCCTCATCTCGAAAAGAACTGGGAAACTATTTTTCTAGAGCTGCCTCTTCTATCCAGGTAGCATCCTTCTCAGGATAGTCTTTCCACTAAATAAGATACTTTCTAATGTTTCTATTTCTCAAAGGTTTCTCTTTTACATCTAGGATCTTATCAGGCATTACAATTTGCTGGTCATCAAGAATATGATCTTGATTTGCCACATAAGCTTTCAGAAGACTAACGTGAAATACATTGTGGACTTTCACATGATCAAGAAGTTGCAGTTCGTAGGCATTAGCTCCTAGGTATTTGAGAACCTTGTATGGCCCACAATACCTTGGAATTAACTTTTTGAACTTTCCCAATGACAGAGAACTCTTCTTTGGGAGTACATGGATGAAAACCATGTCTCCCTCTTGGAAGATACGCTCTTGCCATCCTAGATTAGCATAAGCTTTCTGGTGATCTTTGGTAGCTTGGATGTCTTTTCTGATAGTTTTGACTTGATCATCTATGTCTTCTAGCATTTTCTTAGAAACCTCATTCAGTGGCGTCAAACAATCTTTCCCATACAATGCTTGAGATGGAGTCATTTGAATACTTTGGTGACATGGCGTATTGTAGGAAAATTGTACTAAGGGCAAATATTGTATCCACCTTGTCGGTTCTCTGGAACAGTAAGCTCTCAGTACATCTTCAATGACCTGATTAACCCGCTCTGTTTGACCATCAGTTTGGGGATGGTAAGCTGTGCTAAAGCAAAGATGGGTTCCAATTGCTTTCAAATAGGCTTCTCCAGAATTGTGACATAAACAGAGAGTCGCGGTCACTAACGATCTGTTTAGGAAATCCATGAAGCCTAAAGATTTCTTTCACAAAAAAACATGCAATATCTGAAGATTTGTAGTTGGTCTTGATTGGGATAAGATGAGTGACCTTTGTCAGCATATCCACAATCATCATGATTGAATTATGCCCTCCTTGAACTGAAGGTAAGCCAACTACGAAATCCAAATTGATGAACTCCCATTTCATGTGTGGAATATCAAGTGGCTGGAGCTTGCCTGGCATTTTGACACATTCAATTTTCACCTGGAAACTTAGGCATTCAATAACATATCTGAGTACATCATACTTCAATCTTTTCCAATAGTAACTTTTCTTGATTGCATTAAGAGTTTTTGCATTGCCAGGGTGTCTTGAGAAGAACGGGGAGTCATGGGCTTCCCATAATATCTTCTTTTTCAGCATTTGATTGAGGGGAATGTAGAGCCTTGTCCTGAAATAGACAAGTCCATCATCCACAGTGAAATTTTGGTATTTGAATCTGAGGTTAGGATCAGTGTCCTTAACTAGGATTTCTCTAAGCATTAGCTGATACTCAGGATCCTTGTCTGCCTCTTCTTTGGCTAGCTCAATGACTCGATTGCTAGGCATCGATATCATGGTAGCTAAAGTCTCTCCTTTAGATGGCTCTTCCATGATAAGTTCATTCAAAAAAGCTTTACCACTTAATTCATAAGCAATCACATTCTTTTTTCCAAGTCTGAACTTGATTTCAAAATCAAATTCTTGCAAGACATTAATCCACCGATGCTACCTCATGTTGAGGTCTGGTTGAGTAAATATCCATTTGAGACTTTTGTGGTCATTGACCAATAAACTTGCTTCCAAGCAGAACGTGTCGCCATAATTTGAGAGCATGGATCACAGCTAACAGCTCAAGATCATGGGTGGCGTAATTCCTTTCATGGATTTTCAGTTTCCTTGAGGAATAGGCTATCGGACGACCTTGCTGCATAAGCACACAACCGAGTGCAAGAAAACTTGCGTCTGTTACGACTTCAAACTCTTGACGTAGGTTAGGTAGCTTTAAAATAGGTGTTGTTACCAAACTTTTCTTGAGTTGCTCAAAACTGGTTTGCTCAATGGGCATCCACACAATAGCAGTTTGCTTTTTCAGCAAATCAATGAGAGGTGCAACTACTAGGGCATAATATTTTATGAAAATTCTATACCATCTAGTCAGCCCTAGGAAACTTCTCACTCCCTTAATTGTCATTGGAGGTTGCCACTCTTGAACATCTCTAACTTTGGTAGATCTATAGAGATTCCTTTAGCAGATACTATGAATCCGAGATATTCCATCTGTCTTTTGAAACAGGCACACTTCTTTTTCTTCTCATAGAGCTTGTGCATCCTCATTGTGTCTAGCACAATGCGCAATTGTAGCTCATGGTCTTCGTCTCTCTTGGAGTATGTTAAGATGTCATCAAAGAAGACTAGGACAAACTCATCAAGATAAGGTCAAAAAATGTCTTGCATCAATCTATTAAATGTAGCAAGGGCATTAGTTAGACCAAAAGACATTACAAAAAATTCAAAATGACCATATCTGGTATTGAAGGCAGTTTTGGGGATATCTTCTTGCTTGATCCTTATTTGGTAATAACCAGATCGGAGATCAATCTTGGAAAAGATTCTCGCCCCTTTGCAGCCTATCAAGTAGCTCGTCTAATCTTGGGATCAGATATTTATTATTGATTGTTACTTGGTTTAGACCTTAGTAATCAATGCAAAGGTGAAGTGTTCCGTCTTTTTTTTTTTGAAACAGTACCAGGGCTCCCCATGGCAAATTACTAGGTTTGATGTATCCTTGATCCAGTAACTACTTGAGTTGCTCTTTTAACTCAATTGCTTCAGGGATAGACATTTTATATGGACTCTTAGTGATTGGAGCAGCTCTTGGTTCAAGTGTGATCTCATGAGTGACTTCTCTTTGAGGTGGTAGTTCAGTCAACTCTTTTGGGAAGATGTCATCATGTTCCTTCAGCCAATATGGCTTTCCCTCGTCTTTTTTATTCTTCTCAACCTTATTTAATTTTATGAGATACACAGGTAATCCTTTTCTTAATCCTTTTATTATGCAAGATGATTTGGCTTGTTGAATTTTGGGTTTTCCTGCCTCACCTTGGGTCATCACTGTTTCCCCCTTTAGGTTTTGAAAACTCACTCGGTCTTTTTTGCACTGAATATGTGCATCATTGGGGATTAGCCAATCCATACCCAATAGACATTCGCAGGCCCCTAAATTCATGATCCGGAATCCCATTTCAGAGAGATTGCTTCCCAGGCCCAGAAGCAACCTAGATGTTGGTATTGTATCTATACCTAATTTCTTGGCATACTTTGGTGACATGAAAGAGTGTGTGCTTCAGCAGTCAATCAGAATTTGAAAGGACTTACCCTCATATTCTGTTTGTGTTTGAATCACTGAAAATTGGCAATTTGGGCCTTTCTTATGGAGGTTGGAGTGAATTGATGCCCTCTCCATATTGGCTTCCATAGTTGGGTTTTCCTCTTCTTCACGATCTTTAAGAACTACATCGTATGCTTTTCCTTTTGCAATCCAAGCTTGGTTCTAACCTTTGTACTATCCTTGGTGAGGAATTCGGCCGTTGGGCACTGTCTTTTAAAGTGGCCTGGCTCATTACAGTGGAAACGCCTAGGTACTCCTAGATTACTTCATGTAAGTATGAATTTCCTGAATGCATTTGTTTTGGCCCTCTTTCCTTGACCAAGTGGACGTTGTAGAGAGAGAAATTGAGAAACTAAGAATGAGAGATGAGAGAGAGGGAGAGGGAGAAAGTTAAAGTAGTGGTGGCCATGTGGTTGGTGGTGGTGAGGGGCAGAGAGAGAGAGAGAGAGAGAGAGAGAGAGAGAGAGAGAGAGAGAGAGAGAGAGAGAGAGGGTAGTGGTGACAGTAGTGGTGGTGGTGGAGGTAATGATGGTGGTGATGGTGATGGTGGTGGTAGTGGTGGAAGTGGAAATGTCTAGGGGTGGAATAAGTGGACAATGTAGAACAAGAAATGGTGGTTACCAAAAAAAGCTTACTCAAATGCTCACTCTAAAAGCTCATTTCTTGCCCTCCCCCTTGAACTAATAACATTTTCACTTAACATAGCCCTGTGAAGTCCCTTTTTTTTTATTCCAAAGCCTATTATTCCTTGGCTTTGACTCAATTTCCTGAATAAGAGATGTTGTGCAAATCAAAGCATCTTGCAGATAGGTTGGGTGCATAGACTCAAGGCATGTGTTCAGAGAAGCATTCAATCCGTTACAAAACTTAGACACTTACTGAGCAATAGTCATGGAAGGAAGGCGCATATTTAAGCAGTGAGATAAACTTTGAGTAATATGCCTCCAGGCTCATTCCCAGCTGTCTTAAGTTAAAGAACTCATTCATTTTTAGTGTGCGATAAACTGGTGGAAAATATCAACCACGCATAACTTCTTTTGGCTTTTCCTAGGTAATGGCTGTCTCAGCAAGTCCCTGGACTTTACACCACTGTTTCCACCACACGTGTGACCCGATCATAGCCTAATTAGTAGGGGTAGTTCCTACAGTAGTAAAGTAATCCTCCATGGTCTCAATCCAAATCTCTACCTCGGCTTCAATATCTTTGCCCTTGCCATCAAATTTTGGTGGCTTAACCTGCTTAAGGAGATGCTTCTTCTCTTGAATTTCAGTCGGACTAGCAATAGCTATATTACTCTAGGTTATCATAGGTTTCACGAATTAGTTTAGTTCTTTAAACTTTTCAACTTCATTTCCACATTAAAATATCTTACTAGATTTTTAAAACAATGATGGGCCAAAGAGCACAATATTTTTACAAAATCTAGTTGTTGTTATCTTTTATTATCAGTAGCCATATGCTATGATTTTTACAAGTAAGGGATATTTACAAATGGCAGATGTTTACAAGTAGAGATACATCAACATCGATAGGATAGGCTAGATGCTATGTACAATTTCCAAAACAAGATTTCATTATATCATTCTTTTTCAGGGATGGATATCAGTTACATTCATGTAGAAGAAAGTAGGCCAATTGTTGTCTATGTCCAGAAACCTATACTGTGGAAATGGCAGATCTAGAAAGCCATGGATATGGTAATCTCGATACTTGCGACATTCTTGGATTATAATCTTGTCGATCGGGATTACCTTCAATACCTTGTCATAGACATAACGGTCTAGACATATCTGCCGACTACTAGTAATCATAAGTGAATTCCTTCTGGACAGACAAAAGATAAAGGCCTCAACTACTTTTAAATTTTCCATCCATTGAAGGTGTTTTAGATTAGTCTGCATGTCAAAGAATCGATCCGCCTCGATGTAAGAATAATGCTCATCCTAGAACCATCTTTTTTTGTGATTCATGGGGGGTGGATCGTATAGGCAATCGAGTATCCTCATTATTTCTCTTCTCCACTCGTCATCCGTGGAGTTCAGCACAGATGTGTACATTGCTTGAAAAACGAGGAACTAGTTCCAGGCTTCATTATTCTGCCAAAGTTTATCCCTTAACAATCAACAGACTAATTATTACTTAAAATAGTTAGTCTTAAAAACCATTGATATTTTTAATTTAAATTATGCTCTGATACCACATGTCATGTGCCACCGTACTAGCAATTCCCTAGCAGCACGTTTTAGTAGTCCATCAAGGAACTATCCTAGATGGCTTCACTCAACACCCACAAGAATGAACAGGGTCTATCGTCTAGGTTTCCCAGAGTCCACCCCGTAACGAAAGGTACTGGCCGTCCCCCACAAGGATCAACCTGCAAGCTCGGGGTCCTAATTTGATAACTGAGGTCTCGATGCATCAGCTAGCTCCATCGGAGGTGTCCCACAAGGGCTTCTTGTCCGACTGGAGCGATCGTAGTTACCCTTGGTTCATGGAGTGGAACGCTTTTTTCCAACAACTAGTTAGGATTCAGGGAACCTTAACGGAGTTTTGGCACAGCTGCCACACCTTTCCCCTAAGATAATTTCTGATCAAGGTTTTAAGACCTGGCCCTAGGTAAGTTAACGCTCGGCTCTACCTAATTTTTTCTAATTAACGTTTCATTTAATCTCTTGAAAGAAGCTCCCAGCTCACTGGGACCACCCATCCATAGGACAGATTTATTCGGGATCTCACCCACTTGCTTCCCACAAATGGTTTTCTTTAGTTTTCTAATTACCTATCACATTAAGTTATGGCATATGAAAGAAGCTTCGTTAATTAACCCGTTATCACAAGTTCCTTCGCATAATTTCACGGCACAACACAAAGACAAAGAAAATAGTCTTTTGGCAAAACATTTTTATTTATTAGTTCGCAAAGTTATTTACAATGATTTTTCCCTTCTTCCTAGATATGAGAATGTTATCCAAGTCATAAGAAGGCTAATGGTGCAAAGTTAATCTTTTCTATGAAGGTATGGTATTGAGCACTCCTTCTCTCCCATTGCACAATTGGCATCCTTCCACTTGCTCTTAGGATTGGCCTCTCACCATAGATGGCCTATCTACTAGTGAATGTCATGAGCACCTTTCTAAATGGTTTCCATGAGAAAGAAGTCTTTATACCTAGTTATTCACTTCCTATCCATGAGAAAAAGGTTCTCATACTGTGAAAAGCTTTGTATAGGATGAAGCAAGCACCTAGGTCCTATCTTGTCGTCATTGTTCTTGGATGTCGTTATTGCATATCTAGGCATCACCTGCATCTCTTATTGCCCTCTTCAATGCCTTGAATGTTGCCTTGTGTCATCGTTATTGCATATCCAAGCATCACCTGCATCTCTTATTGCCCTCTTCAATGCCTTGAGTGTTGCTATTGATGCCACCACTGTTAACCCTACCCGGTGTTATCTTGTTGTGGTTGTTCTTGGATGTCGTTGTTGCATATCCAGGCATCACCTGCATCTCTTATTGCCCTCCTTCAATGTCTTGAGTGTTGCCTTGTGTCGTCGTTATTGCATATCGAGGCATCACCTGCATCTCTTATTGCCCTCTTCAATGCCTTGAGTATTGCCTTGTTGTTGATATTGATGCCACCACTATCGACCCTACCCGGTGTTATCTTGTCGTGGTTGTTCCTGGATGTCGTCGTTGCATATACAGGCATCACGTGCATCTCTTATTGCCCTCTTCAATGCCTTGAGTGTTTTTGCCTTGATGCCGCCATTGTTGACCCTACCCGGTGTTCTCTTCTCGTCATTATTGCATATCGAGGCATCACCTACATCTCTTATTGCCCTCTTCAATGCCTTGAGTGTTGCCTTGTTGCTGCTATTGATGCCACCATTGTCGACCCTACCCGGTGTTATCTTGTCGTGGTTGTTAATCGCTCTCTTATTGCCCTCCTTCAATGTCTTGAGTGTTGCCTTGTGTCGTCGTTATTGCATATCGAGGCATCACCTGCATCTCTTATTGCCCTCTTCAATGCCTTGAGTATTGCCTTGTTGTTGATATTGATGCCACCACTATCGACCCTACCCGGTGTTATCTTGTCGTGGTTGTTCCTGGATGTCGTCGTTGCATATACAGGCATCACGTGCATCTCTTATTGCCCTCTTCAATGCCTTGAGTGTTTTTGCCTTGATGCCGCCATTGTTGACCCTACCCGGTGTTCTCTTCTCGTCATTATTGCATATCGAGGCATCACCTACATCTCTTATTGCCCTCTTCAATGCCTTGAGTGTTGCCTTGTTGCTGCTATTGATGCCACCATTGTCGACCCTACCCGGTGTTATCTTGTCGTGGTTGTTAATCGTGGATGTCGTTGTTGCATATCCAGGCATCACATGCATCTCTTATTGCCCTCTTCAATGCCTTGAGTTGCCTTGAGTGTTTGCCTTGATGTCGCCACTGTTGACCTACCCGGCCGGTGTTCTCTTGTTGTCGTTGTTGCATATCCAAGCATCACCTGCATCTCTTATGGCCTTCTTCAATGCCTTGAGTTCACATGTGCCTCCTTTTGCAATTTCTTCCTGCAGTTTGTTTGTGTTTTGATTCTAGACTCTTAGTTCGCTTTAAGAGACGGTTTCTTCAGGAGCATCATTAGACTCCATGCACTGTCGAGCTTGTTCTAAATGTACGCCTGTATTTGATATCATGAATTTTATGGGATCTTGTCATGGCGGCTTATGCATATGGGACGTGTTGTTTGGTGGGAATTGTGGTGGTATGAGACATGACGGACATGTTGGTGTTTGCCCGGATTGGAAGTATTCAATGGTTTGAGAGGGGGGTTGTTAGCATTCTACATTGCGTGCATACCATGGGCTTGTACTGTATGGCCTTTGGGTTGGGGTTTGGGCATTCGCTTTGGACACTAATTTGGGGCCACTTATGTGCGGAATCCTCTCATAAGTTTTCGATAGTGGGGCACCGGCCCCCTTCGTCCTCCATCTCTCTCTCTCTCTCTCTCTCTCTCTCGTGTCTTCTCAACTCATTGAGCCTTATTTTTCATGAAGCTTATCACGTTGCATTCATTGGTCTTGGCCACCCGCCTCTTGGCATCTTAATAAGCGGTTACTCTTTCCGTCACATAACCACATTATCTACCACACATTCCAAGTCCTTTTTAAATCCCATCAATCGCATCTACTACTTACGTGGCATCTACTTATTCTCCTACAATAGCTCAAGGCTCTATCTCATTCACACGTTTTACATCCCTCAATACATGTAATGACATGATGCCCATTTTCCCTACCATTTCAATTAGCTTAATTTTCGAGTAACTTCTCTACACCATCCTGTCATGCTATATGACCTCACATATGCATCACTCTATCCAACCCTTCCATGTGGTTCCACTTTGAATACTACACCGAAAGTACGTGTGCGTCATACCTTTCCAAAATCTCATTCTTTGGATTTGTTTGTGGGGAGAAAGCACCGATCTTTGAGAAGACACCAGCTTGCATATTGAAGGAGATGCCCTTCGCAATAGACCACATCCTCACCACTAGATATTTCCCAATTCTTTAGCTTTGGCAACACGATCACCTCTATGGAAATCTTCACCTTATGTCCCTAACACCTGATATTTGTTGTGAAGGAAAAATGTAAGTAACTTTAGTGATGACGGTAATAGATTGTGCCACCACATTAGATTTTTTGCTTGGGTCATCAAGGACTTTGCATGTACTTTACTAAAAGATTTTGCACTACTAATGCTTTACCCTTGCTTGCAAATCACATAAACATATTTCAAGTTTCAATTTTTTTTCTAACTGCTTCTCCAACCAAGTAGATCATTCAAGTTGTTTAAAAACACTTTCAATTCATTCCTAAACAATATAAATTTCTTAATGAAGACATTGGTATATTAGATAAGAACATCCAATCTATCTTTTTTTTTTCAAAAAGCTTGTATCAAATGTCTAGCCTTATGAAGGAAAAATAGCTAAAACATATTTGCACTCCTTGCCTCCTAAAACTTTGAAAGCTTGGTTATCAAAGTTCCATATTTGATATTGAAGAATGATACAAAACAAAATGTATGGGAAACGATCTTTAGAGGAGTTTGGCTATTGCTTGGGAATCACATGGAAATCTACTTATCGAATCATCTATTGCCAAGTCTTGTGAAAGCACCATCTAGGAGTGAATGGTTGAGAAGGTAAATATCTTGATTTTGTGAACAGGAGAGTGAGAGCTTAAGGTGGGAGTTAGAACAACTTCAACAAGACCAAAGGTGGTGACTTGCTTCGTTATTTGGAATCAACCCTCTCTCTCTCTCTCTCTCTCTCTCTCTCTCTCTCTCTCTCTCTCTCTCTCTCTCTCATATGTGCTTAGATTTAACCGAATAGGAGAATGAAGGGTGACATGAATGAGCTAAGGGCTCTTTCAATGGGACAATTAAAGCAACTTGAAGAGGAGGTTTCCATGGCACTCACAAATACCCATCATCAAAAGGTGTGTTTTCTCAAAGAAATAAGTACTTTTATTTCATGCTTTAAATTGGTTGTGTATATGTCAATAAAATGTATTTGTCCCTTTCTTTTATAGGATGAAATGGTCTCAAAACTCTTGGAACACCTTGGTCAAAAGGTATGGTACAAAAGAAACTAATGAAGTTTACAGAAGGGTGAAGCATTTCAATGCTAAAGGGATTTTGCTTGTTTTGGTAGGAAAAGGAGCTTCATAAAGAAAATGCAAGGCTTAAAGAATTGGTAACCCTTTCTTCCCCGAACACTTTTTCCATAGATTATAATGTGCAAACTTCTTATATTGTTTCTCCTATTCCATGTACTTATTAGGAAAGGTTTGTGTGAAACAAAATCACATGCTTATTTTATAGATATTTGTGGTGGTAAAACACTAACAACAATCCATAGTATTGATTGGTTTGTTGGTTCCAATGGAAAATCAAGTTTTAAGGTGTCTTAGCTTTTCATATATATCATCATTCTCCACCACTCTTCTTCTATCATCAAATACCCTTCCCTTCTCTCTCTAGTCCTTCCACTACCCTCACACCCCTTCAGGCGGACATTGCAGTTCATGCTTCATGGTTGGCTTTCACTATCTTCTCCCTCTACTTCAGGTGCCATGTTCACACAACATCAAACCTTGCATTTATAGCATCTTCCACCTAGCATCACCATCCCTTTACTTGGCATTAGCACCCTTCTCCTTGAGGCTCCACCTTCACTTGCAATTTTCGCTTCCCCCTACTGCCTGATGTCATCATCCCCAACTTGGCATCAGCATTCTACACCTTGGCATTATTCCTCTAACCTAGTGTCAAGTTTGGAGCCCCTGCCACTTGTGTATTGTAGTCAAGCAACTCTTCAACCTTTGTGTTTGGAGCTCCTAAGTGTTTGGCGTCATCCTTCCTCCAATGTTTTGCCACATGTCCCATCTCCTAGCATCGAAGCACTACACTTCGCTCCTTCAAGAGCTAATGATCATCTTCATCCTCCCTAACAACATTTGACAACTGTGTTTCACTCCTTGATAGTTGTCCTTCATCTTTAGGTCACTTATCTTGAACCTCCACCCTCAAAGGGGATCCCTCCTTATCTTGAAGTTTTTCACCCACCATTTACTCTTTTGTGATGGCTATCTTCAAGTAGTAATTTCTCTTATTGATACCTTGGATCTTCAAGTACCACCTAGATTGGGGCCTTAGAGGTCAGCTCTACAACTTGGTGTGGAGACCTTCAAATTCCTTTCAGCATGGAGTTACGGAGCTAGCAACTTCTCTCTCGAGGTGGAATCAGGTTCTATAGTTCATCATGTCTACTATTCCTTATTACAAGTTACCTTTTAGGTGGAAATCTTGGATCTCAAGGATCCTTTTCATCTTCTCATAACCTCTCTTCACTCCCATTTCTTCATCCCTTTTTGGGCCTAAGAGGAAGCATTAAGAAACCACTTCTTCCATGTATCTACCTTAGTTAGGACTTCTCACTAATAGGCCCAAAAATGATTGGTGCCCTCTTTCTAGGCACTTTATCATTGGTAGGCACCCACTTAGTGGTGCACCACTCGAAATAGATAAGGTATATAAATAGGCTGCCTCTCCATTCATTCTACACATCTCTTCAGTCATTCTCCACCACTCTTCTTTTGTCATCAGACACCCTTTCCTTCTCTCTCCATCCCTTCACTACCCTCACACCCCTTCTAGCGAACATTACAATCTATGATTCGTGGATATCTTCCACCATCTTCTCCCTTTGCTTCATGCACCCTATTCCCATAATAGTAGGCCTTGTGTTTGGAGCATCTTCCACTTGGTGTCACAATCTCTCTAATTCACATTAGCACCCTTCTCCTTCAAGCTCCACCTTCACGTGCATTTTTCAGTTTGGAGGGCTTTCCCTTGCTTGGTATCATTATCCCCATCTTGGCTTAGCATTCTACACCTTGATGTCAACCTTCTGGCACTTGGCATTAGGTTTGCAACCTATGCCACTCGAGTTTTGCAATCAGGAGACTCTTTCACCTTTGTGTTTGCATCTCCTAGGATTTTGGTATCATCCTCCGTTTGGAGTTTTGTTGCCTTGCCCATCTCTTGGTGTTCAACGACTACGCTTCACTTCCTCGATAGTTAGTGATCATCTTCTTCCTCCTCTTGATGGCATCGAAGCACTACATTTAACCCCTCGATAGTCATCCTTCATCTTCAAGTTACTTTGATAGGCCATTTTCCAAAGGACTACATTTTTCTCCCTTTAGTGTGTAGATCCCTACAGGTGTTGCCACCTGATTTAGATAGGACAATGCAATCATCTTCTGAGCTTTGGATCTTTTCTTCACATAGCATCATTTAGTGCTTCATCATCTTGTTCTCTTGTGTTTGTGAGTTTCTCTTCTCGCCCATTGTTTGTCGTGCACTACAAACCCTACTATCTCCCTGCATCGTCACATATTTTAACAACACCTATGTACAATTAATTGGCATACTTACAACACCAGTAGATTAGTATAGTCACATATGCACTATTTGACCTAGTGGCTACTTTTCTTTATGTTATATCTTATCTATACTTTGTGTATATTGTATTGTGTATGCAAGAAGGAAGAAAACCCAGCAAAAAAAAAAATGGTATCTGTCTCTCTTCTTGTGTACTTGAGCAAGCTTGTTCTTACATGTATTGTGAGTGCTCGGCGCAATAGCTCAAGCAAGTCTCCCCACCACGTGATTCGTGATAGGATTTTGGTAGTGGACCAAGATGGTTCAACACAAATGTATAAATCCTCAAGTTAAAGATTTCTAGCGATGACCTCATTATGGTTCATGCTAATGCTCGATATTACCACTATTCAAGAGTTCCACCTAGAGCTTTGGTCAAGGATGTGTCTTCTTTACACAAACATCCACAGAAGGTGGGGGGACCATAGTGTGTATGTGACATGGCATTGTGATTTGTATGGCATGACTTTTTCTCTATGGAGATTGCCCTTGAGGTGCATTTCTTGAAAAGTAATTAGAGTCCTTACAAGAAATATGATGTTTTTTGGAACATAGATATGGAGTATGCATATTTTTAGCTACGTAGGTAGTTTATTACTCTTCAAAAGGTGTGCTCAACCTCTAGTATAGGAGATGACCAGGATTTCGTTTATGCTAGCCCTAGTGTGGGAAATGACCAAGATTTGGTTTGTGCTAGCCATGGAGTGTTAGAGTTGGAGGACAAGGTGTTTGCATTGGAGATGGGATGGCAACATACAAAGGTGGTTTGCCATTTGGTTGTTTCCACTCAATTGTTCAATGGATTCTTGGAAGTATTTGGTTTTTCATGTTACATGGATGGAGCTCTTGGGTCTACAATTGCTTGGACAAATGCAAGCAGTGGAGTTGCTTATCTGGGGTGATTGGGCACTTTTTATGATAATTTGGTATGGTAGATACAAATGGTGTCTGTGATGAGTACTGGAAAGCAAGGACACTTTTTGAGAGAAGGCAATGAGGAGTGATTCCAATATGATTTCCCATGGGCAACACTATTGTGTGGAAATATTCATGAGTCTAATTGCATGTTTGTGGATTTGGATGGGTTCAAGACAGCCAAGCAAAATTGCAATTCTAGCATCGTGTGCACTCATGTAGGTCATATGTATTGCTCGTTGGATAATGTGGCACATCCATTGTTAGTTTGCGGTTTTTAACAATATGACTATTTTTTGAAATGTATCGGCAAATGAAAACACATGACCTATTTAAGATGTGGTTGGGAAGCTCTATCCTAATTATCATGGCCATCAAAGACCAAATCATCAAGGTGGTGTCAGGTCATGGGTAGAAGAGACGATGGACCTAGTGATAACAAGGTCTTCTCCTAGCAAGCCATTGGTGAGGTTGCGACTGAAAGATGGTGTGAGCATGGTGGATGTGGGTTTGAGGAGCATGGACTTAGTGTTCATGGTTGTATGAGATCAAATGAGGACTAATCGTGATTGTCATGGATTGGACAGGGCATAATAACCACGACACATGTGTCAACAGGCTTGAAATGTGAAACCCCTTTCATTAACAGAACAAATTAGTATGTAGTCAGTGTATGTGCGAGTGATGGGTCATAAATCTTGTGAGCGTGTTCCATCGGTTCTTCTTAGCATTGTCTGGATCCCCTCTTCAGAATTTTGGCTTTCAAGTCCTGCAAGAGCGTATGTTGTCTTTGTTCTGTTGCTAATTTATGCTGTGGATTTGGCAGGTCATGGAGCTTGGAAGGAATTGTAGACAACTACTGTACTGAACAGAAAGAAAGGAGAGAGAGTACGCCACAGAGACACGAGACAGGTGCGAACAGTTGTTGTTGTTTTTCTATTAATACGTGTGTGTTCTTATACAAGAGTGGCTCGCAACCATCGTGACGGTTAGTATACCGATTCAGATTATTGTGGTTCTTGATTTTTTATTATTACATAGTTAATGGATTGATGTATTTAGTTTATCGCCAACACCCCCCCATAAACAAATATATCAGCAATCTGGAAACTCCATTCCGATTATCTGTGCACACTTGAAATGTTGCACAGAGCTCAGGCTTTTTGTAAACACATCTGCAGCATTTTCTTTAGAAGGCTTGTAGAGTAGTGCTATCTTTCTGGCTTCAACCTGTTCTCGTACAAAATGGTTAGCAATATCAATATGCTTAAGTTTATCTGATTGTCTAGCCTTCCGTGACGACTCTATGGCAGACATAGAATCTGAATATATCACAATAGGAACATGCACATGAAACCCAAGTTCAGTTAGGAAATTATTAATCCATAAAGCTTCTTTTGTAGCTTCAGATGCTGCTTTATACTCTGACTCGGTACTTGAAAGAGAGATAGTAGCTTGACGTTTACTCTTCCAAGATATGGCGCCTCCTGAAAGAGTGAAGGCAAAACCACCAATTGAATGCCTTGATCTTCGATCTGTGGCCCAATCTGCATCTGTATAACCAATAACTTGAAGGCCACCAATTATATTTTCTCTTCGAAAGGTTATGCCATAATTACGTGTGGTATTTATGTATTCAAGCAGACGGGTAGCTAGCACTAGATGCTCATGTCGTGGAGAATGCATATACCGTGAAAGCATACCAGAGGCAAAAGCTAGATCAGGACGAGTGCATGAAACTAAGTAGCGAACACTTCCAAGGATGCTTCTATATAGTTTAGCAAGAGGATCATGTTGCCATAGTGTTGTGTCAGTGTCAAATAGTGTGTGTTTTTCTTGTCTTAGCAATGGTAATGGTGCCCAACATTGCTTATTCACATTAGTATTAAACTTCTTTACAACCCCTTCTGCGAATTTTGCTTGAGTGAGATGTAGAGTGTGTGTTGGGCGATGTCTAAAGACTTGCATGCCTAAAATATAACTAATTTCCCCCCCATCACTCATGCGAAATGTAGTAGTAAGTTCAGATTTTATTTGCTGTAGGAGTGAGGTAGATGTTGCCAGCAAGAAAATGTCATCCACATAGAGAGCCAAAATGACGAAATGGGGTCCACGACGACGAATGTAGACGGAAACATCACTTTGGAGCCGCCGAAAATGAATGGACTGCATAAAGGAGTGAAAGCGAGCGTTCCACTGTCGAGGAGATTGCTTGAGTCCATACAAGGACCGTAAGAGGAGGCAAACATAGTCAAGATGATCAGCATTGACAAAGTATGGAGGTTGAACCATGTATATCTCTTCCTCAAGTTCACCATTAAGAAAGGCGGTTTCAACATCCATCTGGTGCATTTCCAAGTCATATTGGACTCCAATAGCCAAGAATACTCGCAATGATGCAAGTCGAAGTGTGGGAGAGAAGGTCTCAAAGTAATCTATGCCAGGTTCTTGAGAGAAGCCCCGAGCAACAAGTCGCGCTTTATAATGCTCAATAGAACCATCAGGACGATATTTACGTCGAAGGAGCCATTTGCATGTGATGGGTTTGCGATGTGCGGGAAGAGGAACAAGAACCCAAGTGTTATTATGAGTGAGAGATGCCATTTCAGCCTCCATCGCAGCACGCCAGAGATGAGCATCAGATGATCCAAGGGCATCAGTAACACTAATAGCGCCATCAAGGAGGGAAGGATAATGGCCAGAGGATTGTGCCGTTGCAACATTTAAGTGGCCAATTATATCAGCGATACTTCGAGTCTTGGCTGGAGGAGACTCGGCTGAGGTAGAAGATGAGTTGGAGTTTGGGATTGCATGAGTTGCAGGAAGGGATAAATTCGTAGAAGAGGGACGAGATAGAGGGTTGGATGAGTGTTTTGTAGATTGATGACGAGAACCTTCGCGAGCCGGATTTGGAACTCGGGAGGAGCTGGGCTGATGTGAAGGTTGAAACACCGGGCTCTCATATTGAAGACGAGTAAAAGGATGACGAGGAACTCTCGTCATAGTGGTATGTGTGTCTCGGTTAGAGGTAGGAACCACAGAAGCAGTATGATTTGAATGTGATATTTGATGGGTAGGAGAGGTGAGTTGAGTAGGTGTTTGGAGACTTGCTTCAGGAGACAAGAGAACATGAGAAGTCACCTCTCTTGGAGTTGGTGTAGCAGGTGGAGGACTTAAGGGAAGGACTATGGGAGGAGGAGGAAGGGGAGGAGGTGGAGGTGGAGGGTAAACAAGTACACTGTGTCCAGGTGTGGAGGACATCTCAAGAACTCCTGATGAAGGGCTAGGTTCCTTAGCAAGATTAGGAGTAGGAATGCTTGGTTCGGGAGTAGTATTGCAATGTAAGGGCTCAAGAGAGGAGGGTGTCACGATCAGCAAATGTTCCTGAAAGAGTAGATCTCGGCTAAAGGAGAAGGTGTGAGTTGTAGGATGATAAATCCGGTACCCTTTAATCCCAAATCGATCACCATAGCCAACGAAGATGCCTCGCTCAGCATGAGAAGAAAGCTTATGACGCTTGTCAGCTGGAATGAGAGTATAGCACGGGGAGCCAAAGATGCGTAGATGAGAGATATCTGGTTTCTCTCCAGCCCATAATTCAAAGGGAGTGATGTTTGGAAGAGTACGATTAGGAAGCCGATTTTGGACGTAGCAGGCTGTAGCAGCAGCTTCTTCCCAAAAGGATTGGGAGACACCAGCAGTTTGGAGCATAGCACGCACAGCATTCAACAAGGTGCGATTCTTTCTTTCAGCCACCCCATTTTGTTGTGGGGAATAGGGAACTGTAAGCTGGTGGAAAATGCCCTCTTGAGCACAGTATGCTTTAAAAGCATTCGAGACATATTCACCGCCATTATCTGTGCGAAGACTTCAAAGGGGCTTGTTTAGTTGCCGCTCCATAAAGGGCTTGTAATGCTGGAAATGAGCAAGTACCTCAGATTTCTGCTTGATGAAGTACAACACCGTGTACTTGGACCAGTCATCAATAAAAGTGAGCATATAAGAGGAGCCAGTCAGAGAGGTGTTAGGCATAGGTCCACATAGATCGGAGTGGACTAGTTCCAAGAGATCTTTAGTCTTACTCTTGGATTTTGGGAACTTGGACCTTGTCATCTTGCCAAAGATACATGCTTCGCATAAGGAAATGCGGCTCAAATTAGGTGTAAACCCTGTAACCATCCTATGAGTTTGGATAGTACACATCGCTTGGACATGGGGATGTCCCAAGCGGTAATGCCATAGTAAGGTCTCATCATCATGAGAACCATGAGTAGCATAAAGCTCCATGCATGGATGTATGACCTCAAGTCCCAGAGGATATAACTTGCCTTGTTTGGGGCAGATTAGGTGTGTAGGAACACCAGAACTAGAAGGTGTTTTTATGACACAATAATTATATTGGAATTCCACACTAGTGCCATGGCTAGTTAGCTCATTAACTGAGAGAAGATTTTTTGTTAAGCCGGGAACATAATGGACATCGGGAATCACAGTAGTGGTGCCTGTAGGTAGCCGCAAGTGGAGGGAGCCGATTCCAGCAGCGCTATAGAGAGCATCATCACCAAGGCGGACTTCAAATGAAGAGGACACGGGCTGATAATCATGCAACCATGAGTGGGTTCCCGTCATATGATGCGTAGCACCAGTGTCAAGATACCAAACATCAGCATTAGGGGCAGAGGTAGCAATAGCAGCATACAAGTGCATTGTAGTCACATCATCACTCAAGTCATCAATAGCATAAGCTAGGTTTGCATTCATACGGTTGGAAGGATTGCGAAGTTGGCGCCTCTTAGTGCGGCATTGGCGCTCTGTGTGACCTCTACGATGACAAAAGGTACATGTGGGAACAGTGGGAGTAGAGGGTTGAAGCCTCATATTGTTCCGAAAGCGAGGAGTGTAAGGGGTTTGCATGAAGGGTGGTCGGGATTGTCTAGAGAAGGTTTGTCTTGGATTCAAACCAGGCTGGGAAAGCAATTGGGATTGGCGTGATGGCAATTGTCTAGGGCGGAAACGAGAGTATGGACGAGAACCTCCGGCAAGCATAGCTAGGGGAGTGGTGGAAGAGGTGTTGGAAGGTGTTGAGAGTGTATTGGTACGCCGATTTCGAATTTGATCTTCTTGTCTTATATTAGCCAGCAGAGTTGTTAGCTTCAAATTAGGTGTATTAGAATGTTGAGAAACGAAAGACTGCCATGAATCAGGTAGAGCATTTAGCAGCACATTTACTTGAACCTCCTCAGGGAGGGTGAGACCCGCAATCAAAAGATTATCATTCGCAGCTTGCCATGCTTCAAGGAATGCCTCGGTTGTTGCATATGACGCCATTTGAATCTCATTCAGTTGCTTATGAAGGAGGACACGAGAGACAACATTAGTTTGCTGGTACTGTGTCTTCAAGAATGTCCACATCGCTTCAGCGGTTTCAAGCGTCCGAACTAATTGGAGTTGGCGGTCTCCAAGATGTAGAATAATTTCTGTTCGGGCTTCGAGGTCTTTCTTCTTCCAGGCTGCAATTTCATCCGCAGTAGGTGGTGCGGCACCAGCAGCAACAGGTTGTTGTGCAGGGTCAGGTTCAGCACCATTTGTCACGCCCCAGTTTCCAGCCTTTTCCAGGACCATCTTTATTCTCAGGCTCTAGGGAAGATAATTCGAGCCCTGAAGCTTTTCGATCTGGTAGAATTTGGACACGGCAGACGAAGTCGCTGCAGCCATCGGTTCTTGATAAGTCCGGATCAAACCAAGAATCAGAGCCTGCAGGGAGAAGCGTGAGAGCGCTAGGAAGCCAAAGGGTTAGTAGTCGTCAGCGATTGATACCATGTAGACAACTACTGTACTGAACAGAAAGAAAGGAGAGAGAGTACGCCACAGAGACACGAGACAGGTGCGAACAGTTGTTGTTGTTTTTCTATTAATACGTGTGTGTTCTTATACAAGAGTGGCTCGCAACCATCGTGACGGTTAGTATACCGATTCAGATTATTGTGGTTCTTGATTTTTTATTATTACATAGTTAATGGATTGATGTATTTAGTTTATCGCCAACAGGAATAACCTGTCTTTGGCCGACTCAGGAACTACGACTACTCGCTTCAACGAATTCGTGCGTTCTCCTGCATCAATTGCAGTGAGGGAGACGGCTGACTCTCGGTCCCAGCCCTTGGATGATGCGAGCCAAGCAGCAGGAAGTTCATGTCAATCAGGAAGTTCGTGTCAAACTCTTCTTGAACTCAGGTAACTGAAACAAGATATGAATGGTATCTGCAACCCACTTATACGTATTGCATGTAGGTCTGGGCAGAAACCAAATAGTACCTAACAGAATGCTGGAAAAGCAGGTTAAACTCGTATTGTTGTAACAAGGAAGAAGAGCATCAGGGTGAGAGAACTACGGTGTCATCGAGTGACGATGAAGACCCGGCCTCTTCTGACGTCTTTGACAACACAAGCTAGCAAATGCATGGACTCCATTACACTCGGAAGTGAAGGGGTTTCTAGTGAAGCCCAGGACAATGCTTGTTATCCTTCACAAGTAACCGGTTGTCTGTCATGTTTAGCCTCTGGTGGTCGCAAGAGCTTCGAATGGCCCTCATCCCATTTGTAGATACGAATATAGTGCAGATACAATATTGTCGTCACTTCAGGAACGTCCGAGGTTGTGAGTTGCAATAGATGCCAAATGGTTCTGCGTTATTCTCTCGAAGGTGGCAATTAGATCTTCGTGTGGATGTTTGCACGCAAGTCTAGCATTGCAGCCATCATTAAGTAGTACCACTGGAATGGAACCCTAGTTATTGATTGAAATAGAGTTTTGTGAGTTCTGTATCCAAGTCAGTTATCGATATACATGCCTTCATGTAATCTTCTTTGTTTACGGCTCATTTCCATTTCTTATTATTCAAGGCTTATAAAATTGCTTACGAGACGAACGTAGCGAAGATTTAAGTTTAGAACATACAAATTATTGAAATAGACGCTCTAATTGATGAAATTAAGACTAACACAAGCAATTGACGCGATTCAATTAATCGTGTGTATCATGATTAAATTAATTATTTATGTGAAACATCAAGCGGCAACCAAACAGGCGCCGTATCATTATGTACAAATATACAGTTTGATAATAAACAAAGTCAGTTCGTGCCTCTGTGTGTATTCTCGTCAGAGAGAGCCTGCGTTTGATTCACTACATGGTATCAATAACCAGGTTGTGAAATCCACACAAGCATCGCGTGGTCGGACTGCTCCCGTGCTTGATCACCATGGCGCAAGCGTCGACATCAACGCGAACTTATAAAATCGACAAACTCAGCAACATGAATTATCACCCATGGCGCATGACGATGGACATCATCCTACAAAAACAGGAGCTCCTCGATATTGTCGATGGAAGTACACCTTGTCCTGATCGGACAGATCCCCAATTGACTAATGATGTTAAATTGTGGGAGGAGCGCGACTTGACCGCGCGTTCTTGAACTTTTACTTCATATGGATGATGCCCAAAAACAGTCAGTTCGCTTGCAAACCACCGCAAATTCCATTTGGACCCAACTTCGTGATACCTATGAACCAAAATCCGTTGGTAGTCAGGTACACAATCTTAAAACACTCCTTAATCTAACTATGCAAGAAGATCAACAAGTAGAAAAATTTTTACAATCTTGGCGTTTAAAAATGGATGATGTCCTACTTTCGGGGTTGGATCTTCCACCCCGTGTTCAGGCCATCCTTCTTCTTGCTGCTCTCCCACCTTCCTGGCAATCTTTTACATCTACTCAATTTGCCCAAACTACTATAACTGTACCAACCCTAATTCCACTGATTTTACAAGAAAATTCCATGTGACAAGCAAATCAACACGCACAACCCTCTTCTACATTAGCTATGTACGTACAAACTAAAGGGAAATTTCAAAAAAATCCCCACAAAAGTTTTTCACGTCAGCACTACCCTTCACGCAAAAATTTTAGACCACGAGGGTCCAAACCCAATTTCAGTATAACTACACCCTATTGTCGAATTTGCAATAGGACAGGTCATTCCTCCAAAGACTGTTGGCGTCGTTCTAAACGTCGCCCCAATGGGCATAAGGCACAAGCACATTGTGCCTCTGCATCTGATTCATCTAGTCATGAATCAGATGAATAATATTCTCCAAGCGAATCTCCATCAGATTGCTCCGATGGTAATGATGCTTTACTTGCTTTGATGGCCTTAAGAGATGTTCCCCCCCATCTCACCGCATACATGGATTCTCGATACGGGGGCTACCTACCATCTCACTACAAATAAAGAATACTTAAGAGGCTATAAAGAACTCAATAAACCACGAGATGTAAGGTTTGGAAACAATAATTCCCTTACCGCTGTTGGCATGGGTGATGCCAACATTGAATTAACCGATGGCAAAGTAATTCTCATTAGGGAAGTTTACTATGTTCCTAACCTCGCTAAGAACCTTCTCTCCATTAGTAAACTTACTAGCGAAGATACTTATTTAGAATTTCATCACACTCATTGTGTGATTAATCATAAACTTCCAAATGGCACCTTGTATTCGGTTCCTTGTTGTGGGAGCTTTCACTCAACCGCCAAGACCCACGGACCGCTTATTGTTTCAAGCGTTCCAAGCTGAGCACTAATAGCTACCTCTCACATAACCGACGCGCCAACCATATCTACGGGTGTAGTGAGATTACCTCCATGCCGTTCGAGTTATCTCCTCTCTCGCGCACTCCGGTAGCTCCACGATCCAAGTGCAAGCTTCAAGCAAGCTCCATCCTCAAGCTCCACGCTCCAAGCTCCATTGCCGCGAGCAAGAGAAGAGAAGAGAAGAGAAGAGAAGAAGAGAGGAGAAGATGGAGAGCTTCTCCTCCTCGGTCCCTCACCCTCACACACTCACTCCCTCACACTCTCACACTCCCTCTCTCAAGCACAAGCTCAAGCAAGCAAGAAGAAGAAGAAGAAGAAGAAGAGGAGAGCTACTTTTGGCCACACACAAGAATGAGCTTCTCATTCACTTTTCAACTTTATATACAAAACCTTAAATCCCTTTTGGACGGTCATCCCCTTTTCCCCTTTTTACATGGCCGGCCGTAGCCTAGGCCCTTTTTCCCATTGTCCTTCTAACTTCCTAGCTTCCTTTCCACCACCCGTCTACATTTACAAATTGCACGGGTGAGAGCCCGGCGCTCTTTTACAAGATTTCAGGATGCACCTTTTTATTTTAAAATGCACCTTTCCCCTTTTGCATTTACTTTGGACTTTTAAGGTTGCCCTTGCGCTTTTAGCATTTTCTCCTATTCTTTCTTCAATCAGGCTACCTTTTTTCTGCCTTTACCCTGTGTCTTTTTTATTTCCTTTTGCTTCTTCGTGTTGGGGTTAACATTACCCCCTCCTAGACGAGTGCCAGTCCCATGGCACTCACCGTCGTAGGTAGCAGGTTGTAGCATGCATCAAAGACGTGGGTAACAAGGACGCCTGTGTTTTACATGGAGGAGTGTTGGTGGTGGTGTGAAAGAAGGTCCTAGGGGCCTGTTGGTGGCCAAGGTGGCTGGTGGAAGGGTTGTTGGAGTTGGTGGTAGGGCTGTTCTGTGTTGGGGATTGCATTGATGGTCAACATAAGTGTAGGTTTGTTGGGGATTCTGCACATGATGATTCTTTGCGGGCTTGTCGGATAGTAAGGGATAAGCATTTGGAGTTGGGTGTCGGTAAAGAGCGATTGAAATTTCGTTGGAGGCTTCAATACATGCAATTTGAAAACCTCTCGTGTGGTCTCTCCCTAAGGGGTAGTGCTAGTCTTCTTATCGTGCACAAGACATATTTGATTAGTTTGGGAGACAGGTTGAACTCTAAGCAAGCTGAGAGTATTGTCCTGCACTTGAGAACCCAAACTGTGTCTATACTTCGGTGCAGATATTATGTAAGTGCTCGTGCATACTTAGATATTACGTAGTTAGAAGACCGTGGGCTAGTTTCTCGTAACAATGTGTGGATGAAGCAAAGTTGTCCATGTTGAGAAGAAGTACAGGTGAAGGTATATGAGACATCCTTTGCATTGTGACTGTACGACGGAGCATAATTGAATATAGGGACACTGCACTTTCGGTAGAGCTGGAGGCTATTGGACTTGCTTGATGAGGACGGTATACTTTTCATGGCCAATCGTACGGTACTTACCACCACTGATTGCAATGGTACTAAGGCAGAGTGCAAGAGAGAATTGTACAAGTGGGTCAGGGTGACAGGTCTAACCATAGGCGAGACAAGCTCCCTAGGTATGTCCTGCCCTTGATGTGCCCTGAACAATTATGGATGATACTAAATGGCTAGGGGACTAGGGACGGAGCACCTAATTTGAGGACCCCTACGTGCTATGCTGTGATCGTGGGTGCTTCTTATCTTTTCGTTCGTTTCTTCTCTTCTTTTTTTTCTTTTTCTTTTTTTTTCTTTCTTTCTTTCGTTGTGTTCTCTTTGTTTTTTTTCTTTTTGTTTTGTTTTTTTTTCTATTTTTCTAATTTTTTTCTCTTTTTTTGGGACTTGCCTGAGTACAACCATTACAATATGTTGAGGCTATCATCCTTTCAATGGGTTGGAAAATGTCAAGCTTCGAAGGCTCAGGAAATGGATATTACAGTGATGATTGTACCCTAGCCTCGTTGTTAGAGAAGCAGTTGTTGAGATGGGGAGATACACTTGAGATATTGCAAACCTCCTTGCGACACACACGATGTTGGTACAATTGAGGTAACGACTGCCGTGAGCCAACTATAGAGCTTGACCCAGAAAGAGAGCGTAGCCCATGAATATGCTTTGGGCCATGCGATGTGGGTGGTCAGCAAGGATGATTTTTGCTCTCGACAGCATGGCTTTGTCACGACTCTTTGTGGGGTCAATGGTCTTGCGGTGATTGGGCATTGAACACTTTCACACAAGAACCTGTATTATCCTGCATCCACTTGTCACTTCGTGAGAGTATATGCTCGCTTGTGTTAAGTACATCAAACAAATGCAATCATGTTAAGACATAATTTTTTAGAATTCTATGATGTCTATTGGGATGCCTATTTCATTGCTTGTTAAGGTCGCGTACAGTAACGAGAGGTAACGGGAATGTGTACAAGTGGGGATCTTGCCCCTTTACTCATCAAAAGACAAAATGTTCTAGCATGCTGACTTGTCGAGCTACTTGTACATCAGAGGGGTTTAGTCGATAGGTACGAGGCAGGGTGAGTCCGGTTGGCTAGGCGACTAGGGCGGTGCTAGTGCGGGGCTCCCGTGAGGCTGGACAGGGAACATGTCGGCAGGGACATGAATGGTGTAGTCTCGGGCCGCTACCATTTCCAGAATGTCTTTAAACAATTCATTAAATTTTGCCCTATCCCTGGCCGCCTTGTCACTTCGTGAACACCTGGTGCCCGAGCGTGCGTTGGGGGTCTGTGCAACTGGCGTTGCCACATTTTGTGTGCCTCCCTGAGCGTCCGCTCCGCTGGCTCGCAGGTTCTTCGACCTTCGTCCGGGGCGGTGTCGCTTGGGGCTACGTTTCTTGGCGTATCTTTTAAGAGTGGGCACGTAGTGCATTGGCAGAGGGGCGTGTGCTGCATGTTCTCGTCGGTTGCGGAGAGCGTCCTTGCAAGCTAGCTGCCCTTGGTTCTCCATGTTTTCCTCGCGGGGGGCCTGTAAGATGCGAATCAAGGATTAGGATTTGTTACATGATAAGACCATTCATATGTAAGGGATTATAGTGCAGATTATCAAGTGCATAGGACGAGAAGGGGAGGGGTGGGGCATGCAGTGCTTGTTGTAGAGGGATGGCCCCTGTGATGTATATTTAGCCTCCTGCCATTAGCAGATCTTGGTTCACACCGAGTTACCTCGGCTGGCGGTCATGGATTTTAGGCAGGGCTCCTCCTTGGAAGGATAGACCGGAAAGGGAAGAAGGTGTATAGAAAGGGATTATACCCCGTCTACACCATCAGAGTTGTTGATCAAGGCTTCCTATGGCGGTAATGTGACTTGCATGCCCTTCACTTGGAGGTGGGGATGGTCACACGGCTTTTAAATGCGTGATGAGAAGAGGACTTGAGAAGCTTAGCATGTTAGACCCAACTCTTCTCCTTGCGCTTGACTATCATTGCTTGTGTGTGTTGATATTGTTTATACACGGTGACACAAAAATCAGTGTTTATTTATATACATATTTATGAATCCATGTCACTTTACGAGGATAAGGACCAATTGTAGAACTCGGGGTTGTACTGGAGCGTGGCACGCTCATCCAGCACTCGTGGCAACTTACTTAGTACCCATAGATATTTTGCCACATCGAGCAGCATGGACCCTTGTCCGAGTCTACTGGCAACATGTAACTCCTCTTCAGTGAGAACCTTATCAAACAGAGCGTTCTCTTGGCTATTTTCAGCTAAGTCCGTACCCCGAATGGCAATCAGCACTTGAAGGGAAGTTGGTGCTACATAGGTTGGGTCTCTTTGAGACCGCCATTTGGCCAATCGCTCCTCTGAGACTGTCATGATCTGGGCTCCTAGTTCGGCCATTGCAACGTGATTTTCACACCAACGTTGTTCAAATTGACTCTGGCCTGCTGACAGTCCCTTTAGTTGCTCTAGGTCTATGAGATTCGGTTGGCAGAGCACTTCATTGAACGTGACGGTTAACCGCAGTTTGTCGGCTTCCTCGTCAGAAATGAGTCGCATGAGTTCATGCAGGAGCCTATTATAGTGCTCGTTAAGATGTTTCATGCTCTTCCCAAGATAAAGGGAAGGGCAAGTAATCTCCAAGCTACTCCTTGGGGATTGTGCCCATGTCCGCAAGGACGTAAACACGTGCAAACACCTTGAGCTTAGCATCCAACTCAGTTAAGCATTCTACGACACTTCTATGTTCGATGAGGGCTTGCTTGGTTGCTATCTCATGCAAGGTTCTAGGAGTTTGTCTAGGCTTTAGCATAGCTGGGGGTTCAGGCCTAATTGAGCAAGATTGGTCAACGCTAGGATTGCTCATGCTCTTGGGGTTTCCATGTTTCTCTTGAGGCTTCGTTATTGTGTCATGGTTCTCCTTGGGTGTGACTGGTGTGAATTTGTCATCCCGTTGTGACAGTGTTGTATCCACTCTTGATAGGTCGATGTGAGTTCTATTGTCGGTGGATTGAGTATTGAAAGCAACTGTTGATGGCAACAACTGCTTTGATTTTTCAGAGCACACGGATGTGTCTGAGGTTTTACTGCTATTAGGAGAGACATCAATGGACTCACTGGTGGATGGACTTGATGCTTTATTCCCCAGCTCTCCAGCACTCTTGGTCTCAACGTTCTTGGGGTCCACATCCACCTGTAGGTGCTGTTGTTTTTTATGTTTTCTCCTCTTTTTCTTGGTCAGTGAAGGTGCATCTCTCAACGACTCAGGACCCTGGACTAGGTCAACCGTTGATGTGCTTGGTTGGGCCTCAGCATTCTCTTTCTCTAGTGTGCCCTTATGGGACATGGCCGTGGCCTGCTGAATAGCCTCGCCAGGTTGTGAGAGCACAACTGCTTCCCTTTTTGAAGAGTCTAGCTCTTCAGCCAACTCCCTTGTGTGTAACTCCTCCAACCTAGGCTTTAGGCACTTTGAAAGTGCTGGAGTTGTTGAGGGAGTTGGTTGCGACACCTCCTCCACATGTAAATCACTAAGGACACGTTCCGCAAGGGGTGTTGTCACGGCCAAAGATTGTGATTGCTATGGTCCCTGATTGGAAGTAGTGGTGGCTAGTTTAGTGGACTGGCTACCATTGGTAGACTGCAGTGTCAAGTCCTTAGGCAGATCAGAAGTGGTCGTGCCTTTTGTTGCCCTTTGCACATTCACTTGTGTAGGTTAATCAGTGGCACGAGGCTACTGCTGCCATGCTTCCCGTCTCCATTTAGGTGAAGAGGATGTAGGAGATTTGGGACTCCTACGTGGGCTTGGCACTGACTGGAGAATTTTCTCGTGATTGTTAGATGATTCTGTCATTAGCTTTGTTGAGCAATCAGCCTCATCCTGAGCAATGTTGTGCCTGTGGTGCTCATTATCCTCTTGGGAAATCAAAGGCTCCCTGGGCACTAGTGGACATTGTGCACGCTCGACAGTTACCTCTGCTATCTGCTTGCTAAGTACGCCAGGCTGGGGATCTACTTTTTAATAGGCCATGTTTGGTTTCTTGATTTCAATAGCAAGGGGCTCAATCACTCCAATATTTTTGGTTTGAGACTTGGATTTTCGTTTAGGTTTCCTCCTACGCCTCTTTGCTTTGGACATAATTTGGGCTTCTAATAGAGGTGGCTTAAAAGGGAGTTTTGGTACCCAAATCCATTGATTGCCTGCATAATACCCTTGAGCACGAAGCAACGCCTTGGATATCCATCATGGCGTTGTGCTAGCTCTCTGTCGATGCCTTCGTCTATAAGACTTGGGCTTCTTTCGTGGTCTTCTACGATATTTGTAAGTCCAAACCCCATCCTTGGCCTTGTCTCCTAACCTTTTTGTTTCAAGCATGGCCTCACTCACTGGTTCTCGTTGCTCGACCTGTGCTTGTATCAACTCTTCCAACAAGTCCTTTCCCTCGTTAATAGGCTTGACTGTTACGTCAGCACCTTCCTTGCCTTTCCCTGGAGGTTTGATGAGGTCACCCTTGCTAAAGGTTGTGACTATCCTCACACCCGGTAGTGTAAGGTGTATCCTTTGTGCTACATAGTCGGCCTCACACTTGGTCGCCCTTTTGAAGGGTCTTCCTAGGAGGGTTTCTTTCCAATAGCTAGCACTATTTGGAGGAATATGAAATAGGATAGGCAAGCTTTCCGTTTCAATTGTCGCAAGGATTTTTCACTTCCCTATGAGTTGTTGTGGATGTCCCCCATAAGGGCTAAGAGTTGCATCAGTCGGTTTGAGCTCTGGTTGATCTAGTAGAGTCCATGCTTCGTAAGTCAAGATATTGAAATCTGCTCCTTCATCAATGAGAGCATCAACACTATGCTCTCTTTTTGCCGTGAGTTTGACCCTAAGATAAGCAGGTGGTACTATGTCTTCATCTTCCGGGTCCTGGCTTGTAAATTTAAGCCTTCTGACAGATGCCCTTGAGTTCTCAACTACATGACCAGATGTGGATTCTCCACTGATGTCTTGGATCGTTAGTGCAGTGCTATTCAAGGTACATCTCTCGTCAAGAGTGTCATGTCTAGTCATCCTCACATTGATAGCTTGATGATGCTGCATTCTACTTCGACTAGACACAGTTTGAACACAATGTAAATGTGTTCTTGTGGTGTGGCCTTTTTGCCCTGGATGGCTAGATTGGCATGTTGAGGTTCTAGGGTCTCTGTTTCTCTCTGTTCGGGTATGGGATTTTGATTGCTCTTTTACAAGTGAGGACCCATGCTCGTGTAAAGGCATTACTACACTAGGGTCTAATTTGGAGGACCTGTCACGGCACGCGTTTTCTCTCCAACCTACTTGGGGGAGGTGCGGAGGGGGCAGAGCCCCCTCTGCGGGGGTCCGGGGGAGTAGTCCCCCCTGGCCCATAGGGCCTTTACGGTAAAAGCCATGCACAATTTGGAGGACCGTTTATAGCCAAATTTTGAACTACGTGCTCTAAGTTTTAGCCCAGTGATGGATCTGTGATGTGCCTTTAGCTCTACGTAGCCTTTGGGATCAATCTCGGGGTTTAGAAGTGTCAAAATTTTTGTTCTAAATACCTGTCCGATTTTGACAGTTTTCTGTCCGATTCTCAGATGTCCGATTTTCAGGAGTCTGATTATCAGAATCGGACATCCGATTCTGGGTGGTCCGATCGGCCCAGTGGTCCGATTTTGGTCACGTCCAATTCTAGGAATCGAATCGGATAGGGTGGTCTGATTCTGGACTGGTCCGATTCAGGGAATCGGATCGGACAAGGTGGTCCGATTGCCTCGATCGGACGAGCGTCCGATCGGAAAGGATGGTCCGAGTGGTCCGAGTCCGGGTATCCGAGTGGTCCGAGTCCGGGTGTCCGAGTGGTTCGATTTCCAAGATCGGACAGGTTGGTCCGAGTGAACCGATTTCCAAGATGGTACAGGTTGGTTCGAGTGGTCCGATCGGACGGTTGTCTGAGCGTCCGATTATGGACCAGTCCGATTTTGGACTGGTCCGATTCTGGACTAGTCCGATTCTGGGACTCAGATAGCCTGGTCCGATTTTGAACTCGTTCGATTCTAGAACTCGGACGGCCTGGTCGTCCGATTCTAGGACTCGGACGGCCTGGTCCGACTACGCGGCCGACGGCCCGCGAGTTGCATGCGATGCCTCTAGGCTGACGTCTACCTCACCAAATCATCCAGTGCCTTCCAGATAGGTGCAAAACACTACAAGAAAATGCCAGACACGCCTAGAATCACTGTGGTGCTTGAATCAAATGGCACTCCAAGAATCTATGCCCCTATTTTCCTGTTTCAGCCTGTTATACAGCAACAAAAAACCCTATTGTTTGCTTCTTTTTCTTTGTTTTTTCCTATCCTAAATGCATACAAATCACAAAGCAATCACCTACACTACTTCATCTCACATTATAAATCTTAAAAAATCAAAAAACCTACTTGCCAAGGAGTTCGAATACCATCTTCAACCCCCTCACTTCCTACCTATCTCAAGCACCGGTTCGGGGGAAACCCCTTACTTTGATGCTCAATTCGAAGCGCCCAAGTGCTCAAGGCTTGAATCCATTTGTCCCGGCATGGAACCAAAATGTGGGAGCTTTCACTTAACTGCCAAGACCCACGGACCGCTTATTGTTTCAAGCGTTCCAAGCCGAGCACTAATGGCTACCTCTCACATAACCAACACGCCAACCATATCTACGGGTGTAGTGAGCTTACCTCCGTGCCGTTCGAGTTACCTCCTCTCTCACGCACTCCGATAGCTCCACGATCCAAGTGCAAGCTTCAAGCAAGCTCCATCCTCAAGCTCCACGCTCCAAGCTCCATTGCTGCAAGCAAGACAAGACAAGAGAAGAGAAGAGAAGAAGAGAGGAGAAGATGGAGAGCTTCTCCTCCTCGGTCCCTCATCCTCACACACTCACTCCCTCACACTCTCACACTCCCTCTCTCAAGCACAAGCTCAAGCAAGCAAGAACAAGAAGAAGAAGAAGAAGAAGAGGAGAGCTACTTTTGGCCACACACAAGAATGAGCTTCTCATTCACTTTTCAACTTTATATACAAAACTCTAAATCCCTTTTGGGAGGTCATCCCCTTTTTACATGGCCGGTCGTAGCCTAGGCCCTTTTTCCCATTGTCCTTCTAACTTCCTAGCTTCCTTTCCACCACCCATCTACATTTATAAATTGCATAGGTGAGAGTCCTGTGCTCTTTTACAATATTTCAGGGTGCGCCTTTTTATTTTAAAATGCACCTTTCCCCTTTTGCATTTACCTTGGACTTTTAAGGTTGCCCTTGCGCTTTTGGCCTTTTCTCCTATTCTTTCTTCAATTGGGCTACCTTTTTTCTACCTTTACCCTGTGTCTTTTTTATTTCCTTTTGCTTCTTCGTGTTAGGGTTAACACGTCCTAAATTTGGACGTCTCTATCTCTTAGGTAGAAGTCAACCCTCCAATGAATCCTATAGTGCCACTGATTTAAATCACAGCAATTACTCCACTCTTTTGTGGCACTACCGTTTAGGCCATCTTAATCTTGCCACCATGAAATATATATCTAATCATAGGTTAGCTTGTAACTATACTTTACCTCATAGTTGCAATATTACATTGTGTGAAGGTTGTCTTTTTGGAAAAATGGCTAATAAAAATTTTCCACTTTCACGTGAACGTACCACTTACCCTTTACAAATAGTTCATACTGATTTATGTGGTCCCATGCCTGTCCGTTCACTCACTCGTAATAGGTACTTTCTCACCTTCATAGATGATTTCACAAGATTTACTATTGTTACTTTTATTAACAATAAAAGTAGCAGCACCATTCTACAACAAATTAAATATTATAGAGCCTATGTTGAGAAACAAAAAGGGCGGAAAATTGAAACCCTCCAATTAGACAATGGAGGTGAGTATGTCTCAAATCTCTTCAAAAATTATTGTAAAGAAGAAGGAATACAACAACGTCTTATTGTTCCTGAAAATCCCCAATAAAATGGTATTGCGGAACGAAAAAATAGAACCCTAATGGACTCCGCATGTAGCATGCTTAAAGTTGCTGGATTACCCCCGTCCTTTTGGGAGGAGGCGTTTATAACAGCATGTTACATACAAAATCGTGTTTACACAAACAGTGTTAAAGCTATACCATACACTCTCTGGTTTGAGAAACCACCCAACTATGCAACTTTACACATCTTCGGGTCAACCGTTTATGCATACGTCCCAGAACCACAACGCAATAAACTCCAAGACCATGCTGTCCGAGCTCGCTTTATTGGCTATGGGAAACTGTTTGGTATCAAGGGATACCGTTTGTACAATGAAACGAAGCGGCGGTTCTTCTATGCTCGCACCTTAGTCTTCGATGAGGACTCTTTACTTAGTACTCCTGCATTTACCCAGGAACACGAGTTAGACCAACTTGACCACAATCAGTCTAGTATTACACATACCCTTTCCCATCACAAGCAACGGTACTTACATGATTCGTTGGACTCATCCACCTTCTCTCCCCAAAGGACAACTGCATAGGCCTCCATCACATGGCCTGTCAGGTCTTCACCCTTGGCGGCTGGCGCAGCTGTACCCGTTGCGACTCCGGCCGTTGTACTCGGAGCTCTTGAACATGACCCTTCACCCGCTGACGCTGCGCCCTCGATGCCATATCCTCTGCCTCCGCACAGCCACCGTGACCCTGCGACACGTGCAAACAGTACCAGCCGACGACTCAGACGTCGTCGGCCTGTACGAATCACCCGCCTTGATTATGGTGAAAAGGAAATCACACGCAACCCAGGGCCTCCTTTTATACTTACAGGCCTTTCCCGCCTGCGCTCTGTACGTGGCAATCCTATCCCTACGGTGGTCACATCAGTTACGGCCAATTGTTCACTGCCACACCACCCAACGTTAACTTCCACTTATCCTCGTGACTTGTTTCCTTCCTGTACATCGGATTCCATGTGTGGTAGTTCCTCAAGGGCAACAGACTCCACGTGTTCTCCTCCCACCAAACACGTGTCTTTTCCTTCCGTTCCGTTACAACTGACATGGCTTCTAAAGATAGCCTAGCCTTGCCTAATATGAATCAAGCGTTGGCCTTACCCTCTTGTTCTCCTTTAAACGCGACCCTTTCCACACCTTCTTCTGGTTTGATTTCTTTACCTCCATCGTCCACCTTGTCAAATCTTGACGCCCCGGACTTACCAGTCGTTTCCTCTTCTGCCTCACCACCGCAGCGGACCCGCTCCCTGGCCAAAATCTATTCAGATCTTCAACACCTAAATGCCCTCTGCGCTACCATTGAGCATGCCTCTCCACACTTCGCCTTCACGGTAGATGCTCCGGAAGTTTCTCTTCCGGACCTTTCTCTTGACGACCTTCTTGGAGAGGTTGATCCCATTGACATTGGGACTACTCTGCGAGGACCGGACGCCCATCACTAGCGGCTCGCCATGGATGTAGAAATACAATCCCTCCATCACAACGGGATTTGGACATTAGTTCCTTGTCCTTTTGATCGTAAGCCCATCTCTTGTAAATGGATCCTGCATCGAAAACTTCATCCAGATGGCTGTGTCGCACGATACAAAGCCCGCCTTGTCGCACGGGGCTTCAGCCAAATCCCTGGTCTTGATTTCACCAATACCTTCTCACCTATTTTGCGTATGGCCTCCATCCGCATTCTTTTTGCTCTGGTGGCTGCATTGGATCTCGAGCTGCATCATCTCGATGTCCAAACTGCATTTCTTCATGGCGATCTACCCGAAGATATATACATGGAGCAGTCTCCTTACTATACTTCATCGACTCAACCGGATTATGTTTGCAAACTTCACTGAGGACTAAAGCAGTCTCCTCGCCTCTGGTTCCAGCGGTTCAACTCTTTTATGCTTCAACACGGGTACACTCGTCTCCTTTCAGAGCCTAATATTTACATCCATCACACTAATAATTCCTTTCTAATTGTCGCGCTTTCTGTGGATGACATACCAGTCATAGGTTCTAGCTTGTCAATTATTGATTATGCAAAATAAGAACTTGCATCTGCCTTTGCAATTACTGATCTTGGACCCCTCACATAATTCTTAGGTCTTCATGTTATACGTGACCGCAAGGCTGGCACTTTGTATTTGCATCAGTCTAAGTATGTTGACTCCCTATTGAAAGATTTTGGTTTTCAAGACATCAAGCCTTCATCTACTCCTTTGCCCATCACATGTAAATTAACTGTCAATGACTGTCCAACCACTTCACGTGATAAAGGTTTCATGTCTCAATTTCCTTATCGCCCTCTTATCGGTAAATTTCGTTATTTAGTGTCGGGCACGCGCATTGATCTTTGTAAGAGTATCAATTATTTATCTCGTTTCATGCATAATCCTGGTTTGTCTCATTGGAAAGCACTTAAGCGGAATGTTCGCTATCTATAATACACCCGTAATTATGGCATAATGTATACCCGATCTCAATCGGTGGATCCTCTCACCGCTCTTCTTGGGTGGTCGGATTCCGATTGGGGGGGAAGTTGATACTCGACGGTCTACTGCTGGGTTTACCTTTGTTTTGGCAGGAGGAGCTGTTACATGGCAATCACGAAAGAAAACTGCTGTGACACTCTCATCAGCTGAAGCAAAATATGTAGCGGTAGCTCTTGCAGCTAAAGAAGGATTGTGGATTCAAATGCTCCTTGAAGAATTGAAGGTGATCCCAAAACCTCAACTCAAGATTATGTGTGATAATCAATCATGCATATATTTAGCAAGCAACCCAAAGCATTCGGAGAAGACAAAACATGTTGACCTCAAATATCATTTCATCCGAGAAATGATTGAAGATAAGAAGCTAGTGTTGGAATTTTCTCCAACATCAACCATGTGGGCTGACTTCTTAACAAAGCCATTGAATTCAAAAAAATTTGAAGAATGCTGCAAACATATTGGCTTAGTTCGCATCGTCAATGGTGCTCGTGCTAAAGGGCCATGATGAAATTAAGACTAACACAAGCAATTGACGCGATTCAATTAATCGTGTGTATCATGATTAAATTAATTATTTATGTGAAACGTCAAGCGGCAACCAAACAGGCGCCGTATCATTATGTACAAATATACAGTTTGATAATAAACAAAGTCAATTCATGCCTCTATGTGTATTCTCGTCAGAGAGAGCCTGCGTTTGATTCACTACAATAATGTCTATGAGCTTAAGGATAGTCATTCAAGAATGATGGAATGGGAATGACTGGACTAGCAGCCTGAAGACAAACTAACCATGCCCTCATCTTATCTTGGGATGAGGCTCCTTACAAAGAAAGAATGTATGCCAAATGCCCTCATTGACAAAGGAGCCAGTCATAACACCTTAACTTATGAGGCCTTCGCCAAGGTAGCACAGCCCCAGCTAGCAACTACAATAGCAAATATTAACTCATATATAGGGGGAAATCTTGCTCACTTTTAGAGAAGTTTGTCATATCTATTGAAACTCAAAGTATACCAATCTTGTTCTATGTATTACCTAATTGCAAGGATGTGGGAAAGAAAGTGTTGTCATGTAGTCTACACAATAAAGAGGTTCCACATGAGCGTGGAAGGAATAAAAACAATGCACATCTATAGTAGAAGAACCACAATCCTTCAAATGACAAGAAAAACCCTCCATCTATTGAGCCTAGTGTTTTGACTACCAAGAGGGACTAGGAAGGGTGTTTTGACTACCAAGAGAGGTAAAGACCTCCTGAAGGCTTTGCAAGTCTCACTAGGAAATCACAGGAAACTTGTAAGCTAAGTAATGGCCCCAAAGGACACGTAAGGAAGGAGCAACCAAAGGAATCAAAGCCTGAACAACAATTTTGCAAGGTGAAGGCAAAAGGACAATACCCAACAAAGCAAATAATGTCTAGACGATATTATAATCTAAGAACTATAAAACCAAGATGGGTGCCCAAGTAGCAACTACAAGCATAATGGTTCCACAAAGGCAATCACATCCTCAAGTTACTTGAGAAGAACTTTGGGCGAATTTCCCTCTTCTTTTTGTGGAAGATTTTGTCTAATAGCATTATGCATGAAAAGTTTGACCTAGTGATAATAAACTATAGAAGAGTCGAGGAGTTTGTAAAGGCATGTATGGATATTTGCAAATGATAATCAAAAGCATTTAATGGTAGGACCCCATAGATCATACAAGCACAATGGCAAGGATTTGGAATGGCTGGGCACATCACAAGTCATTTTTTAAAAAGTGCAAACATCTCTAAAGATTCAATTGCTTTCATGCCAAAAGTGAATATACATACAACTTTCACCATCAATGAGCACACATGGCACTATGGAAGACTCCATGTGCTTCCTCATATTATTTGTCAACAAGAAATTTAGTGGCATCTATCAACAATATATAACCCATAAAAGTCCATCATCAAGAAACATCAACTGTAACCACCAGCCCCCCTTGTGAGGCACTTAAGTAAGCAACAACCAAAGAGAAAGCATGAGAGATATCATTGTCTTTTGTCATCCAATCTTAAAGGCTATGATTTATTGCTCCATCTAGTACCTTGCCAAACCAATCTATAATGAAATCCACTTATTCAATTGAAGTTGTCAAAAGCTTCCCAAAAAGCTAACTAATCTTCACCAAATATGCTCCAAATGTTGAGGTTGATCTCTTTAACAACCACAAGTTTATCAAAACTTGGATCATGTAGTATTGACTTATGCAAATATCCTTGAATTATATCGATTAACAACCATGCCTCAATCCTCATTCATTTTTGTGCTCCTACATGTATCTCAACTTGAGGGCCAAGTATACTTAACTCTTAATAGCCTTTGCACTTCATGGTCAAATGTAAACAAGGCTATGACAAGTTGGCATATTATATATATGACACTTCTAAAATAAAAGAGAGAAAAATAGAAATATTAAAAATAGAAAAGAAATATGTGTGCACATGCACACCTAGGGCGTTGATCACTCAACTCCCTCACATTTCACAATTATTTCCCTTAACTTGTTTAGTATTAGACTCAACTCTTTTGAGTCACATTGCACAATCCTTTGTTGTAACACTTTATCTTCTCATATCCAAGCACCATGCCCGAGCTTATGATCCTACTCCCCTTTCATTGAGGAGTTTATTATCTTCTCATATCCAAGCACCATGCCCATGATATCCCATGAGCTTATTATCTTTATTAATACCCTAATTTGAACCCTATTATAGACTGAGCTTGGCCATAATCTTGTAGATAGTAGCAAATGGTGAGATGAACTTCTCTCATAAGAACTTTGAGCATTGTTCTTAAGCGTGCCTCTTACTTCACCCCACTTTATCAAATAGTGCTAGCAAGGATCACACAACCATGCTATGTAGGATCTACAAAGTCAATTCTGTAGTTCTTGAAGGGTTGGCAAGCTACAATGGGTGTTAACTCCATCCTATCCTTTTTATTGGCACTTTAGTTACATTTAAAATCATCATAATGCTTGAGAAAGTGAGCTACATCCTTGAATAAGGCGGGCCACCAAAGCTAGGATTGAAGTGTGTTTACTATTGTGGTCTCAATGTTTGGCCTCTCATTATTCCTCCATGTGCCTCTACTAGGACATACTCATGCTTACACACACTTTTGCAACATTCTTCCATGCCCAAATCAATAGGATAATCTAGCTATGAGTTAATGCACCCAAGCCTTTAATGATAGTAAATGTAATCTTGCTTTCGCCCAAGGCTAGTAGTTGTAGGAGCCCTTCACCAAGGGGATACTTTGTTCACATTGGGTGTTAGGACTTGCCCTCAATGTGAGAGATCTCTTTGTAGGGAGGACATTAGGCTAGTAGGACAAGGATGTTATGGGGGGCTCTAGATGTAAATCCCTAATCCGCCCACAACTAGTCTAACCCCTACAAGCCCCCAGGATGCTCTTCTCGAAAGGCCTAGATACTAGTTAGAGGCAGATTGGTGGGTCGTGTGCCATTAGAGTTGGACATGAGTATCTAGGAGCTTTAGATATGATTATCGAATGAGAAACAAAATACCATTGTAGCATTGCACCTTAGAGAAGATGCAAGATAAATGCATTGTTTAGTAATTGCTTCCAAAAGATTGTTTGATATTGTCTTTGTGTCTATGACAATAAATTACGTGAAGGAACCAATGATTAATGGTCAATTAAGGAAGCTATATTTGCATGATAAACATATATACATATGTCTTCTTGTACTGGGAGCTAGTGAAACAACAATCTTATTTGTTTATGGCACATTTCCATTTCTTATTGTTCAAGGCTTATAAAATTGCTTATGAGACAAACATAGGGAAGACTTATTTTTAGAACATGTAAAGAAAGAATGTACGTCGAATGCCCTCATTGACAAAGGAGCCCATCATAACACCTTAACTTATGAGGCCTTCACCAATGTAGCACAGCCCCGGCTAGCAACTACTGTAGCAAAGATTAACTCATATATAGGGGGAAATCCTGCTCACTTTTAGAGAAGTGTGTCATATCTATTGAAACTCAAAGTATACACTCTCTCCTCTCTCTCTCTCTCTCTCTGTGCTATGGATACAAAAATTTGACCTTCAACAAGGTGTCAAAGCTCCCAAATCACATCCATATTAGTGTTTAACTCATTCCAAAAAGATGGATGATGGATTCCTACAATCATTAGCAAAGGCAGTCAGATCACTATGCAAAAGGCAAAACGTGGGAAAAGGCGAAGATATGAGATCTCGTTCATCTCTGCTTGGAAGGGTAGAATCTGAGATTTCAAGCTTAGAGTAAATAAGAATAGCATAAAAGAGATTTTGGTGCAACATGTGTTTATGCATAGAGAGCTATATTTGGAACCTAGAAGTTCAAATCTTCTAATGCAAAAACCAAATTGTAAGGATTTAATTCTTAAAGTCTTTCTTTTCTTGAACTTGGTTTAAGGTTTTTCATTATAATATTTTTTCATTTCTCTTGTAGATGTCTATCCCTCTAATCTTGAGGAATGTCAACCGGTCGAGTCTATTGTTGATGTGATTGATGTGATGCATGGCTTGATTGGAGAAGAGATGTACAAAGGTAGAAAGAAGACAGAGCTTGCAGACAATGGAATATTCTTCTATGACCATTCTTATATTGTCCCTATGCAGCATAGCCAATGGGGATCAATATCCCCCCTTCCTTTGCCAGATTTTTCAAGCTTTGAGTGGCCTTTGCCAAGTCTAGCTACTAATGAGGGCTATAGATGTAAAATATTTTCTAAGATACAGATAGCATTAAAACCTAGTATCTCAAGTAGGCTAAGCAAAGTTACTTTGTTCATGTCTATTAATATATTTGTTGACTTCTTTTCTAATACTAAGATAAGAAAATCAAAGGCTATGCTTTCAATGAAGAGACTAACATATGATCATGTTATACAATTTGTTGATGAGGGATGGGACACTAGGACAAAAGGGAAAATTATGTGTAAGATAGATCAAAACTCTATAGCTTGTAAATATATGCTTGCTACTCAAAATTTCATACTTAGATTTTATTATAGTAGACAGCATTATGTTGGCGGTAGTTTGGTTGCTTTAGACCAAAATCTTGATAATTTTAGCAAAGATCTTATAGTGGATCTTGATGTTTGGTACAATGAGGACATTATTGCAATCCTACAGGTTAGATCATCATGTACACTACATCAAGTGAGGATGGATTTACAAAATGAAGATATTAAACTACCATACTCATTTTTGTTCCAACTTAATAACAAACGAGTAAGTTTTATTTCATATTATATTCATTTAGATGTATATTTGATTTCATTTCTTGATTAGTGAACATTTGTAACATTTTTTTAAAACAAATATCAATGAAGAGAGAAGAATATACAATGCAAGGATATTGAAGAAAATATCTATTTACTATCAATATAAAATACATGTACAAATTTTTGTGAGCCATCTCCATGACTTATACACAAGGGCTTACAATCTAAGGCAAAGCTACTTTTTTGAGAAGGAACATCCTTTCTAGGAGTCCTTTTGCCTATCTTTGATGCTTTGGTTGTTGAAGGCATAGCTTCACCTACTGTAGCTACATGCACCTCTTCTCCTTCAATGTCCAAGCCTCCACTTCTTGTCGATTGTATACAATTGGTCATTATGTACTTCAAGAGCTTTGCTCTTATATACCAAACATGCTCACTTGTATAGCAATCCCTTGTAATTTGTCATACATTTGTAAGGAAATATTTTTAATTCACTGTTATTTTTTACAATGGACTATTTTGTAATAAAACTCTATCTTAAAGTTTAGTATGTTTCACATTACCTTTATAAGTTTATCATCATTGAGATAAATAAACTAAACCAATCTTCTAGCATTTACAATTACTCTCCAGCCCCATAAGAGTAACTATCATCCTGATGAGGACACTGCAATGAACAAGAGTAACTTGTTTATGGTAGTTTTTAGAATAAATTTTCTTAGTATGTTCCAATCATATTAATCAAGAACTTACCACAACTTGTCTATATTGCATTGTTGCAAGTAAGTCCAATGGCAGGCTCCAATGAGAACTAAAAACAAAAATATTTCAATAATCTAGCAAAACAAGATCTCATAAAATCTAAAAAAATATCAAATTACTTGCTTTTCATTGTATGGAATTAGAAGAAGCTCCCAACGAAGAATTAGCAATAACAAAGTTACTTCAAGAGTTTGATTGCAAATAGCACAACTAGGTAAATATAGCAATTGACTCTAGAGATGGAGAGGATAGAATTATTTCTTCAAGAGCTACAAACTCTTAAAGTTTTGAAAAGCTTTTAGAAGATGACAATATGGAAAAAGGATTAAAATGAAGTAGAAGTATGTATAGAATTTAGTTTCAAAATCTTGTAAAAGGACAAAGATGTAGAGACAAACTAGTTATTGCAAGAATTGCTCTAGTCTCAGAGAAGATAGAGCAAGCTAGTAAAGAATTTATTGTAACTATAGCTCTAGCTTCAAAAAAAGATGATATGATGGAGGAATTTGTAAAAGGGATGAGGGATTTGTAGTTGAAATTCGGTAAGTTGGACCTTCTGGATTTAAAACTCCAACCTGTGAAGAGTTTATGTACATACGTATTTGGTGTGATAGTACATAGCATACATGGAAAGATTGTGATATCTATAATGATTCTTAAAGAAACGTTTTTGTTATTTTCAAATATGGTAAGATTCAGTTGAGTGAAATAGGATTGTTGCTTTGATAAGTATTAACTTTGGAAGAGGTAGTATGAGAATGTTCATGGAAGGTATGTTTGCTTTGTAATTGAAGCTACTATTTGTGGTTTGCAATTTGAAAATGTCATAAAAACTAAGGCATGACTAGTAAGAAGAATGAGCTTTGTTCCTATGTATAGACAACAAACAAAGGAAATATTTCTAGATATGAATTGAATCATGCAAGAGATTGCATTCATAATATGATTGGTTGAAATGATCAAGTAGATTTATTTTCAATGTATGCATGTATTTCTAAAAGACAAAATAATGGGATTGTTGTGAAAGAAAAATGAAAATTGAATGATGAAGGGATAATAAAAAGAATAGCCAAAGGAACCATCAAGTTTAATTCCAAACAATGTATGCCTCATTCAAGTCCTTCACCTGATGTACTCATGTCAAAAATATCAAAAGGAGAGAAGCAAGACTAGAGCAAACCTAAAACCAAGCATTGAGCTTCTAAATTGAAGTCTATCATTGAGATAGCTATACATCTTAAGAAAGTTTTGGAACAGAGGATTCTAAACAACAAAGTGGAATTTAATCGGAATGAAATACTTGGGGTTGTGAAGAGAGGATTCCATTATGAAATCATAGATATTATCAAGAGGAAGCACCAAATTGTGGGTGAATCAATCATTGCCATGTTGCAAGGAGAAGAAGAACTATTTTCACAAGCATACATGGTATATAGGATTCAAGATGTTTGGGATGCAAAGGCAAGAAGAAAAGATTGCTAAAAATAAAATTTTCAACCAAACTTCCCAAGAGGTAAAATAGGATCCCTCCATAGAAGAAGATGCACCAAAGTTATCCCAAAAAGCCATTATACAAGGAATCATTGGGCTAGAGCTGCTACAAAGACTCTTGTAAAGTGGAAGATATTGAGGAGCCATGTATTACATTGGTCGATCATGGATTTGAGATAAATGTTATGAAAAGCATTTGTCATAGTGGGAGGTGGTCGATTAGTATGGATCATGGTGGGAGGTGGCCGATTAGTACCAAGGGATTTGTATGCTACATGTTTAAGTGTCAAAATCGCTATTGAAGATGTGTAGGATGACTAGCATTTCTTTATACACAATGTATCTACATACCTTGTGATTCTTGAATAGTCATGTATTGTTATACTCCATATGGAAATTAAGATCTTGGATGATGGGTCTTGTGCAACCATATATTACTATAGTTTGTATGGAACTAAGTTGGTGGATATATTTTACCCTTGAATCCTAAAGAATTTGAAATTTTTTGAGGAAATATGATTTTTCAATAGTAGGTGCCATTATAAAGAAAGACTCTGATGGTACTTAAAGGAAAAGGCTCTTGCCTCTTTTAGTAGGTAGAAATGTTTTTTCTACACATTTTATAGCATTTTCAACACATTGTTTGGTTTCTTTCCAAAAGTTTAAAAATATGCATATAAATGTAGCACATATGTTTGTAAGACTCGAGAAGGCTTGGAGAAGTATGGGTTGCTTGAATATGATCAATAGATCACATGGGGTCTTTGATAAAATGTCTTATGTTGATACTATGAGTGAACTTGCACTTCTGATGCACTCTAGGCTACACATGGGAAATGAAATTGTTAAATTATGCTCTATTGACATGTATAAGGTGATAGAAGTTTTGAAAGGCATGCTTGCATTTATACATGCGAAATATTAGAGGCATGGATTGAAATGACATATAAAATGATGACTACGAAGGTTAAGCATGTTGCTTTGTCATTTCCTTCTAATAATGAGAAAATGATAGAGTTAGCTTCTTGTCATCAATTTGTAAAGATTTGAAGAAGATTGGTTGGCTATTGCAGGGTCTCTAAAAGAATTGAAGATTGGTTGTGAATATTTTTTTCTCATGCACGGTAATAGTGCTTCATGGATATACTACCAAAACATAGTAACACATTTGCATTTCAACCACATGAAATTGGATGTGTTGACCTTGTTGCTTGGATGGGCTATGGATAGGATGATGAGCAAGGAAACAAATATGATGTGAGATTTGCAACCAAAGTTTTGAGTCAATATCAAAGAAAGTGTATGCAAATAAAAAGGGAATTATGGGGAGTGGTTATAGCATTGAAGTGTGAAAAATAGTATTTTATTGGATCTTTAGTTATTATTAAGACAGATTGCTTACCACTTCTTGGCATGATTACCAGTTGCTTGACTCTAGATATTTTCTATGCTTTGATAGATTGCTTATATCAAAACTTTGAATCTAGAGTTTTCATTGTATTGTAGGTAGAGATAATACAATTGTTGATATGCTATCAAGGACTAACTATAATGATGAGGAATATATGGTATTTTATCGTGAAGAAGTTGAAACTACAAGAGTAACACTTGATCATGTATGGTATGTTTCTTCAATTGAGGCTTTTAGATGTATGAGGGTGAATGGTTACTAATAGATCGTTACTTGAGTAGTTTGATAAGGAAATAAGGGTGGACTGAGCAAGATTTTAAGAGGATCTAAAGAAAAGCATGAAGAATGGGTTTCTATGGAAGCATCTAGCTTTAAGAACGGAGACTACTAGTATTGTATGTAGACTACTTTTGGAAGATGTGATATACCACTATGGTTGTGTTGGAAATGCGACTACAAATAGGGGAGAATTGGACACAAATAAAGCTTGGGAATTCTTGTTAAGGATGGGGATCAAGCCAGCTTACTTTTCAGAACCAGAAATGGGCTGACACTAGTTCTACTGGCCTCTATGCTCAACCAAAATACCCCATGGCCTCACAGCCAAGGAGAGCGCTTGGAGGCTACACACACTAATCTAACTTAAACATGTGTTCATATTGTTTATAGTCCAATGGATCCCTTCCCAACTCCTCATAGGGAGTACCCAAACATAATGGTGTGTGAGGTGTTCACTAGTCTCAATCCACGGCACACATAATGGTGTTCACTAGTCTCAATACTCATAGGGAGTACCCAAACATGATGGTGTTCACTAGTCTCAATCCACGGCACACATTTTAGCAGCCCATCAGTAGGTTTCCCAAAAATGATGCTACTCGGTGCTCCCTTGGAACGTCATGGGGTTTGCCACTTAGGCCCTATTGAGTCTCCTTCGCAACGGGAGAGTTCCGACCGAACCCACTAGGATCAACCTAAATTTTCAGGTTCCTAATATCAGAGGATGAGTCTCCTAATAGCCATCTAGCATCAATAATTTCAAGTCTCCACTTCTACAGGATTACTCGATCTGAAGCGAACTTGCCATTGCACTTGGTTCAAAGAGAATGGGAGACAGAGGGGAGTGTGGTATGTCAACCCTCCTACCCATAAGGCAAAATCCCATTCCGGCCCCCTAAAACAATGCAAGTCGGTTCTATCTAACAACTAGTTGTGGTCAATTTATCATCTTCCTATTTTTATTGCCAATTTAGAAAAGATCCCAACTAATTGGGACCACCCTAGCGTTGGATGGACCCATCGGGGTTATGCCCACCCGCTTTCCTTTGATGATGGAATCATCTTTAGTTTTTTAATTACCTACAACACATTTATTAGATAATATACAACCAGCTTCCTTAATTAGTTTGTGAAATCACATGTTCCTTTACGTAATTTATCTCATGGACATGCATACAATTCAAAAAATCCTTGAATAAAACAAACTTCTTAATTATATTGGAAGTTATTACAATTTCCATCTTTTCGATCTTGTGGAAGATACACAAAATTCTACGAGGGTATATTGCCCACCAAGATTCCATCCTTCTAACTAGTATTTACAGTTCCAAGATCCCATCCTGGGCATGAAGGGGCTTGTCAGACTCTAGGAATAATGTAGGATTTACAACCAGAGCCCCCTTGGCACCCACATTTCCTACCACCTGAGACTATCTCTATAGACAGACCTTTCCCTATATGGAGCCAGCCTAAGCCTCTCGAAGCGATAACCATGACCTCCTTGTTGGGGGTAGCCTAGCATGATCCTTTCTTTTATCCTATTTGTCAATATTTTCAATCAAAGATCTAGATTCTAGCAAACACAAACAGTCATTTCAAACATATATCAAATGATGGAATGACAATCACACATCCTGCAATTCACAGCTTTCATAGCCAAGGTAGACCTTATCCTAAGGTAACCTTACATTCTAATGAGGATTCTCCTCGCCATAAAGAAGTGTTGAGTACATCTCTTATAACATGTTAAGCAAGGCATGAATTTTCCATTTGGGACTATCTTACCCAACATAAGTGAAATTCCTTAAAGAACTATATTGTGCCAATAATCTAACAAGATGACTTATAGATCCCTCTAAATAGAGTTTTACTTTTTGAGTGTTAGTCAACACTTAACCTTGTCACATTTGACAGAAATTATATTGAGTTATTTTACTAATCTCAAGTGCGCATAAATTCATATGTGCAATCACCTCTTGCAACTATTTTTATCATGATTCTACGATGTAGAGTCTCACTTAATCTAACTACAAATCATAGCGATTAATTATTTATGCAGGTACTAATGCTTTCTAGATGAAACTATCGATTTGTGTAAGTGTAAAATATAGAAGCTAATATTTTATGTAGCGAAATAATAACCTAGTATTGAATAACCTGGTTTGGCATGACAACATTGGAAATTTCATCTTTTCTCGCACTTGCGTTCACAATACCCGATGTTCTGTTGGTAGTGCCAACTCCGGTAATCTCAAGCACTCTCGTATCTTTGGCAATACTCGTTTCTCGACTGGTTGTGGTGGTTCTCATGGTTTTTCCACCTCGTCGCTTTAGAGCCATATCGTTCACAAGTGGATTCAAGAGATAAAGAAGGAGGAATGAATTCAAGATAGGAGAGCATAAGAGAAGATGGCTTAGTCGAAGACCGAGATAGGGGGAATTGAGCTAACTCTCTCCTGCAGTCTCTCGGGGTAACTCCTCTCTCTCTCTCTCTCTCTCTCTCTCTCTCTCTCTCTCTCAAGCTCCTTCTCGTAGCTTCTCTGTTGAGGGGTATCCTTCTACCTCCCTCTCTCTACCTCTCTCTCGCAACCTCTTGAGGTCTCCTTGTACTTCTCTAAACTACTCCCCATGCCTCATATGTATAGCTATTCAAGAGAAGAAGGGTTGTGATTGCGAAGAAGATCTCTTTATGAAGGGAAACTTGGAAAAATCAGCAATCTGAAACTTCAAGATACAGTCTAATGCTCAAATCACAAATTTGATAGTTCCGTTGGCTCCTAAAGGGGGGTAAAACCCCAAGACACTTGATTAGAAATCTTCCAGTTCACTCTTTCTTCTCCCTATTCGAAGTGTTGTTTTTTGCCTGTAAACTGCAATTGTGACGTATGCGATTTTTCCAATCCTTCTTTTTTGTATTAAATCTCCAAAAGAAGCTTAAAAAACCACTTACTTTTTTTTTACATGACATCTTGTTTTAGAAATTTTCATAGCTTTTTAGGATATTTACAATAAATAATATCTAAAATATGCTAGTTTTGTTCAAAAATCTAATATTTATGGACCATCCATACTATACACATTGACATTAATGACTAATATACCTCATAACTCTCATTCACGTGGTAACTTCCATGATGGGTGGCTATGGTCCTTGTCAATTTGGAAAAAATGTCGAGTTATGACTCTTGGTTTTTTTAATTAAATAAAAACTTTAGTTATTAACATTAGTTAGTTTTTACTTTAGTTAGTCTTTAGTTAGTAACCTTACTAACTTATTAATTGACTAATTAACTTTCAATAAGCTAACATGAAATACATTTTGGATTTTTATATTCTCAAGGAGTTGTATCTTGTAAGCGCTTGGTCTTAAGCACTCGAGAACATTGTAGGGTCCATAATATCTTAGACTTAGCTTCTTAAATTATCCTAAAGACAAAGAACTCTTATTTGAAAGGACATGGACAAAGACCATGTCTCCTTCCTTGAAGATTCGTTCTTGCCTTTTTAGATCAACATACACCTTTTGTCAATTCTTGGCAGCTTGAATATCCTCTTTGATAAATTTGATTTGATCATCCATTTCTTCTAACATTTTTCTTGAATATTCTACCCTTAGAGTAGGATCGGAAAATTTTAGTGGCATACGGTAATCTTGACCATATAGTGTCTGAAATGGAGTCATCTGAATACTTCTATAATATGAGGCATTATAAGCAAATTCCACTAAGATAGATATTGAATCCACCTTTTAGGTTCCTTGCTGCAATATGCACACAGAATATCCTCAATCACTTGATTAACTTGTTCTGTCTACCCATCAATTTGTGGATGATAAGCAGTACTGAAACAAAGTTGGGTTCCAATGGCTTCAAATAAACTCTTCTAGAAATGTGATGTGAAAAGAGAATCATGATCACTGAAGATCCTTTTAGGTAACCCATGTAACCTAAAAATCTCTTTTACAAAAAATCTTGCAATATCTGAAGCTTTGTAATTGGTTTTTGTTGGAATAAGATGAGTGACCTTTGTTAGCATGTCTACTATTACCACTATTGAGTTATATCCTCCTTGTACAGAAGGTAAACACTACAAAGTCCATGCTAATAAACTCCATTTTCATTTGGGAAATATCAAGTGGCTGGAGTTTTCTTGGTAACTTGACATTCTCAGATTTTACCCTTTGGTAATTTAGACATTCAGTGACATACTTTAGTACATCACCCTTGAGTTTTTTCCAGTAATAGCTTTTCTATGACACCATTAAGAGTTTTTGCATATTCGGGGTGTCCTGAAAAAGGAGAATCATGTGCTTCCCAAAGTATCCTTCTCTTGAGAGTTTGACTTGAAGAAATGCATAGTCTCATTCTGAAATAAACAAGTCCTTCATCTTCATCTGTAGAGAATTCTTGATACTTAGTCTTGAGTTTGGGATCTTGTTTCTTATTCTAAACTTCCCAAAATAATTGTTGATAGTCTGGGTCCTTATTTGCTTCATCCTTGGTCAACTCGATGATAGGATTAGTTGGAATTGATACCATTGTAGCTAGAGCTTCTGCCCTAGATGGTTCTTCAGCAATAAGAGCATGAAGAAAGGCTTTACGACAAAGGGTATCTACTACTATGTTTTCTTTACTAGGTCTGAAGTTAATTTCAAATTCATACTCCTACAGAATTTCAATCCACCATCGTTGCCTCATATTAAGATCGGACTGAATAAAAATCCACTTAAGACTTTTATGATCAATGAACTAAGGAAAACTTATTTCCAAGCAAGTAATGTCTCTATAATTTAAGAGTATGAATCACAGGTAATAACTCGAGGTCATGAAGTAGCATATCTCTTTTCATGGGCTTTCAACTTTCTCGAAGAGTAAGCTATAGGATGACCTTCATGCATTAGTATGCATCCCAATGAAAGAGAGCTAGCATCTGTGACAACTTCAAATTCCTTGCTTAAGTCAAGTAGCCTTAAGATAGGAGCAATTATCAAACTATGCTTTAGTTGCTTAAAGCTAGACTGTTCAATTGGCATCCAAATAATGGCAACTTGCTTTTTGAGTAAATATGTAAGAGGTACTGCAATTTGGGCATAGTTTTTTATGAATATCTTATACCATCCTATTAGACCTAGAAAACTTCTCACTTCCTTTATAATGGTTGGAGGTGGCCAATCTTGAACATCTTTGACCTTGGTAGGATCTATTGATATACCTTTAGTAGACACTATGAATCCCAAGTATTCAATCTTCGTTTTGAAGAATGCACACCTCTTCTTCTTGGCATACAACTTATGAGTTCTCATTGTCTCCAGGACAATGCGAAGATGTGGTTCATAATCTTCTTTGTCCTTAGAATAAGTTAGGATATCATCAAAGAATACAAGAATAAAATCATCAAGATGAGGTCTGAAATGTCTTGCATTAACCTATTGAAGGTGATTGGGGCATTTGTCAACCCAAATGACATCACGATGAATTCAAAATGACCGTATCTTATGTTGAATGCAGTCTTTGGAATATCTTCATTCTTGACTCTGATCTAGTAATACCCTCACCGAAGATCGATCTTAGAAAAGATCCTTGCTCCTTGTAGACGATCAAGAAGCTCGTCTATCCTCGAGATCAGGTACTTATTCTTCATTGTTATCTATTTTAGCCCTCAGTTTAGTCAATACAAAGACAGAGAGTTCCATCTTTCTTCTTTTGGAATAATATTGGGGCTCCCCATGGTGAACTACTTGGCCGAATATACCCTTGTTCTTTGAGTTTTTCTTTTAGTTAAATGGCTTCAGGAATAGACATTTTGTAAGGTTTTTTTGCAACTGGAGAAGCTCTTGGAACAAGTTTGATGTCATGATCAACTTCTCTTTCCAAAGGTAACTCAGTTAGCCCTTCAGGAAATATGTCAATGTACTCTTTTAACCAAAATGGTTCGTCTTCTATCTGACCATCTTGATTTACCTTGTTAAGCTTGATCAAGTAAATAGGCAATCCTTTCTTCAAGTCTTTCACAATTCGAGAAGCTTTTGCTAATTGAACTTTAGGTTTCCCTATTTCACCTTGTGCAGTTGTTATTTCACCATTCAAATCCTGAAATGTGGCTTGACCTTTTGCATGATGGATATGAGCATAATTGGGAATCAGTCAATCCATTCCTAGTAAACATTCATAAGCTCCTAAGTTCATTACTTTGAACCTCATACTTGAAAGGTTTTCTCCTAGGTTAAACTCTACCTTGGCAATTTGTTGTGTAGAAAGTACTTCCTTTCCATTTACTAATTCCACAAGCAATTTTGATGCATTTACTGTATCTATTCCTAACTTCTTGGCACACTTGGGAGGAATAAATGAGTGTGTACTTCCATAGTCAATCAAAACTTTAAATGATTTACCTCGATGGCTAGCTAGTTTCTGTATTACCAAATATTGACGATTTGGACCTTTCCTATGGAATGCATCATGAACAATTGTTTTTTTAATATCTTCTTCCATATAGTAGGGTCTTCCTCCCTATTAGTCGCTTCTAGGGTAATATTTGACGTTCTTCCTCTTGCCATAGATACTTGACCGTGGCCTTGGGCAGCTCTGCCTTGACCTCGAAATTGGCCTTGGCGATGATTTTCACTAAGCTTTGGACAATCTCTCCTAAAATGTCCTAGCTCATTGCAATGAAAGCACCTATCACTAAATTGATTGCTTATTACGCATTCTCTATTTAATAAATTTATGTCAATAAATTAATGACTCACTTTTCTTTAAGTGTTGATGATGATCTAGCATGGCCATGAGACTATTTAGAGACCAGTATTCCACTTAATGGGGTGATCAGAGCACTGTGACGAGAATATTTGGTACATACAGTACAAGTTATAAAGGGGAAATGAAGTGTCTACCAAGTGTAAAGAAAACTAGAGAGAGCATGTGTATATGTTGTAAGCTTTCAAGATCAAACTAGAATGAATCATGATCCATACAACAATATCAATCAGGATCCTTAAATCTTATTTCATCAAGATTTCAACTATTCTATTTCAGAATCATACTTGTGGTGTACTATCAATCATGTAAGGGTACCGTTAATCATGATGGGAATTAGAATAATAAAATTCTTCTTCTTGCTTATCTGTAAACAAGCAACTTGATGTGGGAGTTTGTATGCTGGTCCTCTGCCTCGTGCGACTGGTCCTTCGCGATCAGAGGGTATAGCAGGGCGGTTTTGACTGCCATGAACACACTGCTATTGATGGATTGCCGCGAGACTTACTGTAGAGCTCAATCGTTCGAGGATCTTCACCTTCACGCAAGATGGTAAGCGATTGGAAGCCCTCGATATCAGCTTTGCTCTGATACCACTGATGTGCAGATCGGATGCTGTATGCATACGTAGCGAGCGCTAGAAGGTCCCCAAGAATAAAAGAACTCTACTTTTGCACAAAAAACAAGAGAGAATACTTGCACGACATGAAGCAAAAGACTAATTTGATACAATCTCCCTCCATGCCTTGTGTGAGCACTCCACAAAGCATGTATTTAATATATTATTCATCTCCAAGCTAAAAAAAATAGCCCAAATTTACAATTAGCATGCTTTAGCTTTTGTGTTTGCTTTTGTCCAAATAAAGAATAAAGTGGTTGGACGCCCAAAGAGTCGAGATGTTCCCAAATACAATGTCCAATAACAAATATTTATACAAAATAATAAATATAAGGCAAGTGCTTTAATAAATAAGTGCGTCAAAACAAATATTGGTGCCACGCCTAAGATGCGCGCCCATCAAAAATGATAATTTCTTCTAAATAACTTGAATACACGCTATCGCCTAGTACTTCCCAACGCCACCATTGTCTGCTCTACACATTAACTGAAGCATTTACAATTGTTAGAAAATAATAAAATTAAATCGACAAAAGTGAATACTTAGTAGTCTTCAGCTACAAAATAAATAAATTGGTTAGAACTCAATCCTAACCTTAATTTATTATGAGTGCATACTCTAAACTCATAAATGTCCATTAATTTAAATATGTATTTTGCGGAATCACCCGCTATGGAATCACCCACTTGCACATTAAATTAACAAGTCGCCTGAAAAGGACAGGCATCTCCATTGACTTTTCACACAAGGAATCTACCTTGTATATGAGCCCCGACAATAAATATAATTTTACGGAATCCACTGCAAAACCTCACGGAATCCACCGTGGAATATGCCTCTTGGCATTAGACTAAGAATTGGTCAATACCTCAATACATTAACAAAGAGAGATGAATGGTTAGATGAGGAGTTTAAGAAAATTAAGAGAAAAGCGTATGGGCTTTTCTTAAAAGATGGATACTTATGGAAACATGCTAAAAAGAAACAGGGTATGCCATTGCGAGTTTTGGGTGACACAGCTTCACAAGTAAATGTTATACAAGAATTTCATGAAAGCTTGTGGGCTAGTCATAGAGGTATTTGGGGTACTTTTGCAAAGATCAAAGAAAGATATTGGTGGCAGAGTATGTATAAGGATATTGCTCACTTTGTGGAAACATGTATGACATGTCAAATGTATTCATCTGTGAGACATCAGAATGGATTGCAACCCACATATCCATTGTCTCTTCATTCTAAGTAGGTGGTGGATTTGGTCACAATTCCTATATGTCTTTGGCAAATGAGGTATCTTATGCTTTCCCGTGAAGACTTGACTAATCAAGTGGAAGGAAAAGCTTTACGTATTAAGACAACAAATGTTGTGTGTACTTTTCTCTTAGAAGAGATCTTTTGTCGGTATGGCTGTGTGGGCAAAATTACAGCAGATAGGGGTGAGTTGGATGCAGATGAAGCTCATGATTTCTTTGCATGATTGGGGATAAAGCTTTCTTTAACTTTAGCCTATAACCCTGAAGGAAATTGCAAAAGTGAAAGAGGTCATCCACCTATTGTGAAGGCATTGGCAAAAGCATGTGGAGAGAAGGTAAAAGAGTGGCCACGATTGCTACCTTATGCTTTGTGGGCTGACAGAACAACTCATAGTGTTGTTACATGATATATGCCTTCAGAATTGATGTATGGTCAAAAACCTATCATACTGATAGAAGAGATGGTAGTCACATGGAGTGTGCTTCCTTGGGAAGAGGAGTTGAATCGAGAGGAGTTGTTGGCCTTGTGCATTAGAGAGTTGGAAAGAAAGTCAGAAGACATAGAGACATCAAATGCAAAATTAAGGGCAGCAAGGATATAGAACAAGAAACGGTTTGAAAAAAGACATAGACTGAGACCAAGAACCATACAAGATGGGGATTGGGTATTGGTTTATGATAGTAGTTTAGACAACCAACATAGTGCCATGCATACATTTTCCAAAAGATGGTTTGGACCCTATGTGGTAAGATAGGTGTTTGATAATGCTACTTATGCATTAAATGAACTAGATAAGATAGCCATAAAATTTTCGGTAGTAGGGAAAATAATTAAATTATTCAAGAGACAGGAATCTACTGTGCCAGAATTGGAAGAAAATGGTGGCCATGATACACGGGATAGCTAGGAAGATATGGAAGATGAAGAAGCAAAGGATATGGTTACGGAGGATGAGGAGGACTCAGAATCTGGTGACAACTAGGATTTTGGCACATACCAAAGAATGTGCAGGTTCAGAGGGAGTGGATGTCATGCCACTACATGGGCACGGTGTGAAAAACTCTAGAATGCATCATCATCCGACTTCTTATTGATCAAGAGAGTCAATGTGATCTGAGTTATTAGTATTAGTGTGAGTTGCATGGATTATCCAAAAATATTAGATTTTTGGATCATTTTAACATATTTTTGATATTATTTATTATAAAAATCCGAAAAAGTTAGAAAAGCTTCTAGATTAGGATGACATGCAAAAAGTAAGTTGCTTTTTTAGTCAGTTATTGGATTTTCATATAAAAAATACAAATTGGCAAAATCTTCGCGTCGCAATCGCTGTAAACAGGTTGAAAACTACACTTTGAACTGGAAAAAGAAGAAGGAGTGATCTAAGAGATCCATGAGTAGGTGTCCTGCAATTTTACCCCCCTTTCGGAGCCAACGGAGCCATCAGATTTGGATTCCAAGAGCAGGAAAGAAGGAGCTATAATTTTGATGCACGTTTTGTTCTATGAAGAAGCTCTAGGAGATCTAATGCTTGGAGATTGCTTCTGAGTAGTGCAAAGATTCTAGGTTCTTTCAATACATATTGATTTAGTTCATTGTGCTTTGTCTTTGTCGTGTTTACCTCTTGTCTATTCTCTTCCATCTCCTATATCTACTTCCTTCTACCTCTGATCCCCAGTGGTTTTGACCTTTTGACAAAAATCCCTCCGACAACATTGACCTTGGGCTTGCTTAACATAGCCCCCTGAAGTCCCCTTTGTTTTGATTCTAGAGTCTATTATTCCTTGGCTTTGACTGAATCTCTTGAATAACAAGTGCTGCGCCAATCAAAGTATCTTGCAGATCAGTTGGATAAATAGATTCAAGGCGTGTGTTTAGAGGAGCATTCAATCCATGACAAAACTTAGGCACCTGCTGAGAAATAGTCATGGAAGGCACACATATAAGTAGTGACATAAAATTTGAGTAATATACCTTCAACAGGCTCATTCCTAGCTGTCTTAAGATAAAAAACTCATTCATTTTTAGTGTGCAATAAGCTAGTGGCAAATATCGACCACACACAGCTTCTTTAAGATTTTTCCAAGTAATAGCTCTCTCACCAAGTCCATGGTCTTTACACCACTATTTCCACCATAGGCTTGCCTCACCGATCAATTACAATTTGGCGATCATAGCTTGATTAGCAAGGGTAGTTCCTTTGGTAGTAAAGTAGTCCTCCATGGTTTCAATCCAAATCTCTACCTCAGTTTCAATGTCTTTGCCCTTGCTATCTAATTCCGGTGGCTTAACCTGCTTAAGGAGATAACTTCTTCTCCTAAAATTTAGTCTAGCAATAGCTTTATTACCCTAGGTTATCATAAGTTTCACAATTTAGTTTAGCGCTTAAACCTTTTAGCTTCATTTTCATATTAACATACCTTACTAGTTTTGCAAAACAATTATGGGCCAAAGAGGACAATAATTTTACAAAATCTAGCTGCTATTATCTTTTATTATGAGTAGCTATATGCTACGATTTTTACAAGTAAGAGATATTTACAAATGGAAGATGTTTACAAGTAGAGATACATCAGTATCAATAGGATAGGTTGGATGCTATGCAACATTTTCAAAACATGATATCATTATATCTTTTTTTTTTCAGGGATGGATATTAGTTACATTCATGTAGAAGAAGTAGGCCAATTGTTATCTATATCTAGAAACCTATACTATGGAAATGGCATATCTAGAAAACCATGGATATAGTAATCTTGATACTTACAACGTTCTTGGATTATAATACTGTCGGTTGGGATTACCTTCACTACCTTGTCATAAACATAACGGTCTAGACGTATCTATCAACACTAGTAATCATAAGTGGATTCCTTCTAGACAGGGACAAAAGATAAATGCCTCAACTACTTTTAAATTTTCCATCCATTTAAGGCATTTCTTCAGATTAGTCTACATGTTGAAGAATCGATCAGCCTTAATTAACAATAATTCTCATCCTAGAATCATCTTCTTTTGCAATTCACAGGGGATGGATTGCATAGGCGATCAAGTATCCTCATCATTCCTCTTCTCCACCCGTCATTTGTGGAGTTCACCATAGATGTGTACATTTCTCGAAAAACAAGAAATTGGTTCTAGGCTTCATTATTCTGCTAAAGTTTATTCCTTAACAATTAACATGCTCATTATTACTTAAAACAATGTCTTAAAAACCATATATATTTTAATTTTCAATTATGCTATGATACCATGTGTCACACGCATGCCTAACAATTCCTTGGCAGCACGTTTTAGTGGTCCATTGAGGAACTATCCTAGATGGCTTTTCCAGGCACTCGTGAGAATGCATGGGGTTTATCATCTAGGTTTCCCAAAGCCCACCCCGTAACAAAAGGTACCGCCCATTCCCACAAGGATCAACCTGCAAGCTTGGGGTCCTAATTTGATAATCGATGTCTCGATACATTAGCTAGCTCCATTGAAGGTGTCCCATAAGGGCTTCTTGTCCTACTAGAGCTGATGCCAGGAGGCATATTACACGGTGGATTCCGTGCCATAGTGGATTCCGTAAACTTTTATTACTGGGGCTCATACACAAAGTGGATTCTTTGTGTGAGAAGTCGATGGGGATGCCTATCCTTTTCGGGCGTTTTGTTAATTCAGTGTGTACATGGGTGATTCCATAGCGGGCGATTCCGCAAAATACATATTTAAATTAATAAACGTTTATGAGTTTAGAGTGCGCACTCGCGATAAATTAAGGTTAGGATTGATTTCTAACCAATTGATTTATTTATGTAGCTGAAGACTGCTAGGTATTCACTTTTGTCGGTTTAATTGTATTATTTTACTAACAATTGTGAATGCTTCAGTTGATGTGTAGAGATAACAGTGGTGGCAGTGGAAAGCATTAGAGGATAGCGTGTATTCCAGTTATCGTCAATATTTTGATGGGCGCATACCTTAGGCATGGCGCCTATATTTTGTCGTGCCTATTTATCAAGGCATTTGATATTTATTTATTATTTTTGTATACGCATGGACGCATGATTTAGATATTTGTATTTGGACATTGTATTTGGGTACGCCTGACTTCTTGGGCGCCTGTTAGCTTTATTTCTATTTGGCACAAAAGCAAACTCAAAAGCCAAAAGCATGCTATTTTGTAATTTGGGCTATTATTTGAGCTTGAAGATGATTAATACATAAAAATACATACTTTGTGGAGAGCTCACACAAGGCATGGGAGAGATTGCACCCAATTGGTCTCTTGTTCATGTCATGCAAGTCTTCTACATTGATTTGTGTGCAAAAAATAGAGTTCTTTTGTTCTTGGGGACCTTCTGACGCTCACTACGCGCGCTTATGGCATCCAATCTGTGCACCAGTGGTATCAGAGTGAAGCTGAGATTGAGAGCTTCCAATCGCTTACCATCTTGCGCGAAGGCGGAGCTCCTAGAATGAACGAGCTCTACACTCAGTTTCATCACGAACGGTCGATACCGGTGACTTCCTGGTGGTCAAGAATCCCTATCTGCAGCCTCTGATCGCGAAGGACCAGCCTGAGGAGGCGGAGGACCACAAGGAAAGCTCCTTCTACAAGTCATTTTTTCAACAGACAGTAAACTCTTCTTCCATATCTCAAAAAAAGTTCAAAAGCTTTAAAATAAAGCTTAGTAAGCTTAATAGTAAGCTTTATAAAGCTTGCTTCAACGAATTCGACGAATCAGTACAGCGGCATGTCGACGTCAGCAAGGCGGCATGAAAAACACCCCCCCTAAAATCGAAATCGTGATCAGCCATATTTCATAAGCTTAATCACATAAGCTTTCAAATTCTCAAATCTTCTAAGTCTTCAAAGTCTACAAATTCTGCAAGTCAACTATGTTATAGAAGTCACCACAGACTAACTCCAACTATTCCCATAAAGACTGTTCACATGCAGAAGCACAGAAACCGTTTATTGCTCTCTGGTAGACTCTATTCACACACACAAACTTGCTGAACCAGTTTCACCAAATGCAGAAGGTCATGTGCAATTTATACGCAACTTCTACGAAGACAACAAATCCCGCAATTGCAAAAGAGAAAGACTATAAAAGCCAAACAAAAATATATAAGTCTTGTATACCCGACTTTGAGCTACGCTCATCCCGCTAATCGGATTTTGAGAGTGTGAGGTCTTTTGGATTTTAACAGGATGACAGAACAAAATATGGACGATTTTATGGCTGAAGGTGATTTACCCGAACCAACGATTGAACAAAAATTGGATTTAATTATGATGCAGCTTGATGAAGAACGAAGAGCGCGACAAGCTTTGCAAGTTCAATTGGCCAATTTGCAATGATCTACCACCGACAAAGATGGACCGCAACCCGAAGATCTTATTCGACGTACCATCGATGCTGCTTTCGAAGCCCAATCCATCTACAAAGAAACAAAGATAAGTAAAAGAAACTTCAAATTTCGTACTTTCAATGGATCTTGAGATGGAAAGACTGTACTTGCATTTATCAGTCAGTTTGATGGTTACTTTCATGAAGAAACATATGCTAAGAAAGACAAAATTAAATGTGTCGCTAATCATTTAGTCGATCGAGCATCTCTATGGTGGACTGTGGTTCGCAAGACCATTGATTGTCCCACTACCTGGGAGAGTTTCCAAAAGAAGTTTTTGCAGAATTTCCTTCCTCCTCAATTCCATGAAAAAGCCATAAAGCAATGGGATCTTCTTTAGCAAGAGATCGTGAACCTATTTCCCAATACACTGAACGTTTTTGGAATGCCCTATTGCAATTACGCATGCTCGAAGATGTACCTGAAGCGACTCATAAACGCAAGTTTATGTCTGGCTTACTTGGACATTACTATGCTGAAGTCAATATGTTCAAGCCAACAACCCTTGAAGATGCAATTTCTTTGGCTCATGACACTGAAGACAAGATTCGCGGAAAAGACAAGCGTCCACAACAATTTCAAGCTAATGGCAACTATGGTTCCAAGCATTTCAATTCAAATTTTAGAAGATTCAATCAAAGTCATTTTCTTCCATCTTCATTCCATAAGTCTTGGACAAGACCACCTGCTTTGCCATCAAATACCAATCCAAACCCTAAGCCATCCTCACAGCCAAATCCCAATATTCCTAGACTTCCTGCCATTGCCAACAATGTATCTAAAGCCAAACCCATAGTTTGTTACAAATGCCATCAACCTGGACATCTAACAGCCAATTGTCAATCAAAAAAGCCACCTTTCCATATCAATTATCATGGAGCAATGGAAGATGAAGAACGTGAAGAAATGCCTGACTTTACGGAAGATGATGACGACATTGGTACTCCTTCAGATACTTTGCCAAGTATGCCAACTCCACATTCTTTCTTCAGATACTTTGCCAGGTATGCCAACTCCACATTCTTTGTTGACAATGAAATGTTTAGTGCATGGTAAAGAAAAGATTATTTTACATGATGATGGTAGTACACATGATTTTATTTTTGCAAAGTTAGTGAAAGAATTGAATTTACAAACTATTTCTACACATTATCGCATTAAAGCAGCATTCCTAGGCACAATATATAATGGAACACAAGAGGTGCATAACTTAGAAATTAAAATTGGTGAATACACCGAACGAAGAAATTTCCTAGTTATACCTTTACAGTCTAGTGATATTATCTTAGGAATGCCTTGGCATCATCAGTATAACCCTGATATAGATTATTCTACGCATTCAATTAAAATTTATTTCCAAGGAAAACAAATCACATTGCATGGTATGCACTATTCTAATAATTTTCCACTACTTACTCATACTCAAGCTAAACGTGCATTACGTAAAAGTAGCAAATCTTATTTAATATGGGTAAATCTGGTACACTGCTACTTTTACTAGATTTCAACCTCCAATTATTGTGTTTTGGTTACTAGTCTACTACCCTTCATTATTCACCACTCTCTCATCTCAAAGTGGTGGTTATAGAACTTGGGATCCATCTCTAGTGAATGTCACTCTCCAATACTTGTAACTCTTACATTCATTTACAACATTTATTCACTTCAAAGTTTCTTCTCTCTATGTTTGTCTCCGTGTTTGAGTTTTGAGTTTTGCTTTTGTGTTTGCATTTTGCATTTTGCATTTAGGGTTTGAGTTTTGCTTATCAATGTCCGAGTCTTTGTGTTTCAATCATGGTTGTACATGCTATGTTTCCTCAATGAAAACCCTAGCATATCTTCATATGGTATCAGAGCTAGTGTAACCAGCCTTCCTTCCATGGATGGGTGGTAAATCCTTGATTACAACTTAATTACAGCAGCAAACAATTAATGCAAATCTGAAAATACAAATTTACCTACTGATCTTGGACAATGCACACCCGATTGGCCCCAAAATTGGCGTCCCTTTAAGTATTTCTTTAGCATTATTGAAGAAAAAGTTGATTGACAATGGGATTCTCCCGATCCCCTTCACAATCCAAACTCCCCTTACTGTCCAAAGTGACTAGCAAGTCTTCAATCTGATTTGCTCCTTGATTCGGGCACTTGATTGGCCTTCACCCACTTCATGTACGATGGAAATGCCCCAAATTCAATGGCTGGTTAGTCCTCCGCCTAAATTTAGCTGAAATTCACCTTCAGCCCTGAAAAATCCAAGTCTCGGAGCTTCCAATTTCTGGCACGCTTCCCGAGGCTGCTGCTAAACCCTAATTTCTGCTGCAGTTTGAAATTTCTCAGCATCTCGTGATCTCAATGCTGCAATCTCTAGAGCAAGGCTGTAGAAATGTTGGGAGATGAGAGAGAAAGTTGTAGAGAGAGAAAATTCAGAGTTTTGTCGCGAAGAATGATTAAAAATTAGTCAAATGCAGCTATTGCCCTACCACAGCAGCTTGTAGATGCAAAGAACTAAAGAAAATTAGTCATTTACTCTTGCTACCCTGTCTCAACAGCATGTAGATGTTGCCATCTATTATTGATTGGTCTTCTCCTACCCCTGGCTGCCTCAGAAGGTCCTCCAATGGCTACAAATCAGACCAGCAGCATCTCCTCCCTCCCTCTTGCAGGCTGAATGCACTAAAAATGCCTCTCTCTAGTCTTTAAAGACGTTTTTTAATCTTGCATGGGCATTTTTTACAAGTGGAAACCTTTCCAAATGGTTTTTTCAGCATTATCCATAATTAAATATTTATTTTTAATTTTAATACTGACAATTAATCTAATAATTATTTCCATGCCTTGAAAAATAATATGACTAGCCAATAATTAAATTGGCTAGGCATCTTCCACTCCCGAGTGTCTTTGCGCCATCTTTGGCCATCAAATTGGCATTAGGTACCATTAAACACCACTTCTCTAGTGTCATCAAATTGATATTTATGGCCAAATAAATGACCTAGGCCAACATCTCGCATGAGATACCAAGTACCTATGCGGCATAACTTATAGTAACTTTTGCCTTTGACATCCCATGATTTCCTCGGGTCTCGAGCTCGTAAATTTACTTTAACCATGTGATTAAAAATTAATCCACATGTTAAGTGAGGTTTCAAAAACACATGTCCTCATGACAGCTGGTGCTCTTCTAAAGAGTATCTTGCCGTGATTGTGGAGGCTAGTCTTTGTGCAAGACTAACACACTACTCAATTTTGACTCATAATGTCTGAGGCACCTTCTTCTTCAGATCCTATGACTCCCTATCAGGCTTCTCCATCATTGCATGCTCTGAGAAGGTATTATGGTTTCAAGGAGAAAGTAGACACACCTTCACCTTTACCACCTTCTTCTTCTCGTTTTGGTAATCTTAGTGATGAAGAGTTTGAGAAGTACTTGCATATCACGTAAAATTAGGTTTACACTCCTCCAACAAGTGCTACTACTCCATTTAGATTGATTGGTGAGACTAGCTATGTCTCGTCCCAAGTAAACTTCCACTCCCCCACCTTATCCCCTGAAACTAGCCTTCCTCCTCTGATAGGGTGGTAAATAACCTAATTAAGCACTAATTACAACAAGCGTAAAATTCAAATCAACTGAAAATGCACACTTTACCACTTTAATACCCTATTGGTCCCAAAACTAGCACCCTTGCGGTATTTCTTTATCGTACATTGCAAATGGAAGGAGTACAACTAAGATCCTTTGATCTCCTACACTAATCCAAGGGCTCTTTTTGTCAAAACTAACCAGCAATCCTCCAAACCAAATTGCCCCTTGGTTTACTTGGGAATTGCTCTTTACCCTACTCCTTGAAAAACAAATTCAACCCCAATCTGATATTGGCTAGCTAGCCTCTTGAATCTTCTTGAAATTTCTCAAATTTAGCCTGCTAGAATTTAAGTTTGAGGCCCTCAATTGTGAGCACGCATCTTGAGGTGGCTGCCAAACACCCTGATTTTTGTTGCATAAAGTTTATAGTAGAGATTAACTGAAATCTCGTTCTCTGATGGCTCAAACAACGCTTAGATAAATATAAGAGATGGCTAGGCGATGAGAGAGAATGCTATATAGAGAGAAATTTAAGAGTTTCATCTTGACAAACATTGAAAATCTATTGTTTTTTAGCTCAAACGGCCATAGAAGCTATCACTTACAGCTTAGGAACCGAGAAAGATAGTTGCCCCCTCCTGTATGCTCTCATCTATACTAGAAAGACCTTGGGCCACTGTCATCTACTCTTAGAGGGCTCCAAATTGTTGTCACATGTTGTAGAATTGATTCTTTGTGGCTGCAAATCATATCAGCAGCCTCTGCTTACTCCCTAACAACCTCCTTCTCTCTCATAATGGCTCAAATAGACTTCCACTAACCCCTAAAAATGTTTTTCCCACTTTCATGGGCAAGTTTTGCTAAGTGGTAGCCTTCTAATCCCATTTTCTAACATTATCGAGCTTATTAAATCATTTTTAAATTCTAAAAATTAATTTAATAATTATGCTAGTGCTCAAAAAATGAATTCCACCAGCCAATAATTAAATTGGCTAAGCTAAATTTTCTTCCAAGCATCCATAAGCAGTTATTGCCCCTTAGACTTGGATTAATTACTTAATTAATGCCTAGTCTCTAATGTCACCATTGACATTAGGAGCCAATAAATTGGTCTAGGCCCAAATCTGACACTGGTTACTACCTTTTACCTGTCAGGCATAACTTATTACAACTTTTAGCTTTGACACTAATTGATATCTCGAGGTCTTGGGTTCCACACTGTGAAATAATTAACTTACACCTCACATGTGCAAGTGACATTACTACATTTGATTAACTTTTAATCAAATGCTAAGCAAAGTAATAAAATTTCAAGTCCTCGTGACAAACCACTCCCTCAAAATCTCTACAATTGCACTGCATTATACCAAAGGAAAAGCATACTACACTAGAATTTCCATACACATCAATCACAATATTGGTCACTCTTGTCTAACCATGCCATATGCCCCAAATCTGCTGAAATTTTTTGGCTAATATATACATAACATAAAACCAAAAATTCCAAGTATTCTTAAGCAATTATTGACCCTTAAACTAGCATTAATTAATTACTTAATGTCTAATCACTAATGTCATCATTGACACTAGTGGCCAATAAATTAGTCTAGACCAAAATCAGACACCAAGTACCATGTAGTACTTGTTAGGCATAACTTATTATAACTTTTGCCTTTGACAACTGCTGCATCCTTGGGGTCCTTGGCCTGTTACTATGAAATGATTGCCATGTGCATCACATGTGCTAAACAACCTTGTACATTTGATTAATAACTTAATCAAATGTTATCGGAAAGATTAAGGCATCTCAAAATTTTACATCCCTGTGACAGTTTCCTCAGTGCAAACCCTAGCATGACTTCACATACCTCTACTCCATGCCATTACTACACTTAGAGAGCAAGAGAGAGAGGACAAATTGCAAAGTAATGTTACCATGGGCAGGTGTAGCCCTATACATGTGTGAGGCACTTAGATGTGAACCCTAAATAGTCATCGTCACTCAAACAAACCTGCAGCTTGACCAGCACAACTGTTCTCAGGTGGATCAACTCCGTGAAGACTGGCAACCTACAAAATAGTGAATAACAGAATTATTGACCTGATCTAAGCAAGAAGCACTACAAAAACACGAGCAGACCTAGGCATTCAGAGAGGTGTGCAATAACCATTACTATAGAACACTTGCAAGCAGACGTATCACGTGCACAGCCTTGCAGGGCAATCGATGGAGGTGTAAAACAGTGCTCCGAATATTTTTGAAAATTTTTTTAAGATGGAAAGAACCTCTTTCTCAAGAAATTCAATGGTATTTTTGCCAAAACTCCAAGTTAAGGACAATACTAAGGGTGATAAGACAAGAAGGAAACTAAGACTCTTGAGAGCTCCAAGAAACCAAATTAATCGAGAATTAGTCATTGTGGCAAAATTTGCTATCCATTCAGCATCCAAGAAAGCAAGGTGATGGTGGGAATGCTGGTTCTCACCATGTGGCAACCTCCCATGCATCCTCCACCTCCGTTGCAAACATCATGCTACAATCGAATCAAGGAAATGATGTCTCACACCTGCACACGGAACTCCTTGTTACATCTTCTCCATTCCTTCTTGTATCCCCTAGTCCAAGCTTCTCCTCCCCATAGCTCAAGTGCACAATGGCCAAATGCAAGTTGTACCTTTTTGAATGCGTCATGCACCACTCTCTTAGGTTTATGGAGTACCTAGTGTCAGACTCCCATCGGAAGCTCCCTTGTGTGGAGGATCGTCCATATCCCCCCCAGTTTGGCCAATGATCCAATGCGCCAAACTTTCTTCTCTATTCCGACATAATGTATCCTTCCCTCTAGACAACAACAATGGAATGCTTATTGGATCCCAATAATCAAATTCAACAATGTTGGTCAAGCTTGACCCTCCTCCATGGCAGGCTTGCAATCCAAACCCCGACACTCAATTTGCATGCTGCCCAAACCTACCAAAGGAGCAAGTGGAACAACAGATAGAGGGCTCGACCCTACGACTATTGGCATTCATCAAGAAGCCTAGGACTAGCAAGAGGGGCAATACAGAGACTCTCATCAATGGCCTCTGCTACTAGCAGACACACAATCAACCCAACATACTCAAGGTGAGTGCTTAATTTTCATATCTGATGAGCACATTAACCAAACATTTACTAATTATCAAGCAACATCATATTGGGGAATATGGAAATTTTCCATAAGTTTGGGACACGTGGTCAAATCTTTGGATTTGTCATAACTTGAACACTATAACTCCAAATTGAGCGGTCTATAGCTCAATAGATTCCATTTTTCAAGCGCTTTCCAATGATAGGTTACATCATATGGTTTTGAGAAACTTATGGATATGTTATCCGGGTGCCACCTTTTTAGTATTCAAAAAATGGGAATTGGGAGATTCCCAAACTCACTAAGATTGTGTTAAGCGAGAGCTCTTATAGGATTGTGTCAGAGAGCTAGACCCCCAGTAGATGTCCTTAAAGCTTGGATTTGAAACTGTTGGCACCTGTTAGGACAAGATATCACCCCAACGATTATTTTGTATTCTTGTTTATTGAAGGAAAAGGCTATGAACACCTTCCAGAACAAAAAGACGAATAAACACAAAAGCGGCCAATGTGGAGAAAGAAGGATTCCAAAAGGTGCACAACAAGAAACACAAGACCAAGGCCACCAAAAGCAATAATTAGAAGAAAGATAATCAATCCAAAGGCAAGAAAAGTAACAAGTACATAGCATTGCTCATTAATTTGGAAGATAGCAACAACAACACAAAGGATAAAGGTAAACAACTAATTGATATTCATGAAATCGAGTCTTCAAAAGAAGAAGAATTTGTTATTGAACCCAATTCTATTAGGATATACGAATATGAAAGAGGATGAATTTGAAAAAGAAGTCAATGATTACGACTTAAATTACCCACTGGAAGAGCTGGACAAGATGGATGAAGCACTAGAAAAGACAAGCTAAAGAAGAGTCTCACCTAGGAGAGGTCATGGTAGGTATCATTGAAGGTAGGACAAGTAAGTGCATCTCAACCCCCTCTCCCCCCTTCTTTTTTTTGCAAGAAAAATGTCGCTAATTATATTACTCAAAAGGCTAACTACAACGGAGTGCTCATGCTCAATAGAATAGCTGGAGTTGATGTAAATCACAAATACATCATGTATACAAGCCTCTTAAGGCGGTCTGGGGGGGATGGGGGCAAGAAGCCATGGAGGGGGGGTGTATCGCTATCTAGGGCTGCCTGCTTGCATTATGAAGAATAGGTCGTGGCTGCCCTAGGTGTGCAAAAAGTGAAAACGGAGCTCTTGATGAGCTCGAGACTTGCCCTGCACCACTTGGTCCCACCGGCTATGGAGGAAGTGGATTATGGAAGTCCAAAGCTCTATCAAAGTCACTTGTACTGAAAGGCACTCCCTGCCAAAAACCTCCTAACAACGTGCCTTCCAGATGTGCCATCCTATAAGACTCCCTACGATCTCACATACCTCTAAGTGGTTTGCTGCGGCCTCCACTACTTGGCGGCTGGGTAAAGCCTCCAAGGTGACCACTGCGCAAGACCCAACCTCAATGATGAAAATCGTCCTGCATCCCGACCTTATACAAAAGGTGATGGCCCTGCCTTACTGCCTGCCAGTAGAAAGCCCCCCACGAGATACATCCAAGGTTGGGTGCCACATGGCGGAGAATGCAACAAGCTCTTCTCTACACGAGCTATGCCACCTTGCAAGACCAAAGGTAGTGATTTGGAGTTTCCAAAAGTTTTTGTGGCAGCATTTACACCCTCCATTCTGCTGCATTTGGGCTAGCCAACTCCCAACCGCCAAACCTCCATGTGCCAAAAGCCATAGGAAATACGACACCCTTCTCGCCCTCTAGCTGTTCCATTGGCGGTGCCAAAAAGTCCAACAGAAGGCATCTGTGATGCTATGCTCCACCCAGTATCTGCTACGCGAAGGCAACCAGTCCATGTCCTCCTGCATCAGTACATGTCTACCAATCCTAGCTGTGAAACGAGCCTTCCTTCTTGTAATGGGTGGTTATAACCTGATTTAAGAGTTAATTACAAGAATAAATAAATGCACATAAAATGAAAGGTATTTCTTTAGCTTTCATTCAATTGGAAGGAGTACAACTTGAGATTCAATTGGAAGGTATTTCTTTAGCTTTCATTCAATTGAAAGGAGTACAACTTGAGATTCTTCAATCTCCTCCTGCTAACCAATTGCTCTTGCTGTCATAAATGACCAGCAAGCCTTTTGGGTCATTTGCCCCTTGATTCACCCAGGACTTCTTCTCCAATTCGACCCTTGGCTTGCCAAATGCTGCCCCAAATCAATTCGGGATGGGCTGGCTCCTAAAATCCCTTGATAATCTTCAATTATCACCTGCTGATTTTAGTCCCTTTAGCCTTCAATCTCTGCCCGGATCCCAAGGTGGCTGCTAAACCCTAATTTCTACTGTAAATTAGGGTTAACTGCAGAAATTACATCTCAGCCCACCAAAAATGGCTAAGAATTGCTAAGAATGGCTGAGCATAGGCTGAAGGAGATGAGAGAATGCTGTAGAGAGAAAATTTTGAGATTTGTCGCAAAGAACTGATCAAAATCAGCTCTGCTGCCCTGTTGTATCAGCCCCAAACGGGTGCACCAACAACAATAGGAGCATCAGAGACTGTGATCTTCAAGAGAAACTGCATCAGCAGCAATTACTAGCTTCCCAAGGTCAAGGATATGCAATCTCCTTCACAAAATGGTCTCCAATGGCTGGGAAATGGCCCCAGAAGCTGGCAGTAATAGTCCAACACCTCTTCCCAATAGCTCCAAAATGAAAAAATGAGATTTCCCTCTCCCTTCAGCCCTATTTAGCCTTTCCCCCGCTTGCATGGGAAAGTTTTGCCAAGTGGCAGCTTTCTTAATCCATTTTCAGCAATTTCTAGCCATTTAATTAATTTTCAAAATTAATTAATTCTGAAAATTATTAATCCAACCCTTAATCCATGCCCAAAAAATTGACCTTGTCCATCCAAAAATTAATTGGCTAGGCCATTTGCAACCCAAAGTGGTCCCATGCATTAATTGACCCCTAGACAAGCATTAATCCATTAATTTATGCCTAGTCCCTAGTGTCACCACTGACACTTAATGGCCAATTAATGGTCCTAGTTACAAACTGACACCAAAATTCACCTAGAATCTAACAAGTGTAACTTGTTACAACTTTTGCCTTTGACACCCATATTTTTCACAGGGTCCTTGGACCTTCAACTGTAAAAAAGTAGCTTGCACCTCACATGTGCAACATATGTGCATCTTTTAATTGCACATTTGATTAATTGTTTAATCAAATGTCAATTAAACATAAGCAAAGCATCGAATTTTCATGTCCTCGTGACAGTTGTGTACTCCAAGAATCTCAGTGGCTTCTTGGCGACCGCAGTGGCCGGCCATAGCCACTCTCCAGGGTCCCACTCTAGCTCAAGTGGCCTGCTCTCCCATATCCAAGAGGTGCCACTCTCGGAACTCCTCCCAGAACACATAAGGGTCTAGACGCCAGGTCTTCCCCTAGAGACCAACCACATGAATCCTCCTACAAGGAAGGACAACAATCTCCTCATCCTGCTACCCTCTGTCGAGGACCAAACACCCCCCATCCTGCATGGTGATGAAAATCCCATAGGGGGGCTGCCCACTGTACCTGTCACCTGTAGGGGAATACCTATTGGTGAGAATCTAGCGACCCACACCTCGCCAAGATCCACTACCTCTCGGATCGGGGGGTCAAGCCACTCCTGAGGGATGGCTGAGTCAATCTCCCTTCTCCTCAACTTAGCTCCTCGTTGACAACCTGATGCTTGCTCCAACACCTCCAGATCTTGTTAGACAGTCATTTCTTGGACAACCGTACAGCCACAGTGCCACGTCAGCAGGGTATGACAAGGTGATACGTCAGCAGACAGTGCCACATCAACGTAGAGGACACGTCAGCAGTCGGACAGTTTTAGTCTGCAGTTGGATAGTTTTTTCTGCAATCTTCTATTTCTTGGCTATATATAGCTAGTTGGTGGCACACTCTCAGACATCACTCTGATCTTAAGATCTGTCAAGGTTGGTCTACTGAGACTAACTGTGCTCGCGCTGATGGAGATCGAGGTCTTCAAGGCAGAGATACACGTAGATATTTCCTCTGCCCCCATGTATATTTTTGCACTCTTATACAACATACTACACTACAGATTTTCTGCATTTACACTGTCTCCTTTTCTCTCTCTCTCTTCTCTATGTGTTCACTCTCTCTCAGTCTTTATTCTACGCTTTTGCATCACTGCACTCTGACATGGTATCAGAGCAGTGAAGACAAACTGACTCAGCGTTGAACCTACCTAAAGAAGAGATTTCAACACAACACAAGGCTGCGTTTCTAGGATTCCACGGCGAGCGAGAGTGTTGTGCATTAGATCAAGGCTGAAGCGAGTGTGGGTGTGCAGGGAAAGGAGCCCAACCGGTGAATTTGCTGTAGGTTATTGCTATTCGAAGGGAAGGAAGGTTGTGTTTTAGGCCTTCTATTGCAGATTTTACCTTTTCATCACCTCCGGCAGGTGAAGAAGGTTCGGGTAGTGGAAGAAACAGCCCTAGCAGGCTACATTTACACAGTCAGAGGGGGCTGATTTTGCATTTGTGTAGGCATTGCTGGTGAACATGTCTACAGAGATTGATTTGGAGTTCCAAGTGATCATGGACAGGAAGGTGCCTATCCTACCAACTCTTCCATTGGATCAGAAGCTTAATGGTGACAATTACCACATTTGGCGGGTGATGATGTTGGCCATTCTCGAGTCTTATGATTTGGCAGAGCTTGTGATGGAGGAGATTAACAGGCCCTTGGTAAGAGATGAGTCCAAACTCTCTTCCAATGCTCCTACAGAGTTGACCAAGGCCCAATCTCATTGGGACAAACTGAATGCCAGGATTTGATCTTTTCTTTTTCTGTCTTGCACCACAGCCGTGATAGCCCACATCGAGCACTTGATGGTGGCTTGAGAGATATGGCTAGAGCTCTCAACCAGATGTACAACCGAATGACCCTACTAAAGAGGGTTTCTTTGGAGGTATAGATGAGGACCTTGTTCATGAATAAGTCTTCTTTGCTTCAGGAACACATCAACAAGCTTCGGCAGCTTCAAATGCAGGGAAGCCTATTTCCTCCAAAGACATGGCGATCACTTTATTATCCGAGTTGCCGCCATGATTCGGTACTTTTTATTTCACTTTTATTGCATCAGGGTGGGAGTCAACTCTCATTCGAAAGAGTTGGTTCCTATGGTCTTGGACCAACAGGAACAATTGAAGGGATAGAATGCTTCCAAATCAGAGGCTTTGGTTGGTCAAGCCTCTCAAAAGAAGGGAAAGGACCAAAAGAAAAAGGAGGACAACAAATCCAAGAAGGATAAGGAAAAGGAATCGACCTGCCATATTAGTGGTAAGACCAATCATTGGAAGAAGTATTGCCTCGACAAAGACAAGAAGGACACCAAGAAGAAGGACACGAAGGATTCTGGAGCAGTGGTGGCTGCACCCTCATCAGCTGCTTTTCTACATTTAGCGATCATTGAGGACCCTACACCGACGACTTCTGATGTTGCAATGACAGCTCCCCAGGCTCAAGAGTGGATTGTGGATAGTGGTGCCTCGCAGCATATGACTCCTTCTGTTGGTGTACCGTGTAGCCCATTTGTGACCTTCACATGGGCAGATTCTCATTGGAGACCGCTCTTTTGTGTCTATCTCTATGCGGGGAGAGATGGAGCTTATTCCAGATGGACGTGGTGGTACCCACACTTGCGAGGTGTTGCATGTGCCAAGCTTAGGGTATCATTTGCTTTCGGTCCATAAGATTTGTTCTCTTGGTCTCTTGGTGGAGTTTAACAGTGATACTATTCGAGTCCTTGATCGTGGATCGAGGAAGGTTCTCTCTGTAGAGTATGAGGAGAATGTCATCTACAAATTGAAGTCTTCTACAGCTCTTACCTCTCTTCTTCTTACCTCTCAAACACAGTTTGAGCTATGGCATGCTCGGTTTGGTCACCTGAACTATGAGTACCTTCAGAGCATTGCGAGGATTGTTTGTCCGAGGTTTGCCAAACATAGTGGTGAGCCATCAGCCATGTGTCTCTTGCATGGGGATGCAATTCCCAACAAAGCTTCACGGCGGTCTAGTTCACCTATGGAGCTTATATCTATGGATCTTTGTGGCCCGATGAGGACCGAGTCCCTAAAGGAGAGCTTATACTTCATGTTGATCGTAGATGACTATAGCAGGATGACATGGGCCTATTTCTTGACATTGAAGTCAGAGGCTTTCTCCCACTTCAAGGATTGGCTTCTCTTTGAGGAGAACTGATTTGGCCGGCAACTGAAGACCTTGTGTTCAGACAAAGGCGGTGAATTTATGTCTAATGAGTTTGCTTGTTTTTATGCAAATAGGGGCATTCACCAGGAGTTTTCTAACACCAACACTCCTCAAGAGAATGACATTATGGAGCGGAAGAATAGAAGTGTGATCGAGATGGTGCGCACCATGATGGAGCACCGACAAATACCTCAGTTTCTATGGGCCAAGGCAGTGGCTACCATAGTTCACATTCTCAATCGATCTCCTACTTTGGCCATTGTCAAGATGACAAATTTTGAGGTTTACTTAAGGACGAAGCCTGATGTCTCTTATTTTAGGATCTTTGCGTGTGACGCTTATGTCCACATCCCGAAGACATAGCGTGACAAGTTTGAGGCGGCTTCCCGATGACATGTTTTTATTGGCTATAAATCCCAGTCCCAAGGTTATCATCTGTTTGATCTCGTCACATGGGATGTCTACACGAGCTGAGATGTACAATTCGTAGAAGTTTTGACCACAGAGGGGGGTGAGGAGCACCCCATCCTTGGAGATCCAGGGGAGAGTTGGGCTCTCGAGACAGTTCCTTTGGAGCTAGAGCCTCTTGATGGAGATTCTTCTTTTGATTCAGAGTCTTCTCTTCCACCGGCCACCCCAATGGCGCTTCCGCTGGTGGATATTCTCGAGTCTTTAGCAAATGGAGAGCAACGGAGAGAGGTCCAGCCTCCTCCTCATTGGGCCCGTGACACCCTCCAAGATTCAAGGAGGATCGAGGGGGTCCCTGAGGAGTGGAAACCACAGGATGGACCATGGAGGTCACAAAGGAACCAAACACATTCTACGGAGCTTGTGTGCTCTAACTATTGTTTGATAGCCCGTGTTATGTAGGATCATGAGCCCACTTTAGTGAAGGAGCCTTTGCAATCTGACCATTGGTGGAAGGCTATGGAAGCCAAGTTGGAGGCTATTGAGAGAATGGCACTTGGTCTCTTGTGCCTCATCCCTCTCACAAGAAGGTGATTGGCGTCAAGTGGGTCTTCAAGACCAAGTACCTTAGCGATGGTTCTTTGGACAAGCACAAGGCTCGCCTTGTTGCTAAAGGTTTTGCTCAGCGCCTAGGCATTGACTTCCATGATACCTTTGCCCCCACTGCTCGTATGGCAACTATTCGAGTTGTTCTTGCCTTGGCTGGCCATAGGAGATGGCCTGTCTATCAGTTGGATGTAAAGTCGGCCTTTCTCTATGGTGATTTGCAGGAGGAGATCTATATTGAACAACCTCCTAGCTTTGGATTCTCAAATGGGAAAGTCTATAGGTTAAAGAAGTCCTTGTATGGCCTCAAGCAAGCTCCGCATGCATGGAACGAGAAGATTAACTCGTTTCTTCAGTCGAAGTTGGGATATCGGCACTCCAAGTTTGATCCACAGCTTTATGTGCACACTTCCGAGGTTGGTCGTGTGTTTTTTGTGTTGTATGTTGATGATTTGATTATGACGGGGAATCATGCACAAATGGTCCGAGAGCATAAGACAGCTTTACATCAGGCGTTCGAGATGACGGATTTGGGGCTTCTTCATTTCTTTTTGGGTCATGAGACTAACTATGCTAGGGCTGACAGAGATCGAGGTCTTCAAGGTGGAGACACATGCAGATATTTCCTCTGCCCCCGTGTATATTTTTGCACTCTATACAGCATACTACACTGCAAATTCTCTATGGTTACGCTATCTCCTTTTCTCACTCTCTCTTCTCTCTTCACTCTTCTCAGTCTTTATCCTATGCTTCCGCATCACTGCACTTTGACAGATCCACCGTCCTGAACACCTCCCACCATGTCTAATAGTACAAGTAGGGCCAGTCTCATCCAGCCCACTAGATGTGGGGGCACTCGCCAATCTGTACCGGCTGGTGGTCTATCTCCTCCTGGCATCCTGGGGGCCTCTAAATTAGGGCCTTGCAAAGGCCTTGCCACACAGAAAGTAGGCTGTGGAGGAAGGAGGATCTGGGTGGTGTGATCTGGGCAATTGTCAAGGATTGCCTCCAACTACTATCAATTCTTGGTCTGTACTCCTAAAGACCCTCCTGTAGGAAGACCTTCCAGGTTTGCCTTCCTAGTGTGAGCCTACAGACTACTAGCTTGCCCAAAAGGGCCAGGATCTAGAACTCTGGGTCTATGATCCCAAGCCCTCCCTCAGACCGATGTCAGATGATGGTCGCCTACGCCACCTTAGCCTGAGAGTCCCTAGAACTGTCTGAGCTGGCCCAGAGGAAATTCCGCACTAGTAGGTGGCGAAGCTGAACCACACAAGATGAGCAGAAGCACCAACACAAGGCAATGTATTAGGCTATCGCTAGGAGGACCTTGTTGACCACCAAGGCTCGGCCCATTAAGGAGAGGCAGACAATACTCCAGTAGGTCTGCTTCCGCCTGATAGAGTCGAGAATTGGAGGAAACTGTTGGGCACGAGTGATGTCGAGTCCCACTTGGAACCCTAGGTATCGGACCCCCTGCACACCCATCTGAACCCCAAGTGGACACCCCACTCCGTACTAGTGTTCGGGTCTGTAAGAAAAACAACCGACTTTTCCTAGTTGATTTTCGCTCTAGCTGCAATGCAAAATACCTCCAGAGCTAGTCTCACTCTCTCTAGCATCAGCACATCATCCTCCATATAAAGGGCAGTATCATATGCAACTCTGTCTCCTCCCTCTTTGGAAGTCAAAGACCATGCAACCCATTCACACGTGATTGGAGGAAGTAGGACACCGCCTCTGCAAAGAGTAGGAATAGATATGGGGAAAGAGGACAGCCCTGCTAGACAGATCTCTCCAACCGAAACTCCTCCCCCCTCTTACCACCTATGAGAACCCTGCTAGTGGCTGATTTGTAGAGTGCAAAGACCACACAAATCCATTCCTGGGGGAAGCCCAACCTCACCATGGTGCCCTCTAAGAAGTCCCAGTCAACCCTATCATCATAGGCCTTCTCGAAGTCTAGGAGTAGTACAGCCAACCCCTGGCCACTGTGCTGGGCCCACTCGGTCACCTCAAAGAAGGTGAAAACATTGTCTAGGATGCTCCTATCCTGGACAAAGCCTGTCTATGTGTCATGAACAATGTCTGGAAGCACAGGGGCAGAGCCACCTACCGATCATCTTGGCCAGTGCCTTATAGGCCAATGACAACAAGGTGATCCGTCTGTGAGAAATGCGGGATCTAGAGCATGGCAAAGGGGGAAGCTATGGAGGATGGAAGATGAAGATACTACTCATGTTGACATTGACAAAGAAGACAACTGTTACACAAGTGAATTAGGTTTCAAGATTGAGACTTGAACTCATAAACACTATCTTGTGTAGGACTGACAATGACACAGAGACTTGACAGAAAGAGACAAGTACTATTGCATTATCATCATATGAAAGTGATAGTCAAGTACATCGTTATATAGGATTGCTTGGTAGCACATTTCATCACTGTGCCTATGGGATCTGTCTCTCTTCCTAGAATGAACTGCATCTTCCTAGCCTCGTTGTTCCATACAAAGGAGCATTCATAGGGTGTGATTGGCAGATTCTCAATACCCCTCCTCAATCATAACCTGAAAGTACAAAGTGTGTAGAGGCTTTAGTGAGTGCTGCACCTGCAAAGTGTGGGCATACCACAAACATGGAAAAACACCAGAGGCTGTCACAGAAAAGGCTAAGTGTGGGTACCATAGACATGGTGGACATCCAGAGGCTGTAACAAGGGCCTCACAAAGTGTACAGAGGCTGTAGTACAAGGCTACATGAAGAGTTTACAAAGCTTATGAAAGGAACATTAAGGCAGGTACAATGCTTTTAAAATAGAAAATGAGAGACAAGGACCGATAGGCCCTTGTGGTCTTTTTCAGCATATGATTTCTCTTTGTCAGCATGAAAAATCTTCTTGTCTTTCATCTTTGGTTCTTCAGCTTTGAATTATGTGGTCTTTTGGTCTTCATGGCTGATCTTCTTATTGTCCTTCTTCCTTTGCTCTTTGATCTTATGGTCTTCTTGGTCTGGTTCTTCTTTGACTTTGCTTGCAGCTTTAGTCTTCATGTCCATGTCTTTGTCCCCCTCAAGCAAAGACATCTCATTCTTCATGATGGCCAAGGTAACTGGAGTGTCTTCAAAAACTTTAGATGGAATCATTGATTGCACCGTAGTATGAACAACTCCATGTCTAAGTAGATCACAAAAATCTTCTATGTAGTGTAGATAAGTCATGTTACTTTTCATAAAGTGTATCCACATATAAATCTTCTTGGTTATCATAGATATGACCAAGAATCTGCTTTAAGTAAGTGGCAACCAAATTGATCTTCAATGTGTCAAAAAACACAAGTGAAGATAGTCTTAAATCAACACTCTTAAGTATCAAGGGATACTAGAGTTGAAGATGGTGATTCTTGATGCCGATCCTCTGCTTGATGAACCCGTTGTTTGAGTCCCCTCGATGTGTGGCACTGACTTTGGTTAACTTGAGAAACTTGAAGTGAAGTTGAAGCTTTGGAGTTCAAGTCTATGAGAGGTCTTCAAATCTTCAATGGGTCTTTAAGTGCTTCAGAGATCTCCCCTCCTTGATTTGATGGACAAATGTTGTTGGAGACTAATCAAATTAGTGAATCAAAGTGGCAGAGTTTAGCTTGACTCAAGCCAATGAGGAAAATCAAGTGAAATGAAAGCTTGAAAGAAAATAGCTATGGAGTCCCACAGTTAGGGTTTTTAGGCTGACTGGTTTTTCTGCTACATCAGCCCATAAACACGATCATCCAGCGTCAAACTCGAGCTGGAGGTAGCTTAGGTCATGGGCTTACAAAGCCCTATGGTTGCAGAGTGAATCGCGGCTTGTGCGTGGAGATCTAGCAGTACGACTGAAACAGGCGCAGATTTGAACAACGAGCTCGAATTTCCGCAATGCTGGGCTCCATGATGAGCAATTTTGGTGTTTGTCATGATGAGGAGCAGCGCCCTGACCTAGGGGAGATATTCATAGAAGAAATTGACTTACGATATGGCTTGTGGAGGGAGATCAGGAAGCTCCAAGAGCTGTAGGTTTTGTCTGGCTATGGCTGCCAAACAGTGGCTATGGGGTTCAAGTGAGAGATTGGAGTCATACACTCACGCTGAGTTAGATGTGAGCTGGATAGAGATTGAGAGGAATGAAGAGAGGCTGGAGAAGCAATGCCATGCCCAACTGGGCTCTGATACCATGTGAGAAATGCGCGATCTAGAGCATGGCAAAGGCGGAAGCTATGGAGGATGGAAGATGAAGATACTACTCATGTTGACATTGACAAAGAAGACAACTGTTACACAAGTGAATTAGGTTTCAAGATTGAGACTTGAACTCATAAACACAATCTTGTGTAGGACTGACAATGACACAGAGACTTGACAGAAAGAGACAAGTACTATTGCATTATCATCATATGAAAGTGATAGTCAAGTACATCATTATATAGGATTTCTTGGTAGCACATTTCATCACTGTGCCTATGGGATCTGTCTCTCTTCCTAGAATGAACTACATCTTCCTAGCCTAGTTGTTCCATACAAAGGGGCATTCATAGGGTGTGATTGGCAGATTCTCAACACGTCTCCACTGGGATAGCTCCAACCGGTCTCTCCCTTTGGGGAGGAGGCTAACAAGACCTACCAATAGACTCTCAAGAATTTGTCCTAAATTGAAAATCTCCTGAAAGGTCAGCATGAGGGGGTTCTTCACCACCTCCCAATAGGTAATGAAGAAGGCCTTTGAAAGACCATCCTCTCCCAATCATTTCTGCCCATTATGGGCATGGAAAGCCTCCGCTAATTCCTTCTCTATGAAGGGGTCTAGGAGGGAGCGACCCATCTCCTCTGACGAGGGATGGAATGCAGTCCTAGACTGCTGTCTGCAACACTATCCCCTGGCCAAGAGCCTACCTCTTACTGAAAAAGGTGTCTGTAGTAGTTAGTGGCAATCTCCATCACCTCATCAGGGCTAGAGCGAATCCTCCCATACTGATCATAGAGGCTACGAATCCGATCTCTTGATGTGCAAGGCTGGTGCACCTGAAAAAACTCCCTACACATCATGTCTCCCTTCGGCACCCAAAAGGCTATTGAGGTATAGAAAGAGAACTCCGAGTGCCTATCCTCAAGACCGGTGAGGGCTGCCCATGCGCACACCTCCTACGTGTGGAGAGTGGGATCCCTTGGTGCCTCTTGAAGGAGTCTTTGTGTGGCAGCTAGGTCTCACGCGAGTGCTCTCTCCTCCTCCTAGCTATTCTGCTTGGCTTGTAGGGCTATCTCCTTGCAAATCCTGCTCGAGTCGGCCAAGACCTCTACAACCTCCTCTATGATCCGGTCCCTCCTATCCCACTCCCTAGTTCAAAGCTGCTCAATTTGCCTCCTCACCTCCTCCCTTCAGTAGATCGAATCAAGGATCTGACAGGATCACGTGTCAAGGGTTGAAGCTGGAGCATTGAGTGTGAGGAGAACCGGGCAGTGGTCAGACAAGGTGGGGCCAGCTAACTGCCCTACTTGGCCTCCTCAACAGCACCCCCACTCTCCCACATAAAATTGATCCAGCCGTTCCAAAAGAGCTCCATCCAGCCACCTGTACCCCCAAGAGAAGTCCATTGACCTCTTCATCCTATGAAAAGCTAGGTCCTGCCAGGTATTGCATGCTCCTACCGTGAGGAGGAAGACTTCCCATGCCTGCTACTCCTCCCCTGCCATACCCTAGTAGTCTCTATCTCTACCTTGTTGGTTCTCTAGGGGTTCCAAGTTGTCCAACAATCCAGGAGTCCACCTCTGGAAGTCCTGCTGGAATCTTGATATCCAGAACCTGCTGCGTACCCTAACCTCTGTAGGAGCGTAGACATTGAGGACTCCAAGGCATGAGTCCCGCATGTCCAGTCTAATCCATAGGACCCTCCCTTCCACTATCGTCTTGTGGTCATGCACACAGGCGGTAAGCCTCATGCCAATAGAGGTGCATACTCCTCCACTTCTACCATGGGCACCAATAGAGTACTCCCAATAGGTGTGTGAGCTGCCTAGAAGTACCTTCCCTACCCGTTGGGCCTGGGCAAGGGTGAGCTTGTACTCTTGCAAAAGTAACATGTCAATCCGTCCGGCAAGGGCAGGCTACAACTCCTGCTAAACAATCAACTTTTTGGAACCACGTGCCCCACTGTAGTGGAGGTTGTTCACATTCCAGGATGATAGATATAAACTCATGGGGAAGCCTGTGACTGATTGAATAGGCATCTATTCGGTGTGGAAGCTGCTGATGATGAAGAAGAGCTATGGGGCATGCGAATGCACTTTGTCGCAGGCTAGGAAGGTGAACTCCATTCCCCCATGGTGGCTCTCAGGAAGGACCATGGGAATAATAGATGCTCTAGGCGATACCACCACGAGATCTATCAACGAAGCTAAAAGACATGACTCTCTACACTGGTAGAAGCAGACGGCATGTGCGAGGGGCTACTCAATCACGTCCCATTGGTGCTCTCGACTATGGAGGGGCTCGAAAAATAATGCTCAGATGTGGGACCTCGGCTCCAGCCCACCAGTTAATGCCCATCATGCACTATGGCCATTGCTGGGAAAAGAGTACTAGTTCTCCTTCTCCCGTCCACTGGGAGATGTGTTCTACAACCTAACCCTTCACTTCCTCCTCTATCTGTGCCATCATCCAGTCTCCTGAATGAGAGGTCTGAAGGAAGAAAGCATAGTTTGGTCCATCTGATGGTGCAAGTAAATGGACCTTTCCGCTCCTTGACTTGCAGACCACAAAGATCCCCACCTCCAGAGGTAGTGGAAACTCTTCGCGCTCCACAACTCTCAAGAAGGACCACGGACCACTACGAAAGAACTCTTGTGGGAGCAGTTGCGCCTGCCTAGGGAAAGTGTGGCGCGCAATTGGGTCAAATGAGCTAGTGGCTCTGTGTGTTTGTGGGATCTCTAGTGGGGGGCCCTGATGCCTTCGTGGGTGGTGGAGGTGGAGGCCTGTGATCGTGCTGGGTGGGACGACGTGGGGGGTGCTGTAGGGTGCTCTACTGGGGGGCCGTTGCATGCCCCCTAATCTTTGTTGTTGTGAATTGAGTCTAAGGGATTGTGATTGAGGCCCCCCTTGCCCTCTCCCTCTCTCTCGTCTCGCTGAACCCGTGTAAAACTGTCAACATCCACCCACGGTCCTGTTAATGGAGCCGCCTTGGCTCCAAAGCGCATACAATCTGTTGCCTAATACCCAAAGTCATGGCATCGTAGGCATTGCCCTGGCTGCACAATCACAATAACCTGCTGCCTAAAGGAGTGTCTGTCTGCCTCAATCTCTAGAAACTTTGATATGTTCTTTGTATCTTTCACAACCACCCGCACCTTTGGGACTCCTGCGACTGTCATTGTATCTGCGAAGGAGGCAGGCATCACTGTGCCGAAGAGCTGTCCAAAGTCCTCCACTAACTGGTGATACTCTACCACCAATCAGGGGAATAGTAGGGTGACCAAGTGTTTGAGAAACCTATTGTGGTGCAAAAATTTCTCCACTGTGAAGCCACTATACCACGGAACCATATAAATGACCCCCTTCGTGGAGGCATAAGATGAGCTATACACTAGCTCACGGACCGCGTCTGCAGAGATGAGTCAAACCATGAAGATCCCTTGACCCATGAGAACTACCTCTACGATTGGCATTGTGCCAATGCGTAGCGTGGAGTGAAGCCAATCCCGAAGCTGGGTCCTAGATGGGGAGTATCCTATGATCAAACCAAAGATTGTTGTTTCTTTCAGTTCCAACTCTGTGGCACGGACGACTAAGAGTTGTTCCTCAGAAAAGACGATTCGCAAGGTTTTTGACTAGGGGGCACTCATCGCAGAATACACCAGCATCTGAGTAGAGGTTTCCATTGCGCATCCCTACTGAGGACCTACGGATCAAGCTATTGTACTACCAAGGGGGGGGAGTTGCTACAGATGGAGGAAGCAACTGGGGGGGAGGGGGGGTTGAGGGAACGAGGAGAGGTCGTGTGGTAGGTGGGGGGCATTGGCGAGGAGGGGGAGATGTTGTTTTCTGGCAGTGGAGGAGGCACTGGACGCCATGGATGACATGCATCAGATTGGAGCCGCATGGGTGGGGGGGCTTGCAAGCTGGGGCTCACAAGGTGAAGGAGGCGGGGGACAGTGCAGGGAGATAACAGGGCAAGGGGGGCAGCATGAGGAGGTTGCTGGTGGGGGGCAACCAGGGCGGGGGGTAACCAAGTAGGGGGCAATGTGGTGGAGAAGAGTGTCTGGCGGGAGGGAGAAGCGCAGTGTGCCACAAGGGGTGACAGGTGGGAGGAACAAGGGGTAGCAGGGGCGCGATGGCAGATCAGTGGCGTGACGGGCAAGAACCTAGAAAAGAGAATTCTATTCAAGCTAAGTCCCTCTCCTCCTCCTAACTTAGCGACAGGAATTAATAAAAGAAGGTTGTCAAAAGTAGACTATGGCATAAAGGCCCATGGCAATCATTTAAGTAAAAACCTACATGCTATCTCGCATGACTAAAAATGGCATGCTATGCAACATGAGATCGGGGGAGGAGGGGCAGCAACAGGATAATCCACATAAGGATAGCTAGCTTGGTACAAGAGTTATATAATCATTAGTCCAGATAACCATTCGATTGCAGCAAAAATAAGGGCTAAAAGAATTTGTTGTGGTCTTAGTATATGCTATTGGGAGCAGGATGACTAGGGCTAGACTATGGCAATCAATTGGAATCATCAAATACTTAATGATTTTAACTAGAGATTTTAACATAGTCAAAGCCATCAAGGACAGATTCAAGAGGAGAGACCTAATGCTAAAAGGAATAGAGGAGTGGGAAAGTCTAAAATCCTTCCTTCCATTGACTTATAGACACTAATTGCTTTGGAAGTTTCACATGGGCAAATACCCAAACCTCTCCACCCCCCCACAAAAAAAACACTTTGTAAAGAGTGAGATTGCATGAGAACCATGAGTAAATACCTTGTCACACCAACTGGGCTATAAAAGGTGTAAGAGACCCAGCTTATGGCATCCATAAATTCTCAAGAATTGTCTCTTCTCCTTCCTTCTATCTTCCATGGCCTCCCTTCTCTCTTTCTCTTGAGCTAGTCTTTCCCTCTCTTGTTCTCTATCTTTCTTTATCTTCTCAGCAATTTTCTTTCTTCTCTCATCTCTCACTTAGGTTTCCTTCATTGCAATTGGTATGAGAGCCCTGTGCTTTGATCCTTTTCTCTCTTCTTTCAAATCTACTTTCGCCTTTCAGAACAGTGAAACCCATAGTTAGTCTAGGTATATAGGAGCACTATAGGCAAGGGTGGCAACTTTCTTGAAGAGCACACAAGCTATGGCAGAAGGCTTGGACAAATCTGGAGTCAAAGGGGTGAAACTAGTAGCTTGTTTTCAACTTACAATCAAATTTTAAGAGGTAACTTGCCAAGAAAGACTCTCAGGACTTACTAAAGGTTTTATCTGTGACTACTTTTCCAAAAGGGAGTCTTCTTCTTCTTCCCCCCAAGCTTAACCCCCCAAATCTCTCTTTTTCCTCCTCTAAGACAGCAAAGGCCTTCAAGAATGGATCCCCTGTATCTCCATCTTCACATAGAGCAACCAGTTGAGTGGACTTGAGCATCTGTGACCTCTAGGAACCAGCGCAAATTTTGGAGCACAATTTGCGCAAATCAGGCTTGTCCTTTCTGCCCCATTCTTAGTAGCAACTCTCACTTGTGGAGCTCCCCAGGGTCTCATGCAATCATTTCCTCCCTCTTGCTCAGGATCTTGACCCCTCCTCTCCAACATTTGAGCTCCCACCCCTTTGAAACCCTAATACACAGCAAGTATGGACAGGTTTGGGCAACCATGGATTCTTCAATCAAGCTCACTCAAATGGAAGGGCCTTAACTTCTTTGACCTCAAGACCACTCCCCTATAAGCTCTCTTGATCATTAGAGCATTGAAGGCTGAATTGGAGGGATTTACACAAAGATGGAGAGGATCTATTCATGGGCAGCCATGGCCACTTCTTGAAGCTTCAAATTCCCTCAAGAAGCATTAGAAATTGAACCTTGAAGCTCCCCATAGTCATCTTGCGCTTACATTGGATCAATAATTGATGTCTTGGAGCTTATTGACCATCAAGAAACTCGTGTGGGCATTATGGAGCATGAATTCAATAAGGAAAGTCCATCCACCGATCATGGGAGAGCTGTTGGAGCTTCTTGAAGAGGGATTTGCATTCGGCTTGTGAAGGCAACCTACATCAAGCTTACTACAAGATACTTCTTTCATTCTTGGTCTTTCTCTTTCTCATTTCCACTTATTAAGCTGAATCCACTTGTTGGAGACACCTAAGCATTGAATATTGCCTTGTGGTTAGAGTCTTTTATGAAATAAATACTATCCAACTGAAATCAGTAGTTTGATTGCCTTTACCACTACACGAGGAATGAAATTAGTCATGGGCAATTTGATTATTTTCTTGATGCTTAACCCTAACATTCACTTGTGGTGTGTTTACTGATTTGATACTAAAAGAAATTATCAAGCCATTGTAAAAGGATAAGTTGGCATCTAGTGAGTCACCGGACTACCAAGGTAAGCCCTTCTCCCACCTAAACGATTGTCCATTCCATGCACTTCATGAAAATGCTACATACATTTCATGCTAGTTGCTTAGTTAAAAATGTTTGCCATGTATACTCTGGCTGAGGGAAAAGGCAGATGCTAGGTGAGGTGGTAAGCCAAAAGAGAGGTGATCCTCCCTTACCACTTAAGATCCTAAAGGGGTGCACCACCCGGCCGGGGGGGGAACTTTTCCCACCTCTTAGTGATCTAGAGCTTGATACTTGTATGAAAGTGTAGATACAATTAGTGGTTACTCCATTCCTAATGAAAGATACCCAAATATGAAGCACATGCATTGACAAAGGCATCTATGTATGGCACTTCACATGTATAGAGTCAATGCAAAATGTATGGTACTGAGGTATTCATACAAAATTCTCACAGAGTAAATTGATGCTTAGATGGATGTGGAATCATGCTCAGTATGTTATATGCTAGATACCATGATGCTTAGGCTTTTCAGCCCATAAGCCATTCAAATAGTTAGAAATTGGGCGAGGACAGGCAATGTGCTAGTTGCAGGAATCTCAGGACAGTCACAGAAAGCTTGCTACAGAAAATTCTGTATTGAGTTTGGGAAGGAGTCCTATAGCTCTCTCAAAGAGGTTATCGTCCCCTTAAATTTACATAAAAAATCTCCCGGATCAGAGCTACACTCTAGGAGATGTTGCCATTTTTGTGTGCTGAGCTCACTGTGGACAGGGTGCAAAACACTCCAAGACAGTCACATATATTGCATTGTAGAATTTTCTAATCATTTTTTGTCATAAAGCTCAATAGCTCATCTTGAAGAGGCATTTTCCTCTTTGATTTGAATAAAAAATTACTCCAATTGAAGTTACCTATCAAAAGCTATGCTCAGTTTATTGACAGTGGGTCTAGTGGATTGCACTAAGATGGTAGACCTAAAGGCAAAGCTAAGGCCCAGGATGAGGTTCAGAGGGAGATTTGAGACTCCTGGGCATCAATGAATGATGAATCTAGCTCAGCCTAAGATTATAATGATGAAACACAAGAAGAGGTGCACAATACAATCTTCAGCATGAGCTTCATTATATGGAGAGGCACAATGACATGGTTGCCAATCATCATCAAATGCTATTTAAGATTAACCTAGTGAGCGAGCAAATGGCCCTCTCCAATTCTAGGACTCAATAGACATTGGTGTATCTTACCACTTTCATTGCCCAGTTAGCCACTACTTCAATGCAAGAGAAGGCAAATGAGCCCCAGTGTGAAAATCACCATCCCCATCAAACTTGGAAGAATGGACTTCCAAATTGAAGTCATACTTCAACATCTACCCACACACAGATGATCACAAAATTATCTTTACTTCTCTCCATTTGGAAGAGTTTGCCCACACATGGTGGTGCTATATCAAAGAGAGAATCATCAGTTCATTGATTGGAAAGACTTCAAAATGCACATGGTTCAAGTATTTGTATCCCTTGTGGAAAAGGAGTGGTTGGCAAGACGGTGGTATCAACTTAACCAACACAATATCATAGTAAGGGAATATAAAAAATCAATTTATGAAATTGGCCATATATGTTGAGAGCCTCAGTGATGATTTCAAATTACTCAAGTATATCTACTAGTTAGAGCCAAGCTTATTTGCTGATATAATGGCTCAAAAACCTTCTAGCCTATTTGATGCAATTAAATTGGCTAAAATATATGCAAGGAAATATTGTAAGAATGAGGGTTTTCAGCCAGGTTTTGGGAAACAATGAGGAAGGGTCAATATGGTGGTGTTGTGAGAGTGCGCAATGGAACACACACACACACACACACACACACACACACACACACACACACACACACACACACACACACACACACACACACACACACACACACACACACACACACACACACACACACACACACACACACACACACACACACACACACACACACACAGCAGAAGATGAGGGAAGAATACTACACTGACTGAAGAAGAATGTTGATACAATGATGATGGGCTGATCAGTCCCTACATGCAGCCCAAAGCGTTAGTGGGGACAGTTGATCAAGCTGATGAGGATGGTAGCACCAAGCACGTAGAGTTGGAGTATGCACCTACAAAGGGAAGAGTGAAGACTGAAAAATGTGTATGTTTGCCAAGTGGGGGGTGTATATATAGCAACCTAATCTAAGAGAGACCATAAATATTGACCGTGCTGGTCACATAGAAAGAAATGCTAGAAAAAATAGGGGACACCCCAAAAAAATCCCAAATGGCAATGACAATGTCTGGCAGGTGTAGGCAGAGATTTTGGAAAGCAATAACTGACCTAGGAATGCACACAAGAAGTCCACAAAGAAAGAAAATGCACCTGAACTATGAAAGCTCCTATGTCTCCAACAAACTTTGATAGGAGCTCACAACCAAGAGATGATAGACTAACATGACTAATACTAGTAGGCTGACACCCCCTCTTAGATCCTTGGAGTGTTTGAAAACCCAATAACCTCATGTGATGAAGAATAGAAGCCTTGGGCAAAGGCTTTGTGAAGAGATCAACTACATTGTCCTCCATGGGACAGTAGGCCACCACCAACTCAAAATCCACAATCCGCTCTCGAACGTAGTGGTACTGAACCTCGATGTGCTTTGTGCGAGCATGAAACACAAGGCTCCTAGCCAAAGCTAGAGCACTTTGGTTGTCCACACGCAGCTCCATGGGTCCGGGCTAAGAAAAGCCAATCTCAGTTAACATGTGGCAAAGCCAAACCGCCTCCATAGCTATAGAACATAAGGCATGATACTCTGCCTCTATTGAAGAAAGGTGCACAATAGGCTGCTTCTTACTGCTCCATGAGATAACTCTCAATCCAAGGGAGAAGGCATAACCAATAGTGGACCTACATGAGTCCACATCACCTGCCCATTCAAAATCACTCCAACTAAAGAGAGTAACATCCTCTCCATACATGATCCTGTAGGATCAAGTCCCTTGTAAATAATAAAGAATGCACAAGGCCATACTCCAATGCTTATGAGTGGATCACTCGATTGATCTAGAGCCCCATTCTAAGTCAGTGAGCAAGCTACCTTATATACTCTCCAAGTGTGAGTATCTTAGATCCCGATCACGTGCCATTTTAGGGGAATGGAGATCAAAGTTTGCTTCATGGGCAAAGGAGTAGAGTTTAGCTCCCCCTCATCTCTCACTTACTATGAACCAAATGTGGTGATTAACGAGCTTTCAGACTTGAAGGATTACAGTGTGATTGCCAGGACAAAGCACTAAAATACTATCAGAGACTATTAGGTCTTTTAGAGACCTTCAAGTCGATCCTCATGGATCAATGCCAAGCCCTTCATAGCGAGGTAAACCCGGCTAGTCAGAACAAAGTCCCAAACACTCTTGTAGAGTGTGGATGGCGGCGGCTATGGATGACTACCAAGCATTACCTTCCGCAATTAAGCGGCAAGTTTGTTACAAGTGGTATTAGAGCAATAATTATTCCAATCATGATAAATCGCTAGCAAAATCATTCAAAGAATTTATCACAAGAGCAATTCTTTATGCACAGACAGGATCAAGGGATGCAATAAAGTTATAACAACACAAGGCAAAATGATTATCGATTACTAATCAGTTATCAACTTTATTATATAAGGGTTATTGAAGCTCACTACAAGAATTGTGTGCAGGAAGAAAAGTGTTGCATGAGCTGTTTCCTAAAGTGTATTTGATGCCAGGAGGCATATTACACGGTGGATTCTGTGCCACTGTGGATTCCATGAGGTTTTACGGTGGATTCCGTAAACTTTGTTGACCGGGGCTCATACACAAAGTGGATTCTTTGTGCGAGAAGTTGATGGGGATGCCTATCCTTTTTGGGCGTTTCATTAATTTAGTGTGTACATGGGTGATTCCATAGCATGTGATTCCACAAAATACATATTAAATTAATAAATATTTATGAGTTTAGAGTGCACACTCGTGATAAATTAAGGTTAGGATTGATTTCTAACCAATTAATTTATTTATGTAGCTGAAGACTGCTAGGTATTCACTTTTGTCGGTTTAATTGTATTATTTTACTAACAATTGTGAATGCTTTAGTTGATGTGTATAGATAGCAGCGGTGGCAGTGGAAAGCATTAGAGGATAGCGTGTAATCGAGTTATTGTCAATATTTTGATGGGTGCATACCTTAGGCATGGCGCCTATATTTTATTGCGCCTATTTATTAAGGCGTTGGATATTTATTTATTATTTTGTATGCGCATGGGCGCACGATTATGTTATTTGTATTTGGACATTGTATTGGGTATGCCTGACTCTTTGGGTGCCCGCCCATTAGCTTTATTTCTATTTTGTGCTAAAGTAAACTCAAAAGCCAAAAGCGTGCTATTTTGTAATTTGGGCTATTATTTGAGCTTGAAGATGATTAATACATAAAATACATGCTTTGTGGAGTGCTCACACAAGGCATGGGGGGAGATTGTACCCAATTGGTCTCTTGTTCATGTCGTGCAAGCTTTATACATTGATTTGTGTGCAAAAAGTAGAGTTCTTTTGTTCTTGGGGACCTTCTGACGCTCACTACGCGCGCTTACGGCATTCGATCTGTGCACCAGTAGTATCAGAGTGAAGCTGAGATCGAGAGCTTCCAATCGCTTACCATCTTGCGCAAAGGCGGAGCTCCTAGAACGATCGAGCTCTACAGTCAGTTTCATCGCGAACGGTCGATACCAATGACTTCCTGGCGGTCAAGAACCCCTATTTGCATCCTCTGATCGCGAAGGACCGGCCTAAGGAGGCGGAGGACCACTTCTACATCTCCTTCTTCAAGACATTTTTTCAAACAGAGAATAGATAAGCTTCATATCTCAAAAATTTTTAAAAGCTTAAGTCAAAGCTTAAGTAAGCTTAGCAATAAGCTTTAAAAAAAGCTTCAAACATAAAATTCTTGGACGGGCGGCAAGAGTATGTGTTTGGTGGCGTCGAGTCCGTCACCACTATACTGACATCCTCAAACAAAAAATTTGTTTAGCTTTAGTTACCAAAGCTACTAAGCTTCCTAGTCTCAAAAGTCTACTAAGCTTAATCATTCAAGTTCTGCAAGTTCTATTACTTCTGCAAGTCCTGCAAGTCCACAGAAGTCAACACAGACTTATCCAACTATTCCCATAAAGGTTGTTCCTACGCAGAAGCACAGAATCACGGTATTTCTCTCAAGAAGACCCTATTCCTATTTGCAGACTTGCTGAACCAGTTTCAGCAAACGCAAAAGTTCATACACGGGTCATACGAAGATTATATGCCATTTCTACGAAGTCAACGAATACCGCAATCGCAAAAGAGAAATATCATAAAAACCAAACAAAATTTATAAGCCTTGTATACCCGACTTTGAGCTACGCTCATCCCGCTAATCAGATTTTGAGAGTGTGAGGTCTTTTGGATTTTAAAGGATGACGGAACAAAACATGGACGATTTAATGGCTGAAGGTGATTTACCCGAACCAACGATGGAACAAAAATTGGATTTGATTATGATGCAGCTTGATGAAGAACAAAGAGCCCGACAAGCTTTGCAAGTTCAATGGGCCAATTTGCAATGATCTACCACCAACAAAGATGGACCGCAACCCGAAGATCTTATTCAACGTACCATCGATGCGACACTTGAAGCTCAATCCATCTGCAAAGAAACAAAGATAAGTAAAAGAAACTTCAAATTTCATACTTTCAATGGATCTCGAGATGGAAAGACTGTGTTTGCATTTATCAGTCAGTTTGATGATTACTTTCATGAAGAGACATATGATGAGAAATACAAAATTAAATGTGTCACTAATCATTTAGTCGATCGAGCATCTCTATGGTGGACTGTGGTTCACAAGAGCATTGATTGTCCCACTACTTGGGAGAGTTTCCAAAAGAAGTTTTTGCATAATTTCCTTCCTCCTCAATTCCATGAAAAAGCCATAAAGCAATGGGATCTTCTATAGCAAAGAGATCGTGAACCTATTTCCCAATACACTGAACGTTTTTGGAATACCTTACTGCAACTACGTATGCTTGAAGATGTACCTGAAGCGACTCACAAACGCAAGTTTATGTTTGGCTTACTTGGACATTATTATGCTGAAGCCAATATGTTCAAGCCTACAACCCTTGAAGATGTAATTTCCTTGGCTCATGACACTGAAGACAAGATTCATGGAAGAGACAAGCGTCCACAACAATTTCAAAGTAATGGTAACTATGGTTCCAAGCAATTCAATTCAAATTTTCGAAGATTCAATCAAAGTCGTTTTCTTCCATCTTCATTCTGTAAGTCTTGGACACGACCACCTGCTTTGCCATCAAATACCAATCAAAACCCTAAGCCATCCTCACAGCCAAATCCTAATATTCCTAGACTTCCTGCCATTGCAAACAATGTATCTAAAGCCAAACCTATAGTGTGTTACAAATACCATCAACCTGGACATCTAGCAGCCAATTGCCAATCGAAGAAGCCACCTGTCCATATCAACTATCTTGGAGCAATGGAAGATGAAGAACATGAGGAAATGCCTGACTTTACGGAAGATGAGGACGACATTACTACTCCTTCGGATACTTGACTAGGTATGCCAACTCCACATTCTTTGTTGACAATGAAATGTTTTGTGCATGGTAAAGAAAAGATTATTTTGCATGATGATGGTAGCACACATGATTTTATTTGTGCAAAGTTATTGAAAGAATTGAATTTACAAACTGTTTCTACACATTATCGCATTAAAGTAGTACTCTTATGCACAAGATATAATGGAACACAAGATGTGCATAACTTAGAAATTAAAATTGGTGAATACACTGAACGTAGAAATTTCCTAGTTGTACCTTTGCAATCTAGTGATATTATCTTAGGTATGCCTTGGCATCATCAGTATAACCCTGACATAGATTATTCTACACATTCAATTAAAATTTATTTTCAAGGAAAACAAATCACATTACATGGTATGCACGCATCCAATAATTTTCCACTACTTACTCATACTTAAGCTAAACGTGCATTACGTAAAAGTAGCAAATCTTATTTAATTTGGGTAAATGAACTTCAAGCTAAAGAAAAACATATGCATCCTAGGCATACACAATTTCTTGCTCAATTTAAAGATTGTTTTGCTGATGATTTACCACCTGGACTACCACCTTCATGACCTAAAGATCACAAAATAGATTTAATTCTTGGTACACAACCACCATGTAAAGCACCATATAGGCATAATCAAATTGAACAAAAAGAAATTCAAAATCAAGTAGAAAAATTTCTTAATAGAGGATTAATTAGACCTAGAAGTTCTCCATTTGGTGCACATGTTTTATTAGTAAAGAAGAATAATAATACTTATCGCATGTGCATTGATTATCGTGCCCTGAATAAAATTACTGTTAAGAATAGATATCTGATTCCTAGGGTAGATGATCTTATGGATAAACTACAAGGTTCTGCCATATCCAGTAAGATAGATCTTAAATCTGGTTATCATCAAGTAAGATTGGATAAATCTGATATATTCAAAACTGCATTTAGAACACAATTTGGACATTATGAATTTCTAGTAATGCCTTTCGGTCTAACTAATGCACCTGCTACATTTAGTCGAATGATGAATCGCATATTTTTGAAATATCAGCATTGTGTCATAGTATTCTTTGATGATATATTGGTATTCAGTAAAAATGAGAATGAGCATTATGAACATCTGTCTTTAGTTTTCAAGTTGTTAAAAGATAATCAATTGTATGCTAATCCAGAAAAGAGTGAATTCCTTCAGACAGAAATTGAATATCTAGGTCATATTGTTTCATCATAAGGTATTAAGATTGACCCTAAAAAGATAGAAGCAATTTTAAATTGGCCCATACCCAAAAATGTGCATGAGTTACGTTCTTTTCTAGGTCTTGCTAGTTTTTACAAAAAGTTTGTGCAAAATTTTTCATTACTTGCTTTGCCTTTGACTAAACTTTTAAAGAAAGGTATTGTTTATCATTGGTCTGATAATCAACAGAAATCTTTTGATTTATTGAAACATGCATTAACCCATGCTCCTGTATTACAACTACCTAATTTCAATAGACCATTCTTTTTAGTAGTTACTGATGCTAGCGGATCTGGAATAGGAGCCGTACTTATGCAAGATAATCATCCCATAGCCTATTCTAGTTGTAAACTAAAACCATCCGAACTTAAATATTCCACATATGATAAAGAATTGTTAGCTGTTGTACAAGCTTTTAGACAATGGAAACATTATTTAATGGGTTCTGAGTTTATGATTAAGACCGATCAACAAAGTATTAGACATTTACTTAGTCAACCTCAAATATCTGACCGACATATCAAATGGGCAACTTTTATCCATAGTTTTCATCCCCTTATCCAATATTAACCAGGCAAAGAAAATGTAGTGGCCGATGCATTTAGTAGAAGACCGACTATTCATAATATCTCTGTTATATCATTTGATTCCTTAACCCCTATGAAAGATACTTATCATCAGGACATTACTTTTCAATCTGATTGGAATAAATTAGTTGCAAATAACTGGATTCCTATTGATTCACTATCTTACAATGATGGATTTATGTTTTATGAAAAGAGATAATGTATTACAATTCCATTTAGATCTTTTGTTTTGAATGAGATTCATTGTCCTCCATATCAAGGTTATAGAGGTATCATATCTACTTTGTATACATTGACTGAAGATTTTTATTGGCCACATATGGACACTGATGTATCTAACTTTGTTTCTGAATGTTTGGTTTGTCAAAGAGTTAAGAGACATCATGCTAAACATTATGGATTACTTATGCCTTTATCTATTCCATCAAGACCATGGGAACATATTTCTATGGATTTTATTATTGGTTTACCTAATACTAAAGCTAACCATGACATGATTTGGACTATTGTAGACAGGTTAGTAAACAAGCATATTTCATTCCATGCAAGAAAACTTTAACAGCATCTCAGGCAGCACAATTGTTTTTGAAAACTATTTTCACTAATCATGGATTACCAAAAGTTATTATTTCTGACCGTGATGCCAAATTTTGTAACAACTTTTGGATTACTTTGTTTGCTAACCTAGGAACAAAGATTGATTTCTCATCTACATTTCATCCTAAAACTAATGGACAAACAGAAGCCACTAACAGTACTATTTTAGATCTTTTACGTGCTTACACTATTTCTAAACCACAGACATGGGACACACATTTACATTTACTGCAGTTTGCATATAGCAATACACCACACACATCTACAAAGAAAGCACCGTTTGAAGTGATTTATGGTTATAGATTGTCTACACCTGTTGCATCATTATCAAATAAAATTCAGACTGTTGATGATATTGCTAACATGCACGCTACTATTTTTGATGAAGTTAAAGATATGATTGCCAAAGCCCAGCAATCATATACAAAACAAGCCAATAAGAAAAGACAGGCCATGAATTTTAAAGTTGATGATTATGTTTGGTTACGTATAGAAAAATGTAGATTACAAAGTGTAGATAAACACCCAGTTGTGAAATTAGCACCTAGATTCTATGGATCATTCAAGATCATACACAAAATCAATGACAATCCATTTAAACTAGAACTACCACCACATTGGAAAATTCACAACACCTTTCATATTAGTTTATTACGACCCTTTAAAGGCCAATTACCTGTACACCCTGTCTATGAAAACCCACCTTTGTTAGATGAAGAAACTGAAATCCTTGAGCCTGAAGCTGTTATAAATACTGACTTTATGACCACTAGAACTGGCCATAGATATTCTAGATATTTGGTTAAGTTTAAAAACCATCCTGTTGAAGAGGCCCAATGGATGCATGCTAGAGACTTAAATACTTTCCCCACTCTGTTAGCTCCACATTGAGCTAATAGAAATTGAGGACAATTGCTATCCCTCGCTGGGGGTATGATGCCAGGAGGCATATTACACGGTGGATTCTATGCCGCGGTGGATTCCGTGAGGTTTTACGGTGGATTCCGTAAACTTTGTTGATCGGGCCTCATACACAATGTGGATTCTTTGTGCGAGAAGTTAATGGGGACGCCTATCCTTTTCGGGCGTTTCATTAATTTAGTGTGTACATGGGTGATTCCATAGCGGGTGATTCCGCAAAATATATATTAAATTAATAAACGTTTATGAGTTTAGAGTGCACACTCGTGATGATTTCTAACCAATTAATTTATTTATGTAGCTGAAGACTTCTAGGTATTCACTTTTGTCGGTTTAATTGTATTATTTTGCTAACGATTGTGAATGCTTCAGTTGATGTGTACAGATAGCAGCGGTGGCAGTGGAAAGCATTGGAGGATAGCGTGTATTCGAGTTATTGTCAATATTTTGATGGGCGCATACCTTAGGCATGGCGCCTATATTTTGTCGCGCCTATTTATTAAGGCGTTGGATTTTTATTTATTATTTTGTATGCGCATGGGTGCACGATTATGTTATTTGTATTTGGACGTTGTATTGGGTATGCCTGACTCTTTGGGTGCCCGCCCATTAGCTTTATTTCTATTTTGTGCTAAAACAAACTCAAAAGCCAAAAGCATGCTATTTTGTAATTTGGGCTATTATTTGAGCATTGGGGGGGGGGGGGGGGGGGGGGAGATTGCACCCAATTGGTCTCTTGTTCATGTCGTGCAAGCTTTCTACATTGATTTGTGTGCAAAAAGTAGAGTTCTTTTGTTCTTGGGGACCTTCTGACGCTCACTACGCACGCTTACGGCATTCGATCTGTGCACCACTATTGATCAAGATCTCAGCACAATTTCTTGCTGGGAGAGAAAATACTTCGGAACATGGAAAACATTTTCACTCCTGCAAATTATCAATTTGCTCATATCTGAGGCTGATCTAACTATTTTAACTAGAGTTTGATGCATGTTTATTACTCCATTTATGCCGATTTAGTAATTGATACAGAATATGACTTATGGAGGATACGGTGGGCTGAGCATCTGCAACTAGTTCAATTTTTCATATCCTACACAAGTCAAATGAACCCTATATTACAAAGAGAGGGCGGATCAATATCCTTGACCCAATGGACTTATTGCCACATTACTAGGGTCGTGCAGCCCAACCATGTAGTTGTAGTAGACAAAGCTCGTGCTAGCAATTATGAAATACAAGAGATCCCTGATTTACCTTGGGAATACTCAGGAATTAACACTATGAAGAACCCTTCTACTTAATTCCAAATCACGGTGCAGGAATTTTATGATAATGATATGTATTTATCCTAAGTTCCTTTGAGTCCAAAATCTTGTGTAAAGTTTTTCTTTTGAATCCTAATGCAAGCTGCCTTGTATAGAATCTTATATGCCCTCACTATACAAATCAAATACAAGTATATGAGCTTCATTAAGGAAAAAAAGTTGCATCAAAATCTAGTTCTATTAGATTCTTTTATACCCTTCATCGACTACATGCATTGGTATATTATTGTAGCGACAAACTACTTTACAAAGTGGTTTGAAGCTCGAGCCATAGTGAAGTGTAATGCTAAGAAATTGGCTAGTTTCATCATGGAGCAAATTGTTTGCCATTTTGGTCCACCCAAGGAGATTGTGTTTGATCGAGGGACATACTTTTTGATGCCAGCTATTTCCTCGACAGTGGAATTGCTTTATGGATTCCTTGGCTAATTATGCTTTTGTTGAAGATGTCTTTCTCAATTGTGGTCCAGGGGAGCCTTTATAATTACCTTCTAACATTAGCCCCGGACTACTTTGGGGTCTTCTTGTTGACACATCATATTTTGGCCGCCAATGGTTAGTTTGGGTTATGATTCAGGTAGCAAGTAAGCACCTTTCTACTCTGTCACAGAAACATTGGATTATAACTCATCATATTCGTCAGATACCCCGTGTTGTTTATGTAGGGGGATTAGTCAATAACCTAATACACCTAGTGTAGGGCCTCAGAGCCCTTATCCTTGGTTGGTCTTGTGCTTTAGTAGAGTTATGTCAAGACCAAGGGTTTGTTTTAGCAATATGTTGTTTAATAGTAGTAATGTGGATTATTTCATACGGTCTTCCCTGCAACATACATCAAGAATAACCAGCCCCAAGAGAAAAAAATATTTGAGTTTACCAACATGAATGTGGTAATGAATCCGATAGTAATAGTAAGAAAATACTCATCTTACCATCAGATGCAAATCATGAAAAATGTATAATAATCTAATATGGGGGATATATTCTCTTACTTCTTGGTTGGTGCAAGATGGGTCACTAGAAATGTATGACCTATTTCCAGTAGTCTATTAAACTGAATCTCGATGCAACCGTACCTAAGGGAAAAAGTAGACCATACAATTGTGCAGACCTTTGTCCCTCAAAACTTGTAATTTAATCCAAATTGTTGGACTCAATATCAAGGATGGGGAATGACATCTGCATATTTCTCCATCTATACCGATTTGACAGATGGTATTAAGTAAGATTTATATGTTTCATAGGATCTAGACAAATCCCATTGTGTACAAGGATGGTAAGACAATGATCCTTAATTAGAGAGTCTATCATGAAGTCACTGAAATTATCCAACCAAGTCGAGTTGTTGTAACTCCTAGAACTCGGGCCAGCAACTATGAGGTCAACTTACCTAGTCTATATTTAGGGCTTCACACCCTAAGTGAATCCCTTGCTTATTTTACGAAATATGTACAATAATTTTGTGGTTAAGTATTGTATATCTAGCCTCTATATCACCACTCTTTAGAGAACATATATAATCTCTTTTGATGTAGATATTAGCTACTCTTGTATAGCTAATAGCGCAAGATTACATGAATATATAACTCTCTTTTTTGAACAATTTCTACCATTACTATAGTACAATGTTAGGCTAAAATTAAATAAAATACTACTAACATGTCAAATGATGAGAAAGAGAGGAAATTCTGTCACAAGGACGTGAAATTTTATTGCTTTGCTTAGCATTAGATTAAAAGTTAATCAAATGTGCTAATGTGACTTGCACATGTGAGGTGCAAGTTAATTATTTCAGTGTGGGACCCAGGACCCCGAGATATCAGTTGGTGGTAAAATGTAAAAGTTATAATAAGCTATGCCTAATAGATACTAGGTGGTACCCAGTGTCAAATTTGGGCCTAGATCAATTTATTGGTCACTAATATTCATAGTGACATTAGAGACTAGGAATTAATTAATTAATTAATGCCAATCTAAGGGCCTAGATTAATTTATTAGTTACTAATATTAGTAGTGACATTAGAGACTAGGCATTAATTAATTAATTAATCCCAATCTAAGGGTCAGTATAATAAATGCTCAAGGATACTTGAAAGACAAATGGGTCTAGCTAATTTAATTATTGGTTGCTGGAATTATTTTTTTGGATACTAGAGTAGTTCTTAAATTAAGTTTTAAAATTAGTCTTTTAAAAATCAATTTAATAAGTTGGATAATGCTGAAAATTGGAATTATAAGTTTGCCACTTGGAAAAACTTGCCCATGTAAGTGAAAAAAATATTTTTAGGGGCTAATGAAAGTCTATTCCTGCCATTGTGAGAGAGGAGGAGGTTGTTAGAGAGCAAGGAGATGCTAATGGGGACCATTCCTACATTATGTAACAACAATTTGTAGCCCTCTAGGAGCGAGTAACAGTGTTAGATATGCTCAATGCCCCACCTTCATAAGGTGCCACCAATGATCCATGGTGCTCAAAGTTGTAAGGCAACCATTATGAGGAGAAGCCATATGTGAGCCCGGACATTGGTTGAGTCTTGACTTGTATGTCAAATAAGGTCTATGTGACGGGATGGCAAAAAGTGACCGTTGTGGATCTAATCTTTGGGTTAGACAAAGTAGTTAAGTTGATAGCAGCTCGAGGCACATTGCATCGAGTGGCGAGGTAAGAGAGTTATCAGGGGCCCTAGCCAATGGTAAAGGGAATATTCCCTAAAGTATTCCTTGGCCAACTAGTGGAGATGAACATGGAAGGTCAATAGA